>NC_053158.1:54980301-55309051 GCF_016835505.1 Polypterus senegalus
GGCTGACCAGCCTTTTAAGGCGACCGACTTTTAAGTTGACCACTTCTTAAGGCAATTCAATATGTAGATCAATTTGATATTTTATACAAACTCATTAATTTGGTTATATTGCATTTGAGCGGTATTACTTTAATACTCGTAGTTTCTGTTATTTTTGTGATGAAATTTAAACTTTTTTCTATATTGAGGTCGCCCTTTTGAACCCCCCTGATATTTACTACGCGGTGAGGCATTTGTACTCCATCAACATTAATTATTTCCAGAGACATAATTTTGTCTATTTTTACAGTGCATCGCGCACAAAAGCAAGGTAACGATGGGAGCACCAGAACTCTGCTCACATCATGTCGCTTTGTACCGCAAGCTGCAAGTAGTAAGTCTGTGATAAGCGGAATACCGATACGCTTTCCACTCACAGGATGGAAGGACAATACCGACCGCTTTTATATAGTAAGAAAGAAGAAGAAGATATTGCACAGTCTGGAGTAGAAAATCATCTTTTACCTGGAAATGGACGGGGCGTTTGTTAAACTCCGCGCCTGATTAGCACTCACGGGACGGAAGGACAATCCCGACCGCTTTTATATAGAAGGATAGTTGCACTATTACCAGTGGCGGTTTTAGGCATGGGCGAACGGGGCATTTTTTCATGACACGTGGGGGGCGGCACACGAACTTGGAGGAAAAAAAAAAAACATCTGTGCCACTAAGCGGTTTTCTATTATCTATGATACCTGCGCCGCCCCTGCTGCTGAAGGAGCCACACAGAAGCTGAGCGAGCGGAGAGGAGAAGGAATGAGGGGTGGGGGTTGGGGGTGGAGGCGCAGAGTACAGTTCACCTCTCCCAAATGAAGCGGACAAGGAGGGGGGCTAAACTATGTCAGTGACACCTGACTTTCTTACAAATAACACATTTCATTCAAAATATTTTAAACACAGACCAATAAGTGGCACATTTTTATTTATTTATTTAATTGTGTGAAATGGCTAATAAAAATAGGTAATAAAAAACGATTATGATGTGGAGGTGAATTGGTTTAGGGGGATGATGGGAAATCTGTTGATTGCCGATTACTTAGTAAACACAGCGATGGAGAGAAAAAGGCCAAAGCTGTCAGGTGCCCAATTTAGGAAAAGATGATAAGGAGAAACGGGCAAAAGATAAAGGTATGCAACAATATTCTCTCTGTATGATTAAGGTATTCATGTCATTGTGTTAATTAGTGGTATAACGTTAACTCTTACTTTGTTAGCCTTCTTGCTTATGATGCATGCTATGCTTACCTTGCTAAAAAAAAAAACACAGTAAAAGCCTAATATACAAACCATCACAGAACCATCTGCACGGTTGTTTGGTATGACATGCTATCTGCAATACAGCATGTCAGCAAACTCATGCAGTCTCCAAATATGCATGTCGACCTAGCTGTGAATCTTTTGAAGAAGACTGAGCAAGGTCTCCAGAGCTACAGGGCAAGTGGCTTTGTGACTGCACAGATGGCGGCCAAAGACATTTGTGAAGAAATGAATGTGGAAGCTGTTTTGAAACAAAAAAGGCTGAGGTCCACAAAGCGCCACTTCTCATATGAATCACATGATGAGCCTTTCAGTGATGCCCTTAGGAAGTTGGAAATTGGATTCTTCAATGTTGTTCTTGATGTAGCCCTGTCAGCCATCGCGGAGAGATTTACCACATTGGAAAATGTGGAAAACAAATTTGGGGTTTTGACAAATTTCCCTAGTCTTGCAGATGAGGAGCTGGCAGAGCAGTGCAATGCACTAGGTACCACACTGCATTTCGAAGGGCATTCTGATTTGGACAGTAGAGAGCTTTTGCAGGAAATCAAGAACTTCCTTCACCTGCCATCAAAAACCATGAGCCTCCTTGAGCTTATCACTTTCATGCACGATAAGGATCTATCTGAGATCTACCCCAACTTTTGGACTGCTCTCAGGATTGCACTTACCCTGCCAGTGACTGTGGCTCAAGCAGAGAGGAGCTTTTCCAAACTGAAGTTAATCAAGACATACCTGAGGTCAACCATGTCTCAGGAACGGCTCACGGTCCTTGCTGTCATAAGCATTAATCATTCAGTAGGGGAGCATATCTCATATGATGCCATTATTAATGACTTTGCATCTAGAAAGGCCAGAAATGTCAGATTTTAGTTTTAGTTTGTGTTTTCTGTTCTGCAGTGAAATAATTTAATTTTCTTAGTGTGATTTATTCTATATTTTATTTGTATATTATTCTTAATGATTTAAAATATTTTTCTTAAATAATATTGGTTTGTACAGAGTATAATTAAGTTATGAGCAGTTTATTTATTTATTTTTTTTTGCAAAATTGGTCTGTTACGGAATGACAGAATTACTACAATAAAGCGTGGTGTGTACAAAATGTGTAGTTTTGTCATGTTATTTTTTTTGTGTAGGTGTGCTGGGAGGGAGTCTCGCCCGGGGAGCAATTTAATGTAGAACCGCCACTGACTATTACTTCAAGAATCCAAGCCCAGGTGCATTACACAGTATTCACCAAATTAAAATAAAATAAAACAAGTGCAACTTGGTGATGACATCTTTACCAACTGAACCATCATTTAGGCAAAATGCATTAATATGGACCTTGCTTCAGGCTAAGCTATACTGGGAAGAAAAAAACAAACTATATGTCGAGAGTAAAGTCAACATTTCCACTTTATTCTCAGTTCCTAAAATCAATGTTTAATCAATTACTTAATTTACCCCGTCATAAATTAATGCAGCACATTAAATGCTTTGTGTTACGTTCCCCGACCCAGTGGTTAATCACTACGCTTCTTAAACTGACTTCCTCCGCACTAAGAGAAGACAGCAATCACCATACAGAATCCATTCACTTCATGATATTCCTGCTTTCTGAAAATTTAGAATGCTAAGATAAATACTTGATATCATTTCCATGATGAAATGCATTAAAGCACGTATTACACATGCACGGTAGTGAGGCGGTAGTGCTGCTCCCTCGCAGTAAGGGATCCCCAGGTGTATGTTCAGTGTAGAGAACTTTATGGCAGGTGTGACGAGGCTCCAAAAACTGGATGTATGAATAGCAATCGCACAGGTTTAACTTAAATATTGTGCAAATGTTGGGTTTCTGATCTGCTGGTCGGAGACACTAACACAGAATTCAATGTTCTTCTGAGCGGGCTATCTTTATTGCATGCATGCTGTCTCTATCTGATGTACCAAAATCCCAGTTCCTTTTTCCATCCTTCCTTTTTCTTTCACCACATAACCAATCACCACACGATAAACGTCTTTGTGAAATTAAAACTAGTTATACACTTAGCCCATGGAGTGTTCAGAACTTTAAAAATATCTTCGTTATACATGTTCAATTATGCCACCCATTCAGAGTTGCGCTCATCTCTGAACGAGTTGCCAGCACATCACAGGATGAATACAAGTAAAACATACACTAGCAGGGTCAATATAGCACAACAAAACCCCACTTCCTACATGACTTTGAAAGGAAACTGAAGCACGCTGAGTAAACCCACCAGAAAAACATGCAAATGCAAGGCAGGCATGCAGCCGTGCCCCTATATGATTAATGTATGCTTTAATGCATTTGGCCATGAAAATTATATTATTTATCTTAGCATTCTAAATGTTCAGAGAGCAGGAAGATCATGAAGTGAATGTATTCTGTGTGGCGATCGCTGCCGGCGCCTCCTCTTAGTGCAAGAAGTAGTCGGCTTAAGAATCACTTAACACAAAGCATTTAATGTGCTATATAACTTATGACGGGGTTTGAGAAAATCTAGTAAATTAAATATTAATTTTAAGATGAAGTTTAGTTTACGATGGTCTACTTTAATGACAAATTACGAGAATAAAGTCAACATGTCGTCACACTATTACACAGTACCCAGGTACATTACACTGTATTGAAAACAAATAAAACAATTACAACTTGGCTTGCACTATTATCCAGTAGTATAGAAACAGTATTTACACATCTGACCTTTTAAAACTAAAGTTATCTCCAGGCGACGGACCTGACGTTTTTTTTTTCCGGCAAAAGTTCTTCTGTTCATCATGTTCAACTTTACTTTTAGTTCAGTTTCGGAATGCTCTCTGTCCATTTTCACCGCGCTGCATACCAAAGCTACCGCCCACTATTTGGTGGTGTAGCAGTGAAAAAGGTCCCCACTTCAACAGTTTCCCGCTGCGCAAGTTCCGAACGTTGTATAGGCAATTTAAACCGGTGTTGAGGTATAAGAAAAATCCATATCATAAAAAAAATAAACGGTTTCCGGTATGATCCGGTATACCGCCCAGCACTAGTAGTCACTATGTGGTCATTACAGTTCATTAATACAGGAAGTTCTAATTTTATTGTTCAAATGTTGACATAAAAAAAAGAGAGCCTGTTAATCAGATTTACGTCAGATTTAATCAGTTAAAGGGGCATGTTGCCACAGTGGGTTGGTCTGCTGTTGGGTCGTATGGCTGCTTCAGATCCTTTAGGATTGTCTAATAGACAAATATGTTTACAATCACAAATTGTATAAAATATCTGTGTTCAATGCACTTTAAATTATTTAAAAATATATGTTAAAAATCCAATATAATGGGCAAAAAAAAACAACAATGTAGTAATGCATCCTCAATGCACATAATTACAATGCTTAAATTGTGTATTTAATCTCTTGCATGCTTTCCCTTTTTATTTTGTATAACTCTGAAAATCACATTAGATTTAATTTAGCTGTTTTTGACACTGATGAACAGAAAAAAGATTTTATTGTCAATGAAAACAGATCCAAGTTAATTACAAATATAAATCGCTGGTGGTGTACTAGGAAAGAAAATTCTTCCTTTTTTGATGAACCAGGCTTTGCATCACTTTAATTTACTTTGAAGTATTTTTGTAGCAAATAAAGACCAAACCAGTGGAGTATTTTTGAGATTAGACATAGAATGTGGAAGCAGCAGCAGCACACCACATGAAATAACTCTAAAGATCTGATTATGTTGTACATGTTACAGCAGCTGCTTAAGAACCAGAAATTAATTAAATTAAATAGTAAAATTTCAAAATGAATATGTGTCTAGTCTGTTAAAGCATTAACTGCCAGATTTTTTTTGTATGTATATCACAAATTTAACCAGTGACAGTAATTAGGAATAGACAAAAAAAAAAAAACAATTTGTGCTAGTGTTGCAGTGTTTGGGAATTCACCCTGACATTTTGTAATTTAAATGTGAAGGCTATATATTTAAAGAACAGTTTGAAGAAATTGTCTTGAAGACTGTTTTTTTAAATATAAGATATACTATGCCCCTGATATGGAACAACTGGAAAATAATTTGTGGGTAATAAGTTTTCTTTTCTTTTGATCTTCACAAATTAGGCTGGAACTCAACCTTTCAATCGTGCCATGCTTTTTAATGTGGGTTTTAAAGAAGCAATGAAAGACTTAGACTGGGACTGCCTGGTTTTTCATGATGTGGATCATATCCCTGAAAATGATCGCAACTATTATGGATGTGGTCAAATGCCTCGCCACTTTGCTGCAAAACTTGACAAGTACATGTATATGTAAGTTGCTTTTGTCATTGCAAGACTTAACCAGAAATACAATACAGTAGGTGGTAAATTGATTGTGTGAATATCTTCAGAATCTTTTATGCTTGAATGGTATATATGTATATTGCATTTTCAAGTCAATATTCATGTGTTCCAATTCAAAAGTTAAAATGCTATACTGCTTCTCAGGCATGTTTGTGTCTTGTTACCATTCTGCTGGAAACATTTAATTTCAATACTCTTAACTAAACTTTTTTTTTCTTAATTTTTTTTTGTTTTTCACTTCTCACTGCTCTTTTGTAGTCAGCCTACCTGCTGTAACTTCTGCAGAAAGTACACTGCACAATGAAGAAAAATGATTGGAATTTTTAAGCAAATTCATGATTAAATATTAAAATGCATTTATTATTTTAAAATTCTCATTTAAACAAGTTAATTTCCTGCATTTATATTTTTATGTTAAGCAGCATATGCCAGGATTCTTATATTTTGTTTAATTGACTATTTTATAAATATGTCTCTTAAAAAGGCTTATTACAAATGGTTGCGGGTTTATGCTCCTAAAAGTGTGTTTTTTTTTTTTTTTTTTAATATAATGTAATTAGAGTGTAATTTTCTGTCATTAATTGACCTATTTTGATGGTTCTCCATGCAGAAAGTTGAAGTTGGAATCAATTTTTATTTATATATTGTAACACTTGCCAGGGTCACTTTCCATAATCAAGTATGAAATCATATTTCAATAATAAAATATTTTTCCACTCATATCTAGGCATATGCAAAACAGGGAATTCATAAAATAACATTTAATTAACATCTCACTGTTAAGTAGTCAACCTTTTTGAACCATTCAGAAAATTGCATAGCAAGTATTTGGATAAACATCCAAAACACTCAACACGTATAAAAGAACATAACAATGCTGTCAGAAGGAAGGACCCCATGGTCTCTGGTATATGTACATTCTTGGTCAACCAGGCACTCATTTAATTGGGACAACAGTTCAAGTGAGATTCAAGGAAAATACTAAGAGTGTCAGAGAACTGGCTGAATTGTGGGTATCAAATGAAAATGCCATTAACAAACATGAATCCAGCATATACTGGTTTTAAAAGATATCCAAATAATAAAGACTTTTAAGATGAACACCCTCTATACCCCACCTTACTAATCAACCCCCTTTCCTCATTTGCTATATATTGTCTTGATTCCTGAGCATCTACCTATCTACAGTGGGAGAAATAATTATTTGATCTCCTACTGAATTTGCCAGTTTGCTCACTTACAAGATATATAGATAGATAGATACTTTATTAATCCCAAGGGGAAATTCACATAATCCAGCAGCAGCATACCGATACAAAAAAAGCAATATTAAATTAAAGAGTAATAAAAATGCAGGTAAAAAAGAAATGAACAGTCTCTAATTTTTATGGTAGTTTCATTTTAATGGAGAGAGACAGAATATCAACCAAAAAATCCAGAAAAAACACATTGCATAAGTTATAAATTGATTTGCATGTCATTGGGAGAAATAAATATTTGATACCTAAGCAAAACAGGACTTAGTACTTGGTGGAGAAACCCTTGTTGGCAAGCACAACAGTGAGAAGTTTTTTGTTTATGGTCACTGGGTTTGCACACATCGCAGGAGTGTTTTTGGCCCTCTTTACAGAAACTTTCTAATTCCTTTAGGTTTCTTGGCTGCCACTTGGCAACTCAAAGCCAAAGCTCCCTTCCCAGATTTTCTATAGGATTGAAGTCTGGAGACTATCTAGGCTCCATGACTTTAATGTGCTTCTTCTTTAGCCACTCTTTTGTTGCCTTGGCAGTTGTGTTTTGGGTCATTGTCATGCTGGAAGACCCATCTTCAGTGTTCTGGCTGAGGTAAGGAGGTTCTCATCCAAGATTTTATGGTACATGGCCCCTCAATGCAGTGAAGTCATCCTGTACCCTTAGCAGAAAAACAACCCCAACGCATAATGGCTCCACCTCCATGCTTGACTGTGGAGTATTATTGCTGACCATGCTCACCCCTTTATGACCACAGTGTACCCATCTTCTAAAGGCTACTTCTATGTCACAAAGCTCAAATCATCTCAAATTGGTGTCTTGAACATGACCATGAGTTCACTGTACTCAAGTGGCTTCCACATTGACCAGATCACAATCCAAAAGAGTACCTTTGGGATGTGGTGGAACGGGACATTCGCATCATAAATGTGCAGCAACTGTGTGATTATATCAGGGTACAGTGATCCCTCCTCGATCATGGGGGTTGCGTTCCAGAACCCCCAGCGAAAGGTGAAAATCCTCGAAGTAAAAAACATATGTTTATATGGTTATTTTTATATATTTGAAGCCCTTATGAACTCTCCCACACTCATAAACATTTCTCACGCAGTTATAGAGCATAAACCTTTTATATATTCTTAGATATTAGGTAAGATTTGTTGAAATTATGTATGTAAACACACTGTTTATATACTACGCAGAAACATACATATCTTATATCATTAAGGAGTTTTATTTAATACGTAATACAGTTTTAAACACATTGTAAATGATTAGGTAATCTATACTAATAAAAGGCAAAGCACTCACTCACTCACTTGTCACTAATTCTCCAACTTCCCGTGTAGGTAGAAGGCTGAAATTTGGCAGGCTTATTCTTTACAGCTTACTTACAAAAGTTAAGCAGGTTTCATTTCGAACTTCTACACGTAACGGTCGACAACATCTGCCATGTTGAACTTTCTTATTTATTCCCCCCTCTTCACGAAATTTGGTAGATGGCTTCCCTGCGCCAACCAAAACCGATGTACGTACTTATTTCAGTGGTATGACGCCACTGTCGGCCGCCATATTGAACTTTCCAATGTCACTAATTCTCCAACTTCTCGTGTAGGTAGAAGGCTGAAATTTGGCAGGCTCATTCCTTACAGCTTACTTACAAAAGTTAAGCAGGTTTCATTTTCAAAATTCTACGCGTAACGGTCATAATGGTCGACAACGTCCGCCATGTTGAACTTTCTTATTAATGGCTCCATCTTCACGAATTTGGTAGGCGGCTTCCCTGCGCTAACCAAAACCAATGTACGTACTTATTTCGGTGGTATGATGCCACTGTCGGCCGCCGTATTGAACCTTTCAATGGTCTTTGTTACTTATGGGCCCAACTTCAAGAAATTTGGTACGCGGGTTCCCATAGCGAACTGAGTCCTACTTACGTACATATATACGTCAATAGCCTGCAGCTCGGTCACCGTGTGAGGCGGCATTGGGTCCCCCATCCCAACGCCGCCCACGTTGTTGGCTGCCTGCCTATATAAGGCTGTCCGTCGCTCCAGTCTCTACATTCCCTTCCTTGCTTCGCCGCAGGATTCACGTCTCCCTGCTGAGAACTACAGCCTTTTTATTTAATCCACAGCTTCTCCGCTGTTTTATTGTTCATTTATTATGATTATAGTTATTGTGTAGGTATTTTAGACTTAGTTTACATTGTTCAGGTACCCATTTCCTTTATCATTCCAACCGTACCCCATTAATATGTCTATCGAGGTGATCACCATCGATCAAAGGAACTGTCACTTACCGAGTGGTTTCCATGCCCGGAGATGGCACTTACCTTTTCCATTCTCTTTGTTACATATTGCACGGCCATATCAGGCTCACTCTTGATATCTGGAGGAACATTGTGTCTTTTATGTATTGAATGACTGGGACAGGTTCAAGGTGTGGACCGATGACGGTACAGGAGATAATTATACTACACAGGAGCACTATAAGAGTGAAATACTTAAGCCCTTCACCTATGGATCTGCATGCGAGTTGATGGCTGCCGCTGAATTGTTCGGTTGTCGCTTTCAAGTGTACAGAAATGGCCAAACATTTTATACCTTTCGACAACCTCCTATGCCTCTTAAACATCTTAGATTGACAGGTGACGATTTCAGTAGTGGACACTTTGATGTTTATGAATGTTTAAACTCTCAAAGCTGGATGTGAAGTTATCAGTATAACTGGTTGTATACTTACAACGCTTGACAGATGCCGAATGTCACTTCAACACAAGTCCTACAAATACTGTCGTAATTGAAACAAACCATGAAACTCAAACTGATTATGACAGCAGCAATCTAAGCTGTGAGATTTGAAACACGGTTACTGTTCACATGGCCAACTGTATGTTGCATGCTCAAGAGTAAGCTCAGCGCACAGCTTGTTCATATTACAACCGGAGGGCCAAACTCACAATGTGGTATACAAAGAGATCCTTAACAAATAATTATTGGTATATTTTCCCTCAGTTTAAAAAGGTTTAATTTTCTTCTTAATAAAAATTTTAAGGCAGTACTTCGCCGCTGCGAAGCGTGGGTATTTTGCTAGTTTAAAAATAAATGAAAAATCAACAATATGTAAATATAAATAAAACCTAAATGTGATTTTAAAGATATTGAGTGTCTCTGATATCACATATGTTACAGCCATTACGATAAACAGGCCACCAGTAATAAATACGTACAATGCAAGAAAAATTGTATAAAATGTGTGTACAGTTACACTAAACATACGTACATATACTAGGTATGTAGAAAATTAGTTATGGGTACTCACCAACAATGACAACGACTTTTCTGATAACGATGAGATAAATGTTACAGTACTTCACAACAAAGGAGAGCATTACAGCTCTTCTAAAGGAGCCCCTTCAGGCGACTGTGTAGCACCACTGTCGTCGTCTGGAGATTCTTCTTCCACTGAAGGCGTAGTAGGCGGTGTTTGAATGAACCTCACTGAATGAGCAAAATAAAATGCTGGCTAACGTAAAGCGAAATCGAATGCTGCTGTCCGTCGCTGAGCCAATCAGATTTGGTAGCTTCTCAGCCATCCACCAATAGCGTCCCTTGTATGAAATCAACTGGGCAAACCAACTGAGGAAGCATGTACCAGAAATAAAAAGACCCATTGTCCGCAGAAATCCAGCAACAACCGAAAAATCCACGATATTTATTTAGATATGCTTACATATAAAATCCGTGATAGAGTGAAGGCACGAAAGTCGACGCGCAGTATAGCAAGGGATTACTGTACTAGCAAAGTGTACCTAATGAAGTGGCCAGTGAGCTTGTATATGTATGTATGTGTGTAATAGTGTTGAGTATATAGTAGTATTTTAGAACATTTTTTTTTTTTTTTTTTTTATTTTTATTTTCTATACTACTACAGTTTTATAGATTTTTACTGAAATTTATGCTCTGTTAAAATAAGAAATCATTAATGTTTTTTAAATGTGCACAATAAAAATACATAATTACTATTGGCTTTTTTTTTTATTATTTTTTTTATTTCAATTTTAGCCTTCCGTACAATGAATTTTTTGGTGGTGTCAGTGGACTAACAGTAAACCAGTTTTTGAAGATCAATGGATTTCCTAATGCCTTTTGGGGCTGGGGTGGAGAAGATGATGATTTATGGAACAGGTGAGTTATCACTTTATAAGTTAAGTAAATTTGATATATACTGTTATGGGAAAAGACATTCTGACTGAATGATTTATAATTATACAATGAACACCTTAAAGAAAACAACATAAATTTCATCAATTGATGAATATAAGTATCAAACTGAATTAGCTTCTCTTAGAAATTTCTATGCTGTAAAGTATTGTACAATGAACAAAAATACAACTCTGTAGACCTGGTTACAAATCCTAGACTAGTCTTTATGGAACAACATGTGACAAGGTATTTGCATATTCAGAGTTTATCTAGCAGGCAGGAAATGTCTTCCTAGTAAATGAACAAGGAAAGCTTGTCCATTAGGGAAATAAAGAAAAATACATTGGCAGAGGTGACTCATATTATAATGGCTGTGCGAGGGAAAAGGTAGCATCAGGGGACAGTAATATCTGGCACTGTAATAATAGTAATAATAATTCATTACATTTATATAGCGCTTTTTTAAAAATTTTATTAATTTTATTGTAATCATTCCATACAAATAAATCAATTTTTACAAAAAAATAGAATGAAAACAACTTAACCCCCACCCCTAAGAAAGAGAGCATGGCTAAAGCTTGAAGCTTGTAAACATACCTAAATTGATAAGTTTAAAAGGGCAATAGAAATGAATGGGGAAGAAAATGAAATGCGGAAAGAATTGCTTCCTCGGTGCTTTAAGAGCTTATTGTAAAATATTATTGATTAGATCCTGCCAGGTTTTAAAAAAATTCTGTACAGATCCTCTAATTGAGAATTTGATTTTTTCCAATTTCAAATAGTGTAAAACATAGTTTTCCCACTGACTTAAAAGAGGAGAGTTAGGATTCTTCCAGTTTAGCAAAATACGTCTGCGTGCCAATAGTGTAGTGAATGCAATAACAGTTTGTTTGTCCTTCTCCACTTTAAGCCCATCTGGAAGAACACCAAACACAGCTGTTAATGGGTTAGGAGGGATTGTGACACCAAGGCTGTCTGAAAGGCACTTAAAGGTTTGGTCCAAAATGATGTTAATTTGCTGCAGGCCCAAACATATAGCACTTTTCTCACTACTCAAAACGCTACCACACAGGGAGAACTCTGGACGCGAACCCATGATCTCTTTACTGCTAGGCAATAGTGCTACTGTTGCATCACTTGTGTGTACTCTTTTACTGGGAAAGGTAAGTGGATAGGGATAACAATATGTATTTCCTTACTGACTGCAAAGATTCCTCTACTGAAGTCAAGAGTAAGGTCCCTATCTGTTGATACAGATGGCTGTACCTCATTTTGTAACTTTTGCAGAGGACATGAAATGATGGGTGAACTGTTCCTAGACAACAGCAGAAGTTCAGCAGGCAAGTTAGATCATGAGGACATTGCGGCCTGGTCAAAACTGGACCTTTTATGGGCTCTGAAAGATTTAGGGAGGATTTAGTTTTTTTAGCACCTACCCTTGAATCAGTAGAAAGATGCAAGTTGCACAGGATGTGACTTGCATGACTTAGTTTAAAGCAGCTTCAGGCCAGCAGCTGTTTGAGCTGGGGAAATTTCTAACCAATGAGGAGAGAGGCCATGTTAGAGTGAATACATTTATGAGAGGAGGGCAGACAGACAGAGTGAGAGAGAGAAAAACAATGGGAGGTTAAGGAAGTATTGTAAAATGAGTTAGACACACCACACCCTAGACAGAGCTTCAAGGAAAGGCCTTAATGATAGCAGGGTTTTGTTTGTTTTTGGTTTCTTTGTGTCTGTGTCTTTTGATTGGGAGCATGCACTGATAGCGTGTTGCCGCACCCATCACATGATGAACCACCTTGATTGGGGCCCATTGCAGCAGGTGACATCTCAGCACCACACTGGAACAGTGGGAGTTTTTTTTTACGGTGTCAGGATGGCACAATCCCCAAGTTTTCCCTTTAACTTGGAGGACCTACTTGCAGGGCTGGATGCAGATTAATGTCATACGTAGGATGAAGTAATTACAGGTTTGCCATGTGTTTAATAGTAATACATATTTTGCTCTTTAGGTCTCAATTAGAAATGAGTTAATTTCGAAAAAATGGAAATGGGTTTGTTTCAGGAAAGCAATATTTAAAAAAAGACTTTATATAAACTGAATTACCCACAAGTAGTTTAATTGAAAAAAATTAATGCCACAGTGTTAAACATTCTGTCTTAAAATCGTCATTCCAAAATGCACCAATAAATTGTGCAACATGTATGCAAACTTCCTTATTGTACAAATTATGCAAGTATTCTTGAATTATTTCATATGCTACATAGAAACTTTTAACTAATTAAAGAACTGTTGAAACATGGTTTCTGGCTAATAGGGTCACACAAGTGACTCTAAGATTTCTTAGTTATCTTTCGACAACATCTTTTCTCGGCCCATTCAGTGTTTACTCTAAATTATCCTAAGGTGTGTTTTCTATTTATTTATGTATGTATGTGTTCATGTGTGTGTATATGCGGTGTGTGTGTATATTTATGCATGCATGCATTCATTCATACCGTGTGTATTCTAGGGTCAAAAGTATCATGATAATCTAATTATCGATTGCAGCTTTTTTTTGTTCCAATACATTTTTCATGGTATTGATTCTGTAGTACAGTCGACATTACAAACACATCTCATTAGCTTCATTGGATACCAATGGAAATTACTAGAATTGCAGCCCCATTTCTTTCAGTATCTTATTTTTCAATTGCTGAAACATTAATCAGTATAAGCCTGTAAAATTTTGTATTTGAAGTAGAAGTGTAAAGTTTGTTTTCTGTAGGTTGCAACTTTTTTGCAAGAAGAATGTTGTTCCATTCTTGTCTGATATAGGCTTCCAGCTGCTCAACAGTCCTGAGTCATCTTTGTCCTATTTTTTGATTCATGTTGTGCCATATGTTTTCAGTTGGTGAATGGTCTGGACTGGAGGCAGGCCACTTCAGCACCTGGACTCCTCTACTACGAAGCCATGCTGTTGTAATAGATGCAGCATATTGTTTATCATTGTCTTGCTGAAATATGCAAGTCTTTCCTTGAAAAAGACACTGTTTGGATGGGAGCATATGTTGCTCCAAAACCTGCATATGCCTTTCAGCATTGGTTGTTCCTTTCCAGATGTTCAAGATGCCAATTCCATAGGCACTAATGCACCCCCATACCATCAGAGATGCAGGCTTTTGAACTGAGTGCTGATAACTAGCCAGATGGTCCCTCTCCTCTTTAGTGTGGAAGACACTGTGTCAATGTTTTCCAAAAACAATCTCATATTTCAATTTGTCTGGCCACAGAACAGTTTTCCACTTTGCCTCAGTCCATTTTAAGTGAGCTTTGACCCAGAGAAGATAGCAGCATTTCTTGATCATGTTCGCATATGGCCTGTTCTTTGCATGATAGAGCTTTAACCTGCATTTGTGAATGACACAGCAAACCATGTTCATAGACAATGATTTCTAGAAGTGTTCCTGAACCCATGCAGTGATTTCCATAACAGAATCATGTTTATTTTTAATGCAATGCCGCCTGAGGGCCTGAAGATCACAGGTATACAATATTGATTGTTGGCCTTGTCTGTTACACTGAGATTTCTCCAGATTCTCTGAATCTTTTGATGATACTATGTACTGTAGATAATGAGATATTCAAAGTCTTTGTAATTCTTCATTAAGGAACGTGTGGAACAAGCCCCGGACACAGACAGGCAGACATGTTGTAAATCACCACCACGTGTTTATTTACAATATTTACAATGTCAAATAGTACCACACAACCCCTAGACTTCCCCAAACTCCAGGTCTCTCACACACTTTGCCTTTCTCTTCAGGCTGCCTCTACTGTCTCTTCTCTTGCTTCGTCCTCTCCTCACCCGACTCCAGCCCTGAGTGAAGGGAAGGCGGCCCCTTTTATAATCACCCGGATGTGCTCCAGGTGTTTCCTGGCAATCTTCCACCGACACGCCCCAGTATGGCGGAAGTGCCAGGTGCATCCCCGGAAGCACTCCGGGTGTCCCTCTCTTCTTCCCCAGCACTTCTGGGTGTGGCGGAGTGCTGAGGTCCAGGGTCTCCAAGGAACTGGGGCACCCCCTGGCGGTGACCACGGGCCCCTAAAGGGTTGAGCTTCAAAGCTCTGTACCCATGGTCCCCATAGCAACCAGGGTGGCTGGCCCAACGTGGTCTGAGGTGGGCTTACGCCCTTTTCTGGTCCTCCAAGGCGTCCCGGCTGGGTCGTCGCCCCAGGCATCTTCCACAAACGTTACTCTAAAATGGTTCCATAATTTGTAGACATCGTTTTTTGCAAATTGGTGAACATCTGCTCATCTTCTGAGAAACTTTGGCTCTCCAAGATGCTCTTTTTATACCCAATCATGATACTGACCTGTTGTCGATTAAACTAATTAAATGCAAATGGTCCTTCTACTGTTTCTTTTTAGTACCACTTGTTTTTTCAGCCTTTTGTTACCCCTCTTCCATCTTTTTCGAGACATTTTGCTGTCATCAAATTCAAAATGAGCTAATATTTTCCATGAAATAGTAAAATGTCTAACTTTAAATATTTGATGTATTTTCTGTGTTCTGTTGTGAATAAAATATGGCTTTGAGATTAGTAAATATTCACATTGTTTTTATTTACATTTTACATAGCATCCCAGCATTTTTGGAATTGGGGCTATATTTTTTTTCCTGCGGGCCAGTTTTATTCTGCGCTGTTCATTCAGGTTAAACACTCTTGAGCACTATGACTCCTTCAATTCTTGAACCCTCTTCACCTAATATGCTGCTATAACACAATATATATATTTTTTAATGTAAAATTTTAAAATGGTGTTTTATCACATTTATTATATAATGTAAGGAGCTATAGTTTTTTTTTTTTTTTAATATAGTTTTTCATTTGCTCATATACTCTGTGCATTATAGTAGAAGTTGAATTGCGGGATTGGTGACTAAAGTGAAATTTGATTGGATTTGGCTGGTTGTGGCAGCTGCTTCACTAATGGCAACTGTGTGACTGTAGCAACATAGTCCATTTTCTTTAAAATGTATCATTAAGAGCGCAGCTCAGCACAGCAGTGTTTTTGTCTGGTGTTTCTATTTGTAGTTTCTTCGTACTTTTGGAGAAACCAGCTCAGCATTCAAATTTGCCTATATAAGATTGACTGTGGGTGAACAGGAACTATAGTTTTTGGGATGGATCGTAATGTGCATTAAAGTTAATGGCAAGGCTATTAACTACTACTGCAGTTAATTATTCTTATTCTTCAATGACTGAAATTTTTATTTATTTTCATCAATGTAAATGCATACAGAATTGCAGTTTATTTAAATGTTTTCTTGAGTTACACTATATATTGTATTAGGAATTGAAAATGGTATTGAATTGCAGTACTTTTCTTAGTATCATATTGAAGTTTGATGTTCTAGTGTCATGATAACCCTAGTATATACTATATATGTATGTACAACACTGTGCAAAAGACTGAGGCACATTAAATAGATCACAGAGAATTTGTCTTAGACAGTTATTTTATGTGTTCAGGATTAGTGTGTCAATAAAAATTAGTGCATTTTAGTGTGCCAAAGATTCCTTTCAGGATATTTGAAAGTCCTTAAAAAAAGAAACTAATATATTAATTGAGCACATTCTATTTAAAATCATGATCATTTCAGGCATATAGCCTAGTGCTTGATTAAGGAAATAAAACAAATTGATGGTAGTGATCAACTACAGTAATGTATAGGTTGAATCAAAGGGATTAACTGAAACTGAAGTAGCTATGTACAAAGAATAAAAACCTGCCAAAGGACAAACATACTAAAGAAGTGAGTATGCGATCGGTGTGTGAGGTTAACCTGCATGTCTTGCACACCATGGCAAAAATGAGCATTATCAACAAGAACCAAGATGGTCAACCTATAGCATTAAGTTTTTTCTCTTGAGAAAACATTTTTTTATCAGACTAGTATATCCAGATGTGTTTCAAGCGCTTCTGCAGAAACACAAACAATTAAGGTTTAGGACTGCAAACTCTGTAGTTGACCACGAAATTTTTGGGCAGAAATTGTAATTCTAATTTAAAGTCATGGAATGATCAAGAACCTTGGTAGCATCAAGTTCTTGGCAGAAGCTAACTTGTCACCAAGCCAATTTCCATAAAAATTTAGAATTGGTGTTTAATATAAAGCTTGTTTTTTGGGGGGTGGGGATAGTAATATTGGGGTGCCTGAAAAAAAAAATCTAAGACAAATAGCTGAAAAGAAATGATAGACTTCACCCAGACGTCGCCCTTGTGTGAGATTCAAACCCAGGATGATGGATCCATGAGGCTGCATTGCTAATTATGGTTTCAGCTTTCTGTCTAGAAAAGGCAAAGTGCACACAAGGACTTGGTATTTTTGCTGAATTACTCTACTTGCTCATTTATTAATAATAATAATAATGCATTTATTTATAAGGCACTTTACATTTATAGTAAATCTAAAAAGTTTAAACAAAGACAAAACAAGTTAAAAACAGAGATAAAACAACAATAATTAGTAGCATCCTTGTTAATATGCTTTTCTAAACAGAAAATTCTTTAGCTGTTTTTTAAAACATCCGACAATATGCTGTGTTCTCAGGCTCTCTGGTAGGGCATTCCAGAGCCGTGGAGCAGCCACTGCAAAGGCTCGGTCACCCATTGTACGAAGTTTGGTCACAGGGGGGCAAAGGTAGGTATTTGCAAAACGGAGGTTTCTTTTAGTGGATTGTACTATAAGGAGTTCCTTAAGATATTGTGGAGTATTTCCATGGATACACTGGTGAGTAAGCAGACAAAGTTTGTATTCAATACAGAGGTGAATAGGGAGCCAATCAAGTGACCGAAGGATTGGTGAAATGAGGGTGCGGAAATATGACCACATCAGGATCCTTGCAGCACTATTTTGAATTTGTTGTAGCTTTTGAAGGCTCTTGTTGGGTATCCCGATAAGGAATGCATGAACCAGCTTTTCAGCATCACAGAGGGAGAGGCAGGAACGGAGTTTGGCTATATTTTGGAGATGAAGGAATGCAATTTTACAAAGGTGATGGACATGTGTATCAAATGACAGATGGGAGTCTAACTTGACACCCAAATTTGTAACTGAAGGGGAGAGGGCAATGGTACGGTCAGAAAAGGAAATACAATTTACGGAGGAACAAAGTTGATGGGGGTACCAATTAAAAGAGCCACAGTTTTGGTGCTGTTCAGTTTGAGGAAGCTCTTGGACATCTAAGCCTTAATCTCATCTAGGCAAGAGGAAAGAGTTAATGGAGGTATAATGGAGATCGAATCCAGTCTCACTTAGTGACTGTATGTGCAATGTGTCAGGCAATTGGTTTTATCAGAGTAAACATGTTATGTGAATGGATGAGTACTTTTTGACAGTATAAAAGCATTGTTTATATATAAAAATTGCAGCAGCAATAAGGCTTCCTAATATTTTCTGTTGCAGTTTAGAAATTAAGCACTTATTTACTTTATTACATACATGTATTTGTTGCAGCACCACAAAATGCTGAAGACAACTAAGACTGCTTGCTTATTAAGCACATTTTATTGTCAAATAACTGGCTCATGATTCCAGTAATTCAGTCATGTTAAAGTGGTAAGCGTATTTAATTTTATAACCAATTATGTGCTTTCTTTAATGGACACACTCTTGGAGGCCAGTGGATTATGAGCTTTAGTAATAGTTCCCACACTCTTTTTTTTTTTTTTTTTTTTAAAACTAGATTTGACATGTGAAATAGTAACAAGCCTCCTTTATAAGTTTTATTTTAGGTACAAGAACTCATTAGGATATATCGTTAGCTTGCTTGTAACATCATTTTATATACAGTCCTGTAATAAACCTTGGGCTTGTTAGATCGTGGCATATCCAAATGTAGCTGGATTTACTGAAATGTAAAAGATTTTGGTAATGGACTTGTTCTACACTGTGACTTTAAAAGCCTGATTTGTTCATTGCTAATTGCTAAGATCACCTCAAATCACAATTTTAATTTGACTGATGCTTTCTAAATTTCTTAGACCTATTAGTTATGCTGTTTTAATTTATAACAGTGAGCTACAAAGTCGTAATGAGCCAATGATTTTTTTATAATAAACAGGGGCTCTTCGTAAGTATTCCAGAACTGTTTACTTGACCCAAGCAAGTTTAAGTCCCATACCTTTCTAAAAAATGCAAAACTGAATGCTGCCCATGTTATCATGAACAACTGATCCTGCTTGTGCATGTCTTCATTTAAAATATAATTTACATCTAAAATTGAAGAAAGTTTCATTATAAACACTATGATTTGAAGCAGTGTTCACAAATAAAGAATATTTTAATATAATATTTTAATATCATCATCCGTAAAACATTGTTAGCAGAAGTGGTCTAGTCTGGTAAATAGATAGTTGTAGATGCCCAAGACTATTGTGGCACCTGTCAGCTTGTAACTCAAATAAAACATTTTGATGTCTAATGTTTTTTAAGTTATCCTTTTTGTTTTTAAACCTCCTCTATTTCTTGACATTTTGCTAGTGTTTCCCCAAGTAAGGTTTGCATTTACAAGTCATGTATTATTCATTTGTAAATAATGATCTGTTTCACTTGCTAGTTTGAAAGTGCAATGTTTGTAGAGTCTCGGTGGCCATCACTTTTGCTGACGTTCCTAAACTCTGTCAGTTTAGTCTTGGCTAGTTGTGTCACATGGCTCTTAATGACAGAATAATTAATTGATCGAAATAACCAGGGTCAAACATTGTCTGGCTTTGCTACTGGTTTACTAATTTTATTTTTTTATCCCTGCAAACTTGTTACTCTTCCCTGTGCCGTGTAGAGGCCAGAGAACAGGAGTGAGATCCCAGATATTGAAGCTTTTGTCATAATACCATGTGTAATGAAATTAATGAGCAGCAGATGCAATGAAAAAAAAAGTTTTTTTACAGTAACTGTAAAGTACTACATATAAATCTGCCAAATAAAAGAATATATAAAAAAAAAGGCCAAAAGTTATAATGCGGTATTGCTAAGCAACAAATGTGGTTAGTAAACATTCTATTAACTGATCATGTGGGTATTGCACAATGAATTACCAATGATATTATAATATTGCACTAGACTGTGATTATTACACAGAGGAGTATTGCACATACAAATAAAAGGTGAGCGGTGGAGGGGAAAGAGTGAGAAAGAGAGAGAAAATACAGAGGCAGAGAGAAGGATGCTCAGTGCATGTTGAGATTCAATGTAGTTATAACTCCAGGAAAGAAACTGTCCCTGAGTCTGTTTGTCCTTGATTTGATGGACCAGTAGTGCCTACCAGAGGTCAATAGGTGGTCAAACAGGTGAAAGCCTAGGTGTCAGGTGGCCGTTCAAGATATTTTTTTTTTGCCCTGCCAAGGCAGCGAGAAGTATTCAACTAATTTAGGGAGTGCAGATAGCAGCCAACAATCTTCTGAGCTGTATTGATGACACGCTGAGGTCCCCACTTGTCTGCTGCAGTGTAGTTTCTCTACCGCACTGTGCTACAGTGTGTCACTATGCTCTCTGTGGCAGAGTGGTAAAAGTTCACCAGCAGCTTTTGATCCAGATTATTCTTCATAAGTCTTGGGAAATGAAGTTGCTGCTGTGCCTTTTTAATGACCGCTTGTGGTGTTTATGATTCTATATGTAAGAAAGGTCATCAGAGTTTAAGGTATCTAAGAATTTGAAGGGTTGGGACCCTCTCCACACAGCCCCCGTTGACATTGATGGGGGCCAGATCTACACTGCTTTTCCTGAAGTCAAAGATGATTTCTTTTTTTTTTTTCATGGTGTTTAGTGTCAGGTTATTTGCTGACCTCCAAGCTCTCAATTTCAAGATCTCCTCTCTGTGATGAGTCTAACCACTGTAGTGTCCGTGGCAAATTTGACAATGGTGTTATTAGCCTGGGGTGTACTGCCGTCATGAGTGTAGTGGGCAAACAGCAATGGACTTAGCACACAGCCTTGTGGAGGACAAGTGCAGTGAGGGAGTTGAGGAAAAGTGAGGGCCGAGTCTTATTCTCTGGGGTGATAGATAAGAAATTCCTTTAACCTTTGTCTCATCCCGCCCCCCTCCCTTTTTCTGCACCTGGATAGACAGTTTCCTGACTGACTACATTATCAAGAATAATGGTGTTAAAAGCTGAGCTACACTCACCTAAAGGATTATTAGGAACACCTGTTCAATTTCTCATTAATGCAATTATCTACATCGACCAATCACATGGCAGTTGCTTCAATGCATTTAGGGGTGTGGTCCGTGTCAAGACAATCTCCTGAACTCCAAACTGAATGTCAGAATGGGAAAGAAAGGTGATTTAAGCAATTTTGAGCGTGGCATGGTTGTTGGTGCCAGACGGGCCGGTCTGAGTATTTCACAATCTGCTCAGTTACTGGGATTTTCACGCACAATCATTTCTAGGGTTTACAAAGAATGATGTGAAAAGGGAAAAACATCCAGTATGTGGCAGTCCTGTGGGCGAAAATGCCTTGTTGATGCTAGAGGTCAGAGAAGAATGGGCCGACTGATTCAAGCTGATAGAAGAGCAACTTTGACTGAAATAACCACTCGTTACAACCGAGGTATGCAACAAAGCATTTGTGAAGCCACAACATGCACAACCTTGAGGCGGATAAACTACAACAGCAGAAGACCCCACCGGGTACCACTCATCTCCACTACAAATAGGAAAAAGAGGCTACAATTTGCACAAGCTCACCAAAATTGGACAGTTGAAGACTGGAAAAATGTTGCCTGGTCTGATGAGTCTCGATTTCTGTTGAGACATTCAAATGGTAGAGTCAGAATTTGGCGTAAACAGAATGAGAACATGGATCCATCATGCCTTGTTACCACTGTGCAGGCTGGTGGTGTAATGGTGTCTGGGATGTTTTCTTGGCACACTTTAGGCCCCTTAGTGCCAATTGGGCATCGTTTAAATGCCACGGGCTACCTGAGCATTGTTTCTGACCATGTCCATCCCTTCATGACCACCATGTACCCATCCTCTGATGGCTACTTCCATCAGGATAATGCACCATGTCACAAAGCTCGAATCATTTCAAATTGGTTTCTTGAACATGACAATGAGTTCACTGTACTAAAATGTCCCCCACAGTCACCAGATCTCAACCCAATAGAGCATGTTTGGGATGTGGTGGAACGGGAGCTTTGTGCCCTGGATGTGCATCCCACAAATCTCCATCAACTGCAAGATGCTATCCTATCAATATGGGCCAACATTTCTAAAGAATGCTTTCAGCACCTTGTTGAATCAATGCCACGTAGAATTAAGGCAGTTCTGAAGGCAAAAGGGGGTCAAACACCGTATTAGTATGGTGTTCCTAATAATCCTTTAGGTGAGTGTATAGTCAATAAAAAGCAGCCTCACATCACTTTCCAAGTGTTTCAAATAACACAGTGCAGTGTTGAGAGCATCCTCAGTGGACCGGTTTCCTCTGAAGGCAAATTGGTATGTATCAAAAGTGGGAGGGAGACAGGCTTGATATATTGTGAAATCAACCTATCAAAGCACTTAATGACATGAGATGCAAGTGCTTTTGGGTAATAGTCATTTAGAGTGTCAGTGGCTGATTTTTCGGGTACAGGAATTATGGTCGCTAACTTCAGACAGGGTGGAATGAATGCTTGTCTCCGGAAGTTATTGAAGATGCTGGTTAAAACGTGTGAGAACTGGTCAGCACATGCTTTTAGCACCTTTCCAGGTACCTCGTTGGGACCAGCAGCCTTCTTCAGGTTCAGCACCCCCCTTACTTGATGCTCATGTAAAGTAAATGTCTGAGCGCTATAGCCCAAGGATGGGACAGAAATAATGAGATTGGTTGAAAGAAGTAGTTCAGCTCCTCTGACAGTGAGGCCCCCAAGTCCACAGATGTTGTGTTGTAGCCCCTGTAGTTGATGACCTGTATTCCCTGCCTCACATAGTGAAGGTCTTTTTCTGCAAAGTGGATTTCTTCTCTCACAGATCACATTAGCTTCTTTTATTCCTCTTTTCAGCTTGGCTGTAGTGGCACTGTATAGAGCACTGTCACCTGATCTGAAGGTTGAGTCACAGTCCCTTGACTGTGACCTTTCTGGTCATCTAGGGTTTCTGGTTGGGGAAGACCCGGATACATTTCTCTACAGAGATATTGTCGGCACAGTATTTGATATAGGAAAGAACCGCCTCTGATGTTCAAATATGTCCCAAGCAGTGTGTGCGAAGCTGTCCTGTAGTTGAGGGTGTGCATCCTCAGGCCATGTTTTAACAGAATTTATGTATGGCTTTATTTTTTCCTAAAGAGGGCTGTTAGCAGAAATGAGTAGCGAGTAGAGATGTGGTCTGACTGTCCTAAGTGGGGGAGGGGTGTGGTTCTATATGCATGTTTAATTTTGGAATAAATATAATCAAGTGTATTTTCACCCCTTGTCGGACCATTCACATGTTGAAAATATTTAGGAAGTATTGACTTCAGGTTGGCCTGATTTAAAATAAATAAATAAATCTCTCGCTGTGATGTGAAAATTATCAGGGTAAGCCTGCTGGTGTTTGTTTATGGCATTTAGCAGGAGATCGAGAGCTATACTAACTTTAGTATCAGGTGGTATTTAGACAGCAGTGTTAATCACTACTGCTAGCCCTCTCAGATAAAAGAATGATCGGCATTTAACTGGAACAGTGGCTGTCTATGATTATACTGTTTTTTGACCAGTCATTATGTACGTAGATGCAAAGGACACCACCCCCACCCTTACTAGACTTGAGGTATATGTGACATTACTCTTTATTCTCTGCATCTAATATTAGGGCAACAAATCTGTTATGTTAATTTTGATATTTTTTAACTGATTCAGAATTATATATGGGGGGGCACTTCACGCTAGCCACTTCACATCTCCGTGTTGTGAAGGGGGTTTGGCTGCTGAATGCACGCTAAGGAGATGCGGAAGGATCAGCTGCTGCTACCAAGCTGCATGTTCTGCATGTCGCACTGCGCGTTGGTCACTTAAAAGCCTATACAGAAGCTCATGCTGCGTGACGATCATGTAAAAGCCTATACAGCAGCTGCTGCTACCGAGCTGTGTGATCTGCATGTTGCACTGCGCAACAATCATTTAAAAGCCTATACAGCAGCTGTCCTTTTGTGTCACTTCTTTGTCTTGTGGGATGTTAGTGTCTCTGAGAAATTGTTTGTAAGTAGGACGTGACGTGTAAGTTTTCTTGCAGGACTTCTAAGTGTCTCCATGAGATGATCACGTCTCGACTCCAAATTTTTTTTATAAATTTATTTTTTTCATTTTAAAAGCATAAGTTGGATTGTTGGGTGATTTGTCCATGTCAAACATTAAATGGTATTTATAATTTATATAAATTGCACTAGTTTTTTTCCACAAAATTTAAAACAATAAATAATAATCTACACTATGCCTTGTATTAAGGTATCATGAAACATGCTAAGGTGAAAGGTCCAGTTTCATATTAGACATTATCACTGTAGAGGTGGAAAGAGCTCCTTTTATTATTTATTCATACTAGGGGCATGCCCCATGCTCGCTTTGCTCACCAACCCCAAGGGGTGGACACTGGGTGCCTGCTATCTCGCGGCTTAGCTGCTTAGAGGGTTTCAGGGCACTGCTCCATTAGAGAAAGTGATTGTTTTTAAGGAGATGGTATATAGAAGAGTATGTGGGGTGCAAGAGGAAGACGGTTTAGTGCTTAGTCATTATAGATAGGAAATCATTTACTTGAGTATTTCACTATAACTTTCTATTTTGTATAGCATTAAATAATAAAATGTAATACAAAATAAAAGCAAAATATAATAAACATAATAAAAAGTAAACAAAAAATAAAATTACATTAATGCCTTGTCAAAAACAATATTCTGAATTACTTTATCCTCTGACTTACATCCTATAAACGTGCCTTTTTGCATTTCTGTTCACGTATTGTATGGTATATTTTTCTCTTTTTCGTTTGTTTAAAGATTCTCTTTGTTCTTGATTTTTATTATATGCAGCTCTTTTTTATGTATTTTCTTCGAAATCTAAAATTAGACATCCTTGAATAAACAATTTCCCTTGCCATTATAACGGACTGCACTGAACGGGGAATTAGCACTGAGAATATCATGGGGTGGTACAGAGACTGGATGTGCGTATTAGGGGTAATGATTGGGAGAGCAGTGTGGAGGGGAGTGGTCAAGGCTGAATATCGCAGACACGTCGGAAAACTATAATAGAAACTTTATTTTTTTCCTTCATACACAGGTTGAGGCCTGAAATTTTAAAAAATGTGTTACACCAGTTAATATGATGTCATATAAAACAAAATTTTTTTTTCTCATTAAATACCTGGTTAATTGCATATTGTATTCTTATTTCTGGATAGCGTTAGTAGCCACTAGGTGTATTTGTAAACTGTTTATATACTTTATTTATTGTATATCAGTGAAGATATACTATTAGCTTTCTGAAAAGTGTACGTTTATTTATTTATTTTTAAATCTTAACAGCAAAAATGTATTTTCCAGTTTAAATGTAATGTATTTTCTTAGTGTCACCACATTAAGGATTAGTATTTGCAATGGTGTAGATTCTAGCATGCTGTAGTACTTAGTGATTATTTGTTAAAGAAATGTACAGGTGAAAATTAAATGTAAGTAATGACTATTGTAAAAAAAAAAATTAAAATGGACATTCAGAAGTTTATGTGGTATTTTTGGGGAGAAAAGTAAAATGGAAATCTCATGCATTTAGATACATTTGATTAAATGTATTTTTTAATAACATACAGTGCCATCCTAAATGTTTGGGACAATGACACATTTTCTCTTGTTTAACCCTTCTACTCCACAGTTTAAATGATTAAAATGCGCATTGCAAACTTTTTAATTTAAAGGGTATTTGCATACATTTTGGTCATACCATGTAGAAAGTACAACACTTTGGTCCCTCCATATGAGGGCAGCATGTTATTTGGGACATAGCAATAGCAGGTATATTAAAGTCAGTCATAATTAGTACTTTGCTGCATATCCATTGCATGTCATGACTGCTTGAAGTCTGTGATTCATAGACATCACCAGGTGCTGAGTGTCTTCTCAGGTGACTCTCTCCCAAGTCTCTTATGCAGCCATCTTGAGCTCTTGCTTGTTTCAGAGGCTTTTCTCTTTAGCATATGGAAGGCAAGCTCGATTTAAAACCATTCGAGAATTTTTATTTTTTATTTTATTCTTTTACTTGAAAAACTTGTGTTGGTTTGGCAGTATATTAGGGATTGGATTATTATCTTGTTGTAGGATGAAGAAAAGATGTTTCTGTATACCTCAGATGTCATTGTGCAACTGCCATCAGTACTTATATAATCAATGAAGATTAGTGTGCCACTACCTGTGGCAGTCATAGCCCTACTACCACCACTATGTTTAACAGATGAGGTATGGTTTGGATCTTGAGCAGTTCCTTTTCATCTTCACACATTGCTCTTGCCATCACTCTGATACAGGTTCATCTTTGTCCCATCTGACCACAAGTCATATTCCGTTATTCTGTAGGCTCTTTTAAACTTTTTTCGCAAACTATAATCTGGCCGTAATGTTTTTGTGGCTAACATGTGGTTAAAATCTTGCAGTGTGGCTTTGTATTTGTGTGAAAAAGGCGCTATATAGGCACCTGACCCGGCACAGATTTCACACTGAGGCACGTGTCAAACACACAAGACTTTTATTTTTCTTCACCTGTGGAACCCCACAAGCAATACACAATCCCAAAGCACTGAAATCACAACACACTCCCTTCTTCTGGCACCATCAGTCCTCTCAGGTAACCTTGTCTTCTTCCTCCTGATTCTGTCCCTGAGTGGTGGTTGCTGGCCCTTTTTATTGCCCACCTGGAAGTGCTCCAGGTGCTTGATCACCTGCTTCTGATTGCACCTGCGGACGGGGCTGTAGAGTTGTCTAGCTGGGCTGTGGAATCCATGGAGCACCCCCTGGTGGCCACTGCAACTCCCAACCGGTCTGTTGAGGACTCCATCTCCCATGGAGCCCTGCAGGAGGTTGAGGCATCACCGCAGGCCAGGAAGGCAGCCACCAAGCGTCCCAGAGGGAGGTATTGAGTTGCCCATGGTTGCTCCTCTGGAACATATGCATCAGGGGCATCCCAGCTGCCAGTAAAAGTATTGTATTTCTGATTATGAAGTCTTCTGCGAATAGTAATCTCTGACACATACACATTTGCCTCCTGAAGACTACTGATCTGTTGGGTAGGTGTTTGGCTTTTTCTTTACCATAGTGAGGATTCTTCCGTCATTAGCAGTGGGGATCTTCCTTGGCCCACTAGTCTGTTTGCGATTTCAGAACTCACCACATTGTTATTTCTTCTTTATTGATAATCCAGATCATTGATTTAGGTAATACTATGGGGTTTTTTTTCAGTTTTTTTAGCCTCAATGGTTTCTTTGCCTTTGATTGGCACAGATTCTGACCTCATGTTGAACAATGGCAACTACAGACCTCAAAAGCCTAGGTATTTTAGGCTTACACTAATTAATTAAGGAAACACACCTGAGTAATTACAAACACCTTTGATGCCAATTGTTCCAAACATTATGATGCCCAGAAATAAGGGGACAATGTAGAAAACATGTAATTTCTATAAGCTATGATTAAAGTTTTGACCCAGGATTGTTCTACATTTTATGAAATCTGCAGCTTTAAATCTAGTGCATTAATTTATGTGAACTCATTTGGATTGGTTTTCAACAAGTTACTAAAAACAATGTGATACTTGTTAAGCAGATTTATTTTTTAGAAAACTATTAAATAATATGCATGAAAAAATATTTGCCTTATTTCATTTTAAGTAGGAAAATTGATTTTAAAAAGAAAAATTCCATTGTCTTTGCATTAATATCACACATGATGTAGATCCCAGCTTTGAATTAAATATTCTGGTGCCCCCGATAAGGCAGTTTCTCTTTGTTGGTTTGTACACAATGCTAGCTATTATCAGCATCTTCTCAGACATCCATTGTAATGCTGTTCTCAAGTATAATATTATTATTATTGATTGCCTTACAATATGTAAAAAAGTGCAATTAGTGACAAAGATTGACAAAGCATTTCAATTTTTACTTTTTCATTCTCTATATATTTTAGAGTCAAGTTTGCAGGATTCAATGTGACGAGGCCTGATGGGGACCTGGGAAAATACAAATCAATTCCTCATCACCACAGAGGAGAAGTTCAGTTTTTGGGCAGGTTGGTGTTTTAATTGTATAATTAATAGAAATACATGAAAATCTTGATGATATGTTTCAGAAATATAAAAATGTTGGATGTTATTCACAGTAAAACTGCAGTTGTCTTACAGACATTCACTGTTTTGATTTTTTTTATTATTATTATTATTGATTTTGTTGTAGTGCAATGGAAGTAGCTAGATAGAAATTTAGGTATGCATTTTCAGCTAAATTGAGATAATGAGGGTGAGCAGCAGCATGTTTAAACCAAAGTCATGGTCTAAAAACAAAAGTTAAAATGTAATACATTATTGTCTTTTTTAGTTGTTGTTATAGCTTTTAAAAACCCGTTTAAACATCAGAAAAAACATCATCGACAAGTTTAATAGTTAATAGAATAAAAAATACATAACTTGTTTAATGAAATTGGTCTGCCTTTATATCTGTTGTCCCCCCCGACCCCGGATGAATTACCAAAATGTCAACATAAATACAGTAGAAAACATATGCCTAGTGTCCACTGCTGCATGGTCTTTGTAGGATCTATTTTGAGACCACCAAAACGCCACCAAATGTTGCAACTGGGATTGTAGAACGGTATTTCTTTGGGCACTTTTTTTTTTTTTATATATATATATATGTAGCTTGCCCATGAGAGGGTAGAATGTCAGTGCCTGAATAGAACAATCATCACACCCTTTGTATTGTTGCAGGCTACCACAGCGCAAGTCTTTCTGACATCTACATTTCCCCTGACACAAAGCTTCATAGTTGCTACCTTATGAACAGTTCTTAGGGGGCTAATGTCTTTCTTGTCTTTCTACTTGATTGCAGTCATTTTTCTTTTTGTCACATACTAATTCGCTCAACGGTAAAGCTTCACATGACCTAATTCATCAGGTTATCACAGTGGTTTGGTCGTATAGTGCCATATTAGGCCTCACTTTCTCTTTTCCGTGTCAATGTCTGATGACTAATTCACATTGCCATTACTATTGCTTTATTCAAGATATAGTTCAGTTCATTTTAAAATTATCTTTACGGGTTTTTGTTTGCCATTGTGTTTTTAGTTAGAGGCCCCGACCCACTCATGAATATTAATGAGTTACGGTAGAGTATTAAAACAAAAAGAATTTTATGATTTTTTTGCAGCATAATGTTGTTTTGTCAAGTAGATGGCAGCTGTCTTCTGTCCTGAGCTTTATCCAGGCTTAAAAATGTAAAGTGGATCATCATACATCATCCCAAATCTAACTTGTGGTTAACTGTAATTGTGTAGAATTCCAAATGTGAGTCACACTTGGGGTTAATGACAGAAGCTGAAATAGATAACAATTTAATGTATGTATTTAGTTCCCTCCTTCAGTCTGCTGTGTTCAAAAGGCATATGTTGAAACCCCTATTTGATACATGCTACTTAATTCTGAGGGCTGAATATCTTTTCCAAAAGAACTGTTTTTCGAAAAGCACACACATCTGTTGCTGCATGCTGTGGCTGTTGTTGACACCTGTTTAGCAACTCTGGCAGCATTGGCTGTGCGGTGGCAGCTTGATGCCCAGCAGGAATGTGCAGCGGGCTGGCTGTTTTTGTGCCACATGGCAGTCACAGTGCGATGCAATCTGATTTGGTGCATCATGATCAGCTAGGGACCGATCAGCTGATGCTGGTACCTCACTTTCGTTTTTGATCTCCATCTCCAGGTCACTTGCATCAAAATTGGAGTCCCAAGAGTCCAATTCAGCGATAAAATATGCAAAACGTTGCCCACAGAGCATTTTGCTTTGCATATTCGCTTTGGTTTCCCGCTAGATGTCAATGCCATATACAGTGGGTATGGAAAGTATTCAGACCCCCTTCAATTTTTCACTCTGTTATATTGCAGCCATTTGCTCAAATCATTTAAATTAATTTTTTTCCTCATTAATGTACACACAGCATTCCATATTGACAGACAAAAAAAAAGAATTTTTGAAATTGTTGCAGATTTTATTAAAAAAGAAAAAACTGAAATATCACATGGTCCTAAGTATTCAGACCCTTTGCTGTGACACTCATATATTTAACTCAGGTGCTTTACATTTCTTCTGATCATCCTTGAGATCACCTTCATTTGAGTCCAGCTGTGTTTGATTATACTGATTGGACTTGATTAGGAAAGCCACACACCTGTCTATATAAGACCTTACGGCTCACAATGCATGTCAGAGCAAATGAGAATCATGAGGACAAAGGAACTGCCTGAAGAGCTCAGAGACAGAATTGTGGCAAGGCATAGATCTGGCCAAGGTTACAAAAAAATTTCTGCTGCACTTAAGGTTCCCAAGAGCACAGTGGCCTCCATAATCCTTAAATGGAAGACGTTTGGGATGACCAGAACCCTTCCTAGAGCTGGCCATCTGGCCAAGCTGAGCTACCTGGGGGAGAAGAGCCCTGGTGAGAGAGGTAAAGAAGAACCCAAAGATCACTTTGGCTAAGCTCCAGAGATGCAGTCAGGAGATGGGAGAAAGTTGTAGAAAGTCAACCATCACTGCAGCCCTCCACCAGTCAGGGCTTTATGGCAAAGTGGCCTGTCGGAAGCCTCTCCTCAGTGCAAGACACATGACAGCCCGCATGGAGTTTGCTAAAAGACACCTGAAGGACTCTGAGATGGTGAGAAATAGGATTCTCTGGTCTGATGAGACCAAGAGAGAACTTTTTGGCCTTAATTCTAAGCGGTATGTGAGGAGAGACAACTAGGCACTGCTCATCACTTGTCCAATACAGTCCCCACAGTGAAGCATGGTGGTGGCAGCATCATGCAGGGGGGTGTTTTTCAGCTGCAGGGACAGGACGACTGGTTGCAATCGAGGGAAAGATGAATGCGGCCAAGTACAGGAATATCCTGGACAAAAACCTTCTCCAGAGTGCTAAGGACCTCAGACTGGGCCGAAGGTTTACCTTCCAACATGACAATGACCCTAAGCACACAGCTAAAATAATGGAGTGGCTTCACAACAACTCTGTTTGAGCCAATTGAGCATCTCTGGAGAAACTTAAAAATGGCTGTCCACCAACGTTTACCATCCAACCTGACAGAACTGGAGAGGATCTGCAAGGAGGAATGGCAGAGGATCCCCAAATCTCGTTGTGAAAAACGTGTTGCATCTTTCCCAAGAAGACTCATGGCTGTATTAGCTCAAAAGGGTGCTTCTACTAAATACTGAGCAAAGGGTCTGAATACTTAGGACCATGTGATATTTCAGTTTTTCTTTTTTAATAAATCTGCAACAATTTCAAAAATTCTTTTATTTTGTCTGTCAATATGGGGTGCTGTGTGTACATTAATGAGGAAAAAAATTAATTTAAATGATTTTAGCAAATGAAAGCAATATAACAAAGAGTGAAAAAACTGAAGGGGGTCTGAATACTTTCCGTACCCACTGTAGATTCTTCGCTCTTTGCTACTCATGCACATACAGGGAATTCGAGGTGCTAACTTTCCCTCTAGCAAAGAGAGGTGAATTAAAGCGTAATTGTGAGTTTTGTCCTAGTTTACAGATGATTACCGTCTCTACCTCTGAATTTCGACAAGTAGATATCCTCCCTGAAAAAGTTAATCACTTAATATTTAAAGATACACACTGGTGCTACACTCTGTACATCCCCTAAAAGCATAAAATATCTTTTGTTTTATTCTTACTCACAGTTTGACAGTGAGATATATGAAATACTTATTACTTTTATTATGACATTATATATTCTTTGAAGCCTACCTTGCACTATAAGCATTGCAGCTGTAAAATAAGGAAGTGTGTTATTAATATGCATAAATAGTCTAGTCCTTTGCTAAATATGTGTGCTTGTTCCTAAGCAGGTTATTGATGTAAACATTTTATACTAGACTATTAGACTACCAATTGCAAAGCCAGTTTAATCCATGCCTTTGATTTTTTTTCTTTTGTTTAAATCTAAAAAGTTTGAAGTAGAATTAATGTTTAATATCAATTGCAAAAGCCTAAAATATTTTTGTTTTCTGTGCAGGTACAAATTATTAAGGTACTCAAAAGAGCGGCAGCACCTTGATGGTTTGAACAACCTGAACTACATACCTGAAATAAGAATACATAGTTTATATAAAAATATTACTGTGAACCTCACTCCAGAACTAGCGCCAATTGCAGACTATTGATCCTTATTAACATGCAACCTTTTAAAGAAGCTATTGGAATCCATCTCAGACTGCCATCCATGGTGGTTTATATACAAAAGCATGGTGCCACTTTGCCAAGTTCCTCTTTTATTATTCAGATTTTTATTTATTCTGAAATGTATATATTTAATTTGTATACACGTACTATGTTGAACCCATTTAATTGAACATTTGATTGTGTGTATATATCACACCATGACAACCCACCAGTGCTGACCTTCACAGTTCAAGTCACTTTTTAGTTTTAAAGAACAAGGAAGTAAGCAAACAAAAAAGTAATATGTTTACGGCAATGCCTTAAGTAATAAATCAGGCTTTATATCACTATCTCTTATCAAAATAAGCCACACTTCTAAGTCTAATTGTACTGTCTCTTATATTAAATATTGACCGTACAACTTAATGATTTTACTCCTAAATGCTTGAGGTAATTTTTTCCTTTTTTTTTTTTTTTTTTTTTTTTTTTTTTTGAAATGAAAAACATCTTGTATAGGTTATTTTTATATATATATAAATATATATATATGTCATGTAAATGGTCTCTCTGCTGTATTTTTATTGTTTTATTATCACTGTTATTTTTACGTAACCTAAGCATTATTCATTCTCTGAATTTGTATTGTATTGTAAATCTTGACTGCATGAAAAGCATATGTAAATACAGGCCTTTTAAAATTGTTTAGAATATTACAGTTTTATCTTTTGATTTTTTTGGCAGCTACAACTTTTCTTAATATTTAGATTAATAATATTATTAAATGCTTGTGTCTAAAAAGGGGTAATTAAAAATATTTCGGTATTTTATTTCTGGGAATAGGGTCTGGGTGCTGCAGGGGGCAGTGTGGAAGAAGAGTGTTTCTTAGGGTGACTATCCACAACATACGCTAATTTATTGAATTGTAAATTTGTTTCTCTCAAATGTTTTTTATTTTGCATTTTTGTTGTAAAATTCAACATTTTTGTTGTATGATCAAATTTGAAGTGCACTGTTTTAAAAAACTATTTAGCGTTATATGCTTATGAAGGCATGGCAGGCAGACACAAAATGTTCCTAAAATGGATGAATTTGGGATACGTGTGCCGCAACGGCTCAATGCCAGAATCCTTCTATAAGTCACGTTAGTGTAGTTTGATTGCAGTGTTTAGTATGACTTGATAATGAGTTACTAATTTTAACATGCTGCATTATTGGAATTTAGCCGGAATGAGAGGACATACTGTTTTAGTCCTTGAATGGCATGTGGAGTAAATCTGGGCCATGAGAACTTTAATATATTAAAGTTTTGAGCACTGCACATATGTGCAAATAAAAGGATTTTATTTTTATACTTGTTATATTCTTTAAGTATTTATCTTTTTTCTTAATTTGGGCATACATTTTCCTATTGTTAATGACTTTCCAAATGTAAATGTTACTTTTTCATTGTCTGATTTGGTGCTTTTTATAATTTGCAGAATTGCCAATTCAAGTTAGTTTCTACAACACCCAATCAAGAAATACAGACTTAATTTGAATCTATGTATTGTACAAGATTTTTAGTGTGGTGTATGTAATATTTTGTCTACACATGAATTTAGCCAAAGTTAAATTTTATTAAGAATCTCTGCAAATGTGTAGACAAGTGGCAGAGAGAGGGATTTTGAAATAGGCATTGTAATGCCAATGTTTCTTCAGTACAAGTTACATTTCTAAAGATTAGTTCTGATTTTAAGATCTTGCCTTCTCAAACTGAAGCTAAATGATTGACTGTGGTAATGTGGTCCAAAGATACTTAGATGTTTTTGGTAACCTATCAGTCTTGAATACAAATTGACAATAATTATACTGAGGGAGCCTGTAGCATTTAGGTCCATTATTTTCTGGCATGCGGTTTATCATTTATTAAAAGAAAATTATAAGCATCAGTGTTTTTTTCCTGGCATCCACAATTTAATTTTGTCATACCTAGTTGTTAACTAGTATCTTCATATTTCAGTCATAATTTTAATCTTTACAAATGAAGGCAAACAACCCTAAGATCAGTGCATTTATTTTTGTTCAGTGGACATTTTTAAAGCTGCAGTCAGTGGTCCAGGGTGTGTACATTTAGTTTAGGAAACTTCGAGACAGGCCATTTGTATTTAATTGAGTAGTTCTGATCCTATCTGCCTTCTTTAATTGTGTTGTTCAGCCTGCATGCTAAATTAACAAACTGTTGTTAAACTGATAGGGTACACGGTCTCTGTAAACAGTGAGGCCAATTGACCTACACAGCCCAATTATATTTAAAGGGTAATCCAAAAAATATGCAAGTTTTATTGTGGGATAAAGACAAGATAAGTGTGTGTTCTGCATAATTATCAGTGTTTTGGGTTAAAACAGAAAATTGATTATTGTGCAGTAAATATTTAATTCACAGAGCACTGTTGGGGGGTAAATGGTGCTGAATGTAAACAAGTAGGGAAATAAAGTATAAGAAAATCTTTGGAAATCATATCTTTACACCCATGTTTATCTTTGCAAATAAAATGCTACAAGTACTTTAAATTACGTTTCCCTCAGTTTCCTGCAATAAATTAAAAAATAAATATATATATATATATATATATATATATATATATATATATATATATATATATATATATATATATATATATATATATATATATATATATATATATATAAAAATATAAATAAATGCACCTAGATCTAAAATGTCAAGCCACTGGCTCAGCTAATTGTTATTCTGTGGAGCAACTCCTTTTGATTTTCTGAATGATCATATATCTGTCATTTAAACTGTTTTAAAATATTTTGTAATGTATACAGTTTTGCAGTATTCATATTTCTGTGCCTTGATTTTTTTTTTTTTTTTGTTTGTTTGTTTGTTTGTCAGCTAAAGATGTAATTGTTTTTAAGTTAAATTGTGAGTGCACACTTCTTAGTATTTCTTATCTTCTAGAGACCTTGCATTTCATTTTGAGCAAAAAATAGTGTGTTTGTTACTGGGAACTGCATTTGCAGCAATAATTTTAACAGCAAAACAGATTTAATGGTACACAATGACCTTATCAGTGCCCCTTTTTCCCCCCTCTGAATTGTATATTCCAGCTGATTTGCTGTTTTCCAATAAAGTGTGCATACATTGTCATGGCCTGTGTCCTTTAAATGTTTCATTCTGGGATGCAGAAAAGCTCAAGAGTTACACTTACAAATTTTAATTTCATACAGAGTAACATTTTACGATCAAACTGTAGATATTAATGTTGAAAATCACATAATTTTGCTTTTATCATAATTCAGCATTGCAAATGTCCTTCCCTCCCACATATTTATTTATTGTACACAAATTGGTATAGTGCCACAAGGTAGAAAAGTTGTATTTAGGACCTTGATGCAAATGTGGAGAAAACTCAGTCATTTCTCTCACCATGGTGGACTTGCAGGGTGCCCATAATGGTGTATGATTGTTGAATTCCAGCAGTGTGATGAACCTGCAAATGTGCAGACACTTTGACAGGACTAATAAAATCACTGCATTATAAAAAAACAAAAATGCTTTGTTCTTAAATGTAATCATTTAGATTGATGACAGAAGTATGCCATTAATATTATTGTTAATGAATAATGGTAAAAAGTCCACATTTCTTAAGGGTGCACATTGTAAATAAGTACAGTAAATACAGTAGTCTGATACTTGATAACTAAATTAAGTATTTGAGAAGAACCTTGTCTGCCAGGGTATCATGTAGCTGTGCTTCATCCATCATTTAGAGATACACAGACACTTAGTGTAGTATGTTTTGATATTAGTCAGACAAACACAGTTAACACTTTCAACCTTATAGTTTTGAAAGGCATACTGCTATGCTGGACCTTCTTAAAATTTATACTTACCTTAATAGGGACAATTTGCAGAAGTAAGTTGACTCAAAATTAATTGCACTGAAAATTTTGAAGTAGCACAGCTGCAGATGAACTTCCCAGTGGACTGTAGTCGTCTTAAATTTTTCATTTGAAATATTTGTATATTTTTTATCATTAATGTCTTTTATGAAAATAAATGCTAGCAAAACAAACACAGCAGTTCTGTTTCAATTTCTCAGGTGTCTGATAGTTGTTTTTATTCTGTGCCGTTTTCTTAGAGCTAACAAAACTCAAAAACAAAGCAATTGCTTTATATATAATAAAATGGTTTTAAATTGTCATATTACAGTAAATAGTGGAGGATGGATTTTTCCACAATGTATAATTTAAATATCTTGTGTGACATTGATTTATTTATGTTTACTTCTAACAACAGCAGTTGTTGTGAATGAATAAGGGCTCAGAAGAACTGCAAGAGTATAGTGATGATGGCCAAGTTTACTGCCTTCAAACACCACCTGAAAATGAAAGAGAAGTTGGTCATCCTTTCCATAAGTAACAAGGAAAGAAGTACACTTTTTCAATGCACTAGCATTTTTGCAGATTATATGTCAATTTCATGTTTCTCATAATTTTAAACAAAATGTTTTTCACTTTTAGGCACTACATTATATAAAAAATAAAAGACCTTTGTATTTTCATTCATGCATAATCTTTTTGGCTGTACGTTTCTACAAATACAGGTTGACTCTTGTATCCAGAATGTAGTTTGAATTGATAACTAATAATATACAAAAGCAGCAAGAAGCTTCAGGCATTTTTCAGGAATACATGAGATCCTTCTTAAGTATTAAAAAGGTGGCAATATGACTACATATTTGTGTATTAATCTATAGTTATTAAAGTAACAACAAATTCATTGCTTCACAAATGAATCCATGCAACAATGTGCATCTTGTATAAACTCATAAATAATTGGAAATCTGTGTGTTATACATGATAAAGGGTAAAAACAAAAAACAGAAATACTGGTGATTTTTTTAGAAAAGAAGGGTAACCACCAAAATAGTAACTGAGGCTCCCAAAAATCAAAGCACCATAATAGGATTAAAATACAATGTTTCAGAATTATTTTAAATTATTTTTATTGGACTTCAGCATTACGCTAAACTCTATTGTATGCTCGTGGAGTGGCAGCACATTAGTACCAACACCAAGTGCATTACTATTTGTGGAGAATTAATCCTGGGCAGTTCCTGCCACCTTGCACATGCATGTGGGGGGAAATTCATCATACTTCAGGTAGAGTAGATTAGGAAGCCGCTAGTTCTATAGCAGGAGGTTTGTGGCACCGCTGGTTTTAGAAGCAAGAAAATGACGTGATGCTCTAAGTGAGCTTCCCTTGTGCAAATGCTACAAATCCTGTACATGTTTAAAATGTAAGATTGTATTTTTTGGGAGTATTTGGTATATTGTCTTGTGATGAAGGAGCCCAGTTAATTTTTTTTAATATTTTTTAAAAAATTATCATGGCGTACCATATGGAACTGAGTTCTAACCCCCAGCACCTGCTGCAAGGCTATGGTCAGATGGCAGTTCATTGCAGGGTATAAACACATGCCTGCCTTTGACATGCAGAAGTAAATAAACCTTCAGAAAAGAAAACAAAAACTGTATGGGAGTTGATAAAACTCAAACCCTGCACAGACCATAACTAGAGCAGGAACAGAATTAGTCTCCCATTGCTGTAGTACAGTTGAACTAACAGCTCAAGCATTGTGCATTAATGCAAGGGTAATAATGAAAGCAGGTTCTCTTACAAGTGTAGTGAAATTTTAGAGCTTTTATTTAATTCTGTATTTGGTTGGCTCTCTGGTATGTGTACTTCAGCATAGTTTAGATCTTTGAATTTATTTCAGCATGCCTTATTTACTGGAATTGTTTATTGTAATAAGCATACTATAATATAAAATGACTGGTTAATACATTCGTTGTCATGATGTGAAAAATCTACTGATAATTGAATGCAAGCATTCAACCTATATTAGAATAAGGTAAAGAGTTAATGATGTTGCACTTTATTCTCTTTAGCTTATTATTTAACTATATGTAGATACATTGGCTTAATTAAATTCCTCTTTAATGCTTAAAATAACATCTGTGCATGTTTTTAATTGGTAGGTATGCCAAAACCATTGGGTAAATCTCCACCTTCCTCATTTCCCGAGTGTATGTGTTGGATGATTTGTTAAAAAAATTTTTATAATTGTTTTTTTTTTTTTTCTCCCCATTATACCTGGGTGAAATCTTTTACATGAGAAATTTATGTACATCTTTCAAATTAAATCTGTGCAATAAAATGCAAAAATGCTTTTTTTTTTTTTTTATATAAAATGTCATACATATGCAACACAGAAACCCACAGATCAGCAGAATACATCTCTTGAATAACAGGACTGTCTTACACTGACTGACTTCTACGCTTTCATTTAAAAAGTGTTTTAAAACTAAAATAATTTCAATACATTCGTGTTTCGATATTGTTTACGGGACACTAAAACAACTAAAACATATATAATGTAGATTTTTGCCTGCACTGTGCATGCACATATCGGCCAAAAAGAAATCCTTGAAAGGACAATAACATCTCTAGTCTTGGAATTTATAAATTATTTGCCACTTGTGCATAAATGCAGCATTCAAACTGTACAAAACACAATTAAGTTACATTACAGATGAGCAACACAAGAAGTGCCATGGAAAGCTGCACCTTTGTTTTTACTATGTTGGAATATATCTGTTGAGACTGCAACAATATAAAATGTGGAATCCAATCAGGGAAGGGTTACATAATAACTACTTTGTACCAGGCCAGTGTAAGTTAATTGAAGGACAAACCAAAGTCAAGAGTGGTTCCATCCCCCATATGGCAGGTGGCAGTGGAACCTTGTATGGGAACTCGGTTGGGACACCCGCAGGTGTGCTTGGGAGATGGAGTCTAAAAGTGTGGTCCTGTTGGGTGGGCTCCCTAGGGATCGAGAGAGGGCACTGTCGGGGAGGACCTCCCTAATTTCCTTGTTACCCAGAAGTGCTAACCAGTAGACATGCCATGGCAACAGATGTATTCCTGGGCCTGGCATAAAAAGGAGCCCTCAACTCTACAGCAGAGAAAGAGGAAGAATTTTGATTTATTATTCATGTATTATTGTGGCTGATTACTTGAGAGATAGGATTGGGAAGAAGTGTCTGGAGAGAATAAAAAGCCTTTATTGACCTCTGTGGGGCTCCCTGATGCTCCCTTGTGGTTACACCTATTATATGTTTTTTTGGGACGCTGTAATAGAACCTGCAATATTAGAAAATTGATTGATTATTCCATGATTCATTTAATCAGTTGATTTTCAGGTTCAGTATAACAGTTGTAGGTCAGAATACATATATATTTCACGTTTTGCTTACGTTGATTATTCTATGATTCATTTGATCAGTTGATTTTCAGGTTCAGTATAACAATTGTTGGTCAGAATGCATACATATTTTACATTTTACTTACGTCTGTAACATGATGGAAAGGGTTCAGTCCCACAGATTTCCAGTAGGTCTTTGTGTCAAATTCAACCTTGTATATTCCTTCAGTGAAATTAGTTCCTGATGATAAATTATGGACCTCTCCATCATTATCCGTAATCCTGCCAGAAAAATTAAATAATATGGTTATCTGAAAAAATCTTTAAAATGCAGAACTGTATCTGTCTTAAAATTTTTGTTTATCCCAGACTTCACTGAATCAAGTTGGATATTCTTACTTACAGTCCCCTCCACAATTATTGGCACCCCTAGGAAAGAGGAGTTAAATGATCTTTTTAAAAAAATCACAAAGCCTTTGGCGGAATTAATTAAACTAAAAAAAATTAAAGAAGTACATTTAACTGAAGTTGTCTGTGCAGCATCTGGTGTGATAGTGGCGGATTCCAAATTATCCATGGGAAAATGAGTGGAGCTATATACTGGGAAAATCTTGGCAAGAATCTGTTACTATCCACCAGGATAATTAGGATGAGACACTGGTTGACCTTCCAGTAGGACAGCAATCTTAAATATACTGCAAAGGAGACTTAATTTGTTCCAGAGGAAGAAAATAAAGGTGTTGGACTGGTCCAGTAAATTACCAGATTTAAACCCAATAGAATATTTGTTGGAAGGAACTGAAGGTGGTGATTCAGTAGCTTTGCCAAAAATCTTCATGATTTAAACCCTATGTAGAACAGTGTTTCTTTTTTTTACTTTTATTGGATTTATTTAAAGCATGTAACATTCTATACAATCAAGTCAAACTTGACAAAACTAAATTCATTTCAGCCCCCACCCAAATATAGTTGTACTTGAAAGTTTGTGAACCCTTTAGAACTTTCTATATTTCTGCATAAATATGACCTAAAACATCATCAGATTTTCACTGAAGTCCTAAAAGTAGATAAAGAGAAATCAGTTAAACAAATGAGACAAAAATATTATACTTGGTCATTTATTTATTAAGGAAAATGATCGAATATTACATATTTGTGAGTGGCAAAAGTATGTGAACCTTTGCTTATAAGACAGACTTGATTGTTCCAAATATAGGGTTGCAGCAATCAGATGCTAAGCTTGAGCAAATGCCATCCCATTGCAGGGCACATATACACACCCACGTGTTACAGGCAGATAAACATAAATTATTCAGAAATTCTGATTTCATATATAAATAAGTTTAATATTTATTCCAATATAATTCTAAACCTGAACTTATATGCCTGTATGTATATTTATATAAACACTGCCACTCGATTCATGCCGATTGTTTTAAATTATGATTAATGATGTGTTATAGAAATGGTTGATTTTTGAAAAAAATTAAAACATTATTGACAGAGCCATGCAGTTGGGACATCAAACTACTGAATGTCCCCTAGCTTGTGCTTGAAAAGTTTGTGTCTTCAATTTTCATTAGCCAATCAGCAGTACAGAAAAGTATTAAGTTATGGTGGTGAGGAAGATGTCCTTGTCCAGTCAATGGGTACACGAAACAGAGCTGATGTAAAATCTAAATATCTATTTGAGAAGAGGGTGTCTGCTGAAAAATTAAAATGTTACGGAATCAGATAAAGCAGAAGGAGGCTAGCAAATTGTTTTAGAGGTCAATATAATGACAAGCCAGTTATTGTGATATACCAGTGGCAAAGCTACTCAGAGAACTACAATTGCCAGCAGTGAGCTGGGGAGCGCAGGGTTCATTGGGAGGAAGGGTGTAGTTTAAAGGAATTGCCATTCAGCATCATAAAGGATTACATCGGAGTAGCATCAGCCTTTCACACACACCTCAGTGTCCATATATCACTAAATGTGGGGCTCTCTGTTTTATACTTGCACAATGGAAGGTGGCATGGCTTTTGTTTGCAGAGTGTGCAGTTATGTACAGATATGATAATGTTCTTTGTCTGCTTAAGATATGCATATCCTAAATAATAACATTCTCCATTGCTGATTTATTGCAAAGTCCATACAGCAAGACTTCTTTGCTTAGCCAGCACTGAGCACGTCACGGATTTTTCTAATACCATGTGTTGTTTTGTATACTGCTTGAAATTTAATTTAAATTTAATAATCTTAAACCATAATAAAAATTATAAACCACATGTTGTATTGTAGGAATGACGGATTACCCAAAGAAGGAGTGATGTAAACCATACCATTTAAAACTACTCAAACTACTGACTGTGATGTCCTTATCTTATGCAGTTTCCTCCCTTCCCCTTCTTTTTCTTTTCTGGTTAGATCCAGTATGAACTGCTCTCAAAACAGCAATAGACACTTTTGTATAAATCTTCAGTAATCTTGGCAATATGTTACATAGAATAACCTTCATTCTACCAAAAAAAAAACAAAAACGGAAAGACATGCATATTGAGGAGGTCATTTTTTAACCCAGAACTGAACTTTAAAAATGCCAGTACCTCGCAACCTGAGTGAGCAGAATTACTTGTTTCAGCTATGCTAATGCAATTGCAGAGGTTTCTCTAATAACCAATTGGCATGTAAATATAACAAATTAGTAATTTATGGGTGACCCCAAACTTATGAGTGTGTGTCTGTATGTGCTATAAAAACAGCCCTGACCCATTGAGGCATGGGTGCAGCAAGACTTCTGAAAGTGCCCTTTGGAATCTGGCACCAAGACATTAGCAGCAGATGCCACCATAGATTTCCATCCCAGCTCATAGATCAAATGTTAGAAAAGGTTTACATTTATTATTAACAAAGACAATTCCATTGTAGGTAAATTGTTAAATGTGAAATTTTATGCCTAAAATAAGAGGTGTAGCTTGTCCCTTTGAAACTATTAATACAGTTGCACAAACTAACCTTGTTAGTGATTCTTCTGCCTATTTTTTATTCAATGTATTAAATAAACCCTTCTAAAGAAGATGTTTTAAGAAAACTAATTTGTCTCTTCTAACTGAATTGGTTCATTTATGAGGCCAGAAGCAGTCATGGTGCTCCAGAATTATATAAGTAGCTACCAAGATAGAGCAATTGTGGAAAGAAATGACCGTTTAAGCACTACCCAGCAATCCTATTTACTTTTGTTCTTCAAAATGATATTGTAGCTTTTGAAGGTCCCCAAAATACAACTATATAAGACACTAGTTGGCAACATATTACATGTGTCTTAATTCTTCTCTGTGTGATGAAAAAGTTTGTTTTTTGAGCAAAGTTTACTCTTGACAAGTTTCTGTCTGTGTCCCTATGTTCTTGTGGAATAACCCATTTTGCAGTAATTCCTTTCATAATTTTATATGTCAATCATTGTGACAGACTGTGACGGCATCTTAAAAGAAGAACTGGGGGAGCAGATCTGGAGTGCTAGATGGCAGCCCCCCAGATTGCAGCGTTGCCTCTGATTCCCACAGGTCTTCATGGGAGCTGGGGTTTGGTACAGCCCTGTTGGGTTCCGTGCTGGCCACCCGGGGACGCTGCAATGCCCTACTTTGCCAGGTTTATGCCACATGTGGGAGTGCTTCCAGACCTAGCTAACTTGCCACCTGGAGTACTCCCAGGTGCAGCATAAAAGGAGCCACCTGCCTTCATTCAGAGAGCTAGGGGCGGGTGGAAGAGGGATGAAGCTTGCCGGAGGTGAAGTAGTGAAGGAAAGAAAGACGAGAAAGAATGTGCATTATTGTTATTACTGGTGCTTTGTACTGTGCTGTGCAGCTGGGGAACAAAGTAATGGGTTTCCCACACCAGAAAATAAAGCTTGTGTGCTGCTGGACTTGCACATGATGTCATTCTGTGTCGTGTTTGGGGAGCTGGTGCACCCCCTGGTGGCCACATCATGTAATCTCTTAATTATGTTAGCCAAAAAATGAAATAGTCTTTCCTCACTGTTAATACCTCAGAATCCTAAAACTGGCCTTATCGCTCATCTCTGTGCTGCCTGTGTGTTTTCTCTGATTAGCCAGTATCCTGCACTTGATTCCCTCAGTACTGTTACAAAACGGGATTTTTTTTGTACATTTTGCAATTCACTGTTGTATTGTTGTAATGCCAGCATTAGATGGCACGCCCACGTGCTTCACCTACGTTAATGTCATTGTTATTGCATGATGTGGCATGCAAAAGTTTTTAGTTCTCTTGAAAGTCATCATACTTTTCTGCATGCCAAAAGATTTTTACATTTACATTTTTAATGTGAACTCTTTTGCTCCAACAATACATTTCCAAAGTCAAAATGAACAATTTTCTGTAGAAAAGATTCCTAGTCCCAGCACATGAAAAGCATCATCATAGTATGATGCTGCCACCCCCATATATCACCGTACGTATAGTGTTTCTTGAGGCATGGCCAATGTTGTTTTACACCTGATGTACCTTTTTTGAAATCTGGCCAAAAAATTCCATTTTGGTCTCATCTGGCCATAAAAGATTCTCTCATGTCTTAACTGGGTCTTTCTTATGCTTTGTAGCAAATGCCATGCATGCTTTTATTTGGACCTCCTTAAATGTCTTCTTTCTTGGTACCCTCCCACAGAGACCTGTTTTATCAAGAGGTCTTGAAATTGTGGACCCCTGCACCTTCACTTCAGTTTCAGCCAAAGAGCATTGCAGACTTGTGAGAGGGACGGTTGGATTTTTAGTAGCCTCTCTCACCAGCCGACATCTTGCTCTGATGTTTAGTTTTGTGAGACAGCTTGTTTCAATAAGAATCTGGGTGCTGTGGTGAACCCTTCACTTTCTGAAGATGAATCCTACAGTTCTTAACAGAGCATTCAAACTCTTTGATATATTTTTGTAGCCATATCCTGTCTTGTGCATTTCAATGATGTTTGGCTAACGTAAGCATTCAGGAGAATGCTCCTTCGTCTTCATTTTTGCAGTGATTGTCCAACCAAGACTATGACCCTTACAAAGGGGGCTTTTTACAGTGCAGCCGGAAAGTATTCACATCACATCACTTTTTCCACATTTTGTTATGTTACAGCCTTATTCCAAAATAGATTAAATTCTTTTTTTTTCCTCAGAATTCTACACACAACACCCCATAATGACAACATGAAAAAAGTTTGAGGTTTTTGCAAATTTATTAAAAATAAAAAAAACTGAGAAATCACAAGTACAGAAGTATTCACAGCCTTTGCTCAATACTTTGTCGATGCACCTTTGGCAGCAATTACAGCCTCAAGTCTTTTTGAATATGATGCCACAAGCTTGGCACACCTATCCTTGGCCAGTTTCGCCCATTCCTCTTTGCAGCACCTCTCAAGCTCCATCAGGTTAGATGGGAAGCATCGGTGCACAGCCATTTTAAGATCTCTCCAGTGATGTTCAATTGGATTCAAGTCTGGGCTCTGGCTGTGCCACTCAAGGACTTTCACAGAGTTGTCCTGAAGCCACTCCTTTGATATCTTGGCTGTGTGCTTAGGGTCGTTGTCCTGCTGAAAGATGAACCTTCACCCCAGTCTGAGGTCAAGAGCGCTCTGGAGCAGGTTTCCATCCAGGATGTCTCTGTACATTGCTGCAGTCATCTTTCCCTTTATCCTGACTAGTCTTCCAGTTCCTGCCGCTGAAAAACATCCCCACAGCATGATGCTGCCACCACCATGCTTCACTGTAGGGATGGTAATGGCCTGGTGATGAGCGGTGCCTGGTTTCCTCCAAACGTGACGCCTGGCATTCACACCAGAGAGTTCAATCTTTGTCTCATCAGACCAGAGAATTTTGTTTCTCATGGTCTGAGAGTCCTTCAGGTGCCTTTTGGCAAACTCCAGGCGGGCTGCCATGTGCCTTTTACTAAGGAGTGGCTTCTGTCTGGCCACTCTACCATACAGGCCTAATTGGTGGATTGCTGCAGAGATGGTTGTCCTTCTGGAAGGTTTTCCTTTCTCCACAGAGGACCTCTGGAGCTCTGACAGAGTGACCATCGGGTTCTTGGTCACCTCCCTGACTAAGGCCCTTCTCCCCTGATCGCTCAGTTTAATTGGCCGGCCAGCTCTAGGAAGAGTCCTGGTGGTTTTGAACTTCTTCCACTTACAGATGATGGAGGCCGCTGTGCTCATTGGGACCTTCAAAGCAGCAGAAATTTTTCTGTAACCTTCCCCAGATTTGTGCCTCGAGACAATCCTGTCTCGGAGGTCTACAGACAATTCCTTTGACTTCATGCTTGGTTTGTGCTCTGACATGAACTGTCAACTGTGGGACCTTATATAGACAGGTGTGTGCCTTTCCAAATCATGTCCAATCAACCGAATTTACCACACGTGGACTCCAATTAAGATGCAGAAACATCTAAAGGATGATCAGGAGAAACAGGATGCACCTGAGCTCAATTTGGAGCTTCATGGCAAAGGCTGTGAATACTTATGTACATGTGCTTTCTCAATTTTTTATTTTTAATAAATTTGCAAAAATCAGCTTTTTTAATGTTGTCATTAAGGGGTGTTGTGTGTAGAATTCTGAGGAAAAAAACGAATTTAATCCATTTTGGAATAAGGCTGTAACATAACAAAATGTGGAAAAAGTGATGCGCTGTGAATACTTTCCAGATGCACTGTATATATCCAGAGAGAGCTAAAGGACTCACAAGTAGTACCTCCTTCTTCTTCTTCTTCTTTCGGCTGCCCCCTTAGGGGTTGCCACAGCGGATCATTTTCTTCCATATCTTTCTGTCCTCTGCATCTACGTTTAATAATGACTGTCACCTTTGTGTCATTTGTGATTAATTTGTCATTTGTGTAAACCTGGAGCTTCCAAACTACAGAGGTTTCAATACTTGTGCAAACACTAACTTTTGAGTTTTTCGACTTCAGTTAAATATCTACAGAAAATGGTTTATTTTGGCTTTGGAAATGTATGGTTACTGCACAAGAGTTCACATTAAAAATACTGAATGGATAAATCATGTTAACAAATCTTTTGTCATGCAGAAAACAATGATGACTGTCAAGGAAATTAAATACTTCCTATGCCACTGTACACATATTTATGTATTCTATTGTTGTTTTTGAATTGTGGCATAATTTATTTGTATGTATTTTCTGTTAGGCAAATAATTAAATACTGCTTCTTCTTTCATGTTCCTTGTGGGTAGAGCCCCAAGAGGCTAGGCCTCTTGTCAATCTCCATTGAGGAACTGCCCGCAGTCCTATACAGGTCATGGAGACTGGCATTTTAAGTGGGAATCGTAGTGAATGATATTGTGAATTGTTAGAATTTCTGTTTAGGACTGGATTTTGTGTTATTTTTATAATTATTATTATTTCTCTTGTTTTAAGGATTTTGATTATTGGACTGTGTTTTTTGGACTTGTTTACATACCTTTTAGGCATCTCCTTTAATGCCTCTGTTTGCTCAGTAGAGATTTTTTCATAGATTTTGGTGTTTTACAAATAAATCATATTTTTATAGCAATTCTTTTCATAGTCTGTCTTTTCAAAGCAAAGTTTTATGGTTTCTCCTTCTTTTGGAAGACACTTGTATATTTTGGGCCATTTAAGTTATTTTGCGGCTTATATCTGTTTTGGTCCTGCAAAGCCTGGAGCAGGCCTGAAAGTTAGGAGTTTAACCCTTGGACAGAGGCCTAATTGAGGCAGGCATAGGAGGTCTGGCCTGGCTTGTGAAGGCTTTTGGAGACCTGACACCCTTTTTACTTTTCTGGAGGCTCCAGTTCATGACAGCCATTGAATATGCACCAACTCCACAGAATTTGGAAGGGCTGTTCAAAGCCACATAGATCGCACTAGCTTTGTTATGTTATTAAGACAATGTAGGCCATGCATTATGTACCACAAGTCAGGAATAAAAACAAATGCAACTACATGCACAGTGCAGTACAATCAAGAACACAAGTGTCTCAAGCACACACAAATAGAATGTTCTGCAGTGCAGAATAAAAACTATCCAAATGAACAAAAAATAAAATAATCCAGTTGAAGTAAAAAGCCAACAACCAACTAGATAAAAAGTCCTAATCCAGCTGGCAGGAAAAGCCAGAATGCAAGAGTCTTGATTATCTGAGCCCCTCCAAGATGGAATGAATTTTTTTTTAAGTTAACTGAAAATGCAGACAATAATAAACTGCATTAAGCAATCTATTTCCTGTCTGTTGGGGGCATTTGTATGTGTTGTGGTTCCTTCAGGATATGTACAATTCATTAATAATGATTATCAATTTTATTTATAATTCTACAGACTATAAATACAGCTTTTCCTGCCAAAAATGCGGGGTTATTTTACTGTTGGTGGGACAATTACATTCTTTGGAGGATCACGTTCGGAACCTGATAGTGATTAGGCAAACTGAACTGGATTGGCTTAGTTTGATTTAATAATTTGGTAATTTCAGATACAACTTTAGTCTTTCCGAGCCCCATTTTAGTCAGCACATGGCCAAACTCGGCAGCACCAAATCAGCCAGAGGGTCATTGACTAACAGCAAGATGGGGAGGGGGTCAAAGAAACCCAAATTTTGCCCCTCACTACCCAGATCACCAATTGGTCTCATAGTAAGTACAGTACTCCACACTCAGCAAAACGTCTGTCAAGGCTGAGAACAAGAAAGTACTCCTAACTGGTGATTCCATAGTGAAAACTGTTAGAATTCCACAGTATTTCAACCCAGCAGCAACCCATAGGCAAAGTTACCTGACATCGATGCTAAATTAATCTTCGTGGCCGACTGTAAAATGTCCAATTTATTGCTTCATGTCGGCACTAATGAAATTGCTTTGCAGCAGTCAGCGGTGTTAAAGAGGAACTTCATATCAGATGCTAAAACAAAATGCTAGAACTTAATTGTTCCTGGCCCTTTACCAGGATTATATAGAAGGGAAATGATCCATAACAGATATTATTCCCTTCACTACAGGCTATAGACCTATTTTGCAAATAAATCCCTGGTATTTTTATAGTAATCGGGATGATTTTAGGGAAAGGCCTGGATTTTTCAAGAGTTAAGGGGAGAGAATGACTAAGTGGAGAGAATCTTTTATTTTATCCCAAAATATGGCAGCAGAATCACTTGGCTGACTAATCAGAACACCATCCAGGCTGCAGCCTTATGATCTTAAATCACAAGCTGTTTTTTATGCCACCTGATATTGTTCTGTTGCCACTACTCAGAATCTTTGTTCCATCCATTATCCAACCCACTATATCCTAACTACAGGGTCACGGGGGGGTCTGCTGGAGCCAATGCCAGCCAACACAGGGCGCAAGGCATGAAACAAACCTCAGGCAGGGCGCCAGCCCACCGCAGCAGAAACTTTGATGTGGATTTTTTTTAAAAACGGTGCTTTTACAGTGTGCTAAATGTGACTCATAATATTTAAGTTGTTTGTTTTATTTTAGAGTGTTATTATTTTAGGATTATTTAGATAATGGGTATTGGCTTATGTGGGAAACCTGACATTGTGTGTATTGTGAAATCAAAATGTCCTAATATGTTCTGTAACTGAAAGAGAGAGAAGGCAGGTACAAATGAGCTCATGAAATCATTAACATTCATAAGGTAGTTTTCCCAGAGTGTTGAATTTGGGACTAGATAAAATTCTGGGGCGAATGAAAAATAGACATTGACAAGAATCAAGGGAAAAATCAGTATATCAATGTAAGATTGTCATTGTTTATAGCAATGTATATGTGTGTATGGTTGTAGAAGTATGTGAAATGAAGGCTTGTTTACCTAACACTAAGTTAATTAATAACCAGATCATTTTTTTTGTCCCATTTTTTTTTTACTAATACAATATTTTACATAAAGCAGCCACAAGACACTATAAATTGAAAGGCTTTTAAAAATAATTTTTAGTGAGACCAGAAAGACTGACATAGAGACAGGAAACGACTGTTTTGCCATCTACCATCCCAGTGCTTACAAGCGTTACAGTTTAAGAAGCAAAGACTACAAAATCTAAAGCTGCTGCCTGATACAATTCTGGTTTGTAACACTTTGAATTGGAATCGTTGTTCAGGTTGTGAGTGCTTTCATATCTAACATTTATGTCTGATTTATATGAGAATAACTAAAAGTAATAACAGGAAAAGTTTGGGTATCACCTCACAGAAATTTTGTCTTGTTGTTTACTGGCATTAAGCAATGACTCCTGATCATTAATGAGAGAGATTTTATTACGGCCCACTGTGACCCGGCAAGGGAAGGCTTTCAAGCGGACTTTGGGTTTCTGTTAGATTGTGTAGCCCTTTCACAGGTACGAATGATCTGAGTGACCACAACTTGACAAGAGTAACCCTTGCAGCAGCTTTTGGCTTTTGCAAGTGAAGCCCTTTCAGAGGAAGCAATTCAAAGACAGATCAACACGTTGCATCAGAAAACAGAAAAATAAAAAGTCAGTGACTTTATTATCATTGAAATACTATTAGAATAAAATGGACCCAGCACCACCATCTGGGCACTTAACTACTTTTAAGAATAAAAGCAGTTAATTGGCTGTGCAGTGTATGAAACAGTTCAACGTCCTCTTCAGCTTCAATAATTCTGCTTACTCTATGCTGTTAAACAGAAACGTATTTGTCCTTATTGAACTTATTGATCCAACTGTACAAACTCCCCTGTGTCAGTCCACTATCACTGTGTGGTGCAGATAATTATCTGTGAATGTCAGGTCTTTTTACACACCAACCCAAAGTAATGAAAACATGCTGCTCTTCTGTGGTGTAAATCAAAGGTCTTGAAGCCAGGTTTAGAATGATTAAGCAAGTGAATGTCAAGGTCTGTGTATGAAAGAAGAAAACTGCTTTATTTAATTTTAAACAAATCTCAACATTATAAATGTCATTAGAATAAAACAGAGAGAGAGGGAGGTTGGGAGCATGCGCTGATGGCGTGCTGCCACTCCCACCACATAAAGAATTGGCACCCAAGTGCAGCAGGTGACACCACAGCACCACACTGGAACAATGTGAGGTTTTTCTTTTTATGGTGGCTAGAGTGCCAGTCCTGCCAGCAACCCCCAAGTGTTCCCAACTGGATGCAGATTAATGTCATACCCAGAACAAAGCAATTGCAGGTTAAGGGCTTTGTTCAAGGGCCCAATGGAGTAGAGTCACTTCTGGCATTTACAGGATTCGTACCGGCAATCGCAGAAAAAAATGGGTAATAAGTAAAATGGAAATTTACATGAAAAAGTGAATAAATGATCATGAGTTGAATTGAATTTTAACAGTGTAACAGTTTCACAAGTTTAAAACAATCCATTACTGTGCAAACCACGGTAGCACTAATGCCGCAACAGATTAAAATCCTGGCTTATTTAGTGTCAGTGTTGGCATGTGTATGTGTTCCCTGGAGTAAAGAGTACTTTAGGAAATGCAACTTTTTACTGAAGTCCAAAGATAAAACAGCACTCAAGAAGGAAAAACTATACTAATCATGTTGTTTTAATGGTGGTTATTATACTTATATATCAGTTATAAGCAGTTAAATGAAATCCATAGACAAGCATGGGCTCAGAGCAGCAGACTCCCTAGCACTCTTTACTGTATTTTTAGTGACGCAGGAGACCATCTTGTTGAACAAGGCAGCACCAAAGTCTTGTCTATCCACACTGAGCTTCAGACTTCCATGGGTTTCTCTACTATTTTATAAGTCTTTGACAAAGAATTTCATCCATTCAGATAAGAAAAGTCCTCTAGTAATTATTAGTCTGTTTAGTCATTTGTTTCTCTATTTCTGTTTTCCTATTGGATATTGGAAGATAGATGGCCAATATGTTCCCCGTGTTATCATATATAGTATCCATGTCCCTGTTGCAGCAAACTGGAAATTCTCAGTACTGGTAATTTCTGGAAAAATCTTTGCTTCTTTCTTTATCTGCAATTTACACTCTTCATTTATATTGTACAGCACCTGCTAGAAAGTGTTTTATTTCTTAAACCTTCTAAAATGAATATATATTATTTGTCATTTAGTCAGTGAATCAATCAAGGACTAGTAGCTTTATATTGTGAAAAGCATCACGCTGGGGCTGGCACCTCTACTGGAGTTATACCAGGATCCCTACCCAGCTGGGACACCAGTATAATAGTGTATAATCAGTATAATCTTTAGGGCATTGTCTCTCCCAGCATGCTGTGCGGCACTGTCCCAGGGTGATGATACCTTTTTTGCAAATGCCCACAGGGCAAGTTGGGAACCGTAGTTCTTTGGAACAGACCGGTTGGGTTCCGCAGGTGCCACCTGCATTTTAGTTTCACCCAGAGGTACTGCTGAGCTACGGACTCGGGACATTGGAAGTACATCAAAGGAGCTGCACACCTCAACACGAACCAAAGTCAGGAGGAGGAAGTCAAAGCTTGCTGGAGGAGCAGAGGAGAGATGATGGTGAGTTGAGTTACAATGTTAAAGAGTATAGTTTGTGGTCCTTGATTGACTATAATAGGCCTGCAAAGTTAGCATGCTAATTTTTGCAAGTAATGTGGTGTGTTTAACATGTTAACATTTTTTTCTCATCCAGAACAAGCAATGAGGTAATAATGAGTTGGTCATGGCTGCATTTTCATGTATTTTTTTTTTAACATTTCAGAAAAATAAAATAAGTTGTGTATACGTAACAAATTATATACACATACAGTACTATTTTATATACTACCTTTAAAAATTTTATGAAATTAAATTTTGATGTGAGGGTTTAATATTTTGTATTATGCTATTAGCAATGATATACCACATGTCAATACGTAGCACTGGTGTTCATTTTCTTGATTTAAACATACTGACATAGGTGCAGGGGAGCAGGGGGCTTATGGCCGTAGCATACACAGTGCATTGCCACACCCACCCCACAACGAAACAGCTCAGGATCCTGGTTGGCAACCCCCAGGCGGATATGCTGTCCAGTCCCAACCCTCCGAAATGATCATATATATGCCAGTAAGGTGTTGCGTGGGCATCATCTTGGCCTGTTCCAGTCGATCGGGTACTCAATAATGAAGATACTGTGAACCAGATCACCTCACCCTTGGGGAATTGCGTCACATGGCCATAGTTCCATAACTGACACTCTTTCATAATGCAAGTAATGTGCCTCATTCGGGACTCTGTGAGCAACCATTCATATAGACACAAAGTTAAACCGAAGGAGTTGAGTCTTCGTCTCAGATCAGTTAATAGCGTCCGTGTCTTGCAACCATATAGCAAAACAGGAAGCACCAGGACTCTTAACGACTTGGACCTTCATCCTTTTGCATAGATATTGGGAGCGCCACACACCCCTTTTCAGCGATGTCATGACTCCCCATGCTCTCCCAATCCATCTACTGACTTCATAGGAAGAGTCACCAAAGACAGATGTTGCTGCCGAGGTAAAGTTAACCTCTCAACATAAATGACACTCTCTTCGCAGACAGACACGCTGCTGATGGTTGAGCTCAAGAGGTCGTTAAAGGCCTGGATCTTGGTTTTTATCCAGGACACTCACAAGTCCAGGCACTCCGACTCTTTGCTCAGTCTCTCGAGAGCCCTGATCAGAGCCTCCATTGACTCAGTAAAGATCACAGCATCGTTAGCAAAGTCAAGATTGGTGAATCCTTCTTCACCAACAGATGCCCCACAGCCACTGGGCCCCATGACCCTGCCCAACACCCAGGCCAATACAAGCATTGAACAGAGTAGGAGCAAGAACACACCCGACAACTGGGAAAAACACAGAGGTCCTGTCTCCACTCTGCACAGCACTCACAGTATCAGTGTACAGAAATTGGGCTTTCTACAGCAGCTTACTAAATAATGTATTATATTATGAGAATCTGCAAACCCTCTCTCAAATTCACACAAGAATGACTACAAACAAAGAAAACTTCTGACTTTGCTAAAGATAAAAAGAGGAGTTGCAGCTACAGAGATGCATTATGCAGGCATATTGCTGTTGGTGTAAAGGAGCCCCAGTAGCATTTCTTGACAGAATTCTGCTGAATGATTAATTTCCTAAAAGTACTTGTGTGTCAGAGAGAGGATGTGCAGCATTGCCCATAATGAGACTCAGTTTTGTTTTCATTCTTTCCTTCACTACAATTTCTAGAAGGTTGAGAGTGCTTTCCATACCTGACCGTGCCTTCTTAATTTGCTTGTTCATTTGGTGGGGGCCTCTCTTGAAGTGATGTTAAAAGCCCACCACAGTATAGAAAACTGCACTTACAAAAGAGGTCAAAATAATCGAGTAAACGTCAGACTGGGGGACTGTTTAGGAGAAAGGGTTAAAGGGTAAGGTTACAAAATTGATTATCGCTAGTGAAGAGCTTATAACCAAACACAAAGCAAAACTAGTTAGTCTTTCCTTAGTTACAAGAACCTATTAAATGAGAATATTATCTATCTTATTTACACCATGTTTCATAAAAATGTATGTAGAGTGTCATGCATTCATGCCTGGAGACTATCTTCCTGGCTCTGGTGAGGTAAGCAGTTCCACCCCAGCGCGAGAGGGGGCAATGATTCCAACAATATCTTCTCCTTCTTCCTGTGCAATCAGGAAGACACCCAAAGATGATGCCTAGCCCCATTCCAAATGCCCAGAGAAGGCTCAGACCCTTCTGGTACCAGCCCTACAAAGCTGACCCACTCCTTAAGGTGACATCTGAGATGAACAGAGTTCCAAACCGCTTACTGCGTCACAACTAAAACATTTACTATTTCTTTGAGTTATTTGTCAGCTGTCAGTTTCATTTGTATTATTAAAAGAGGTTACCAGGCTGGTACACCAACCTTTTTTGGCTTTCAGCCCTGGTCTGCTTTCAGCAATAATTATAAAGTCTATGTGACATATTAAAATGAAAAAAAAAATATTTAGCACTATAACAATTTTATCATCATAGAAAAAACTTTTAAGTGTGGTTACAATCCAAAAGGTGAACTTTTTAGACTGATTGTCAACTTTTATCCGGTGGAGGATAAGTTTAAATTAGGTGTGTGAAAGTGCCCTTTGATTGACTTGAGGTTCACCCAAAATTAATTCCTGACATTTACTTTTAAATTAGGCCTTGGCTTCTTACAACTAGTTATTTGAGAATAAATTCAATATTTTGCTAGCGTTGGAGATAAACTGACAGAGTGCCTCATTGCTCCAGCAGCCTGGGTTCCATTCCTGGCTTAACAATTGTCTGTGCAGAATTTGTCTGTTCTCGTTGAGTCTTTGTCAATTTTCTCTAGGTAGTTCATCTTATTTCTGCATCTAAAAACATGTGTCTTAGGCTGACTAGCCTAGTGTGTGTGTGTGTGTGTGAGTGTGAATGTGTCCTGTGATAACCAAACTTCATTTCCAGGTTTGGTCCCTGCCTGAAATCATCTCTGACTCCCCACAATCCTATTTTGGAAAGGGAGGTTTAGATAAAGGATAGATAATGTATTCTGGTTATAAACAGTGAGAATTAATAAACAAGCTCAGCAATGGCCTTGCATCTGAATACCCTTTTTCAAAAACATCAATACAATGCATGTTGCTTTATTCAAGTTTACCTAAAATAGTCTTAAAATGATTAACAAATATATCTCTCTATGTAAAAGATGTTAAGTCATCCATTAGTCAGTCATTAATTCAAGTACCACCTGACAAAATCATACATATACACTTTACACTCTGTATTTACCTGGTGGACGCTTTTTTCCAAAGTGACTTACAAAAGAGGTTAAGATAACCAAGTTAAACAACTGTTAAAGGACAAGTTTAGAAAATTGATCACCTAAGAGAAGCAAATTCCTCTTCTTGGTTACAAAAACTTAATAAAGCCTCTATACTGTAAGTTAGACAGAAATGCATTAAAACAAGAGAGTCTTGAAACGCTTCTTAAACACATTAAGGGAATCAAAATTTTGATTGGATGTGGGAAGCTTGTTCCTTCAGATTAAAGCTACATATTGTGTGATTTTTGAGACCCCAACATCTCCCCCAACTGTTCTGTGCACTGAACCTCTGTTGGTGTTCGCAGAGATTGGTTGTCCGCAAGTTCGTAGGCTCAGTGAATAATGCATCTGTCACCCAATGGTTGATGCAGGGAACTTTTAAAACCGGCCACTGACCTGGCCTTGCACTTGGTTTCTGTCTCCTCTCTTGTGCAGTACGGCTATCTGTTGTTTTAATCTTATCAGGGAGCGAATGCAGGATGATACCATTGTCAATGCTTGTATGCTGTGTGCACTTAAGTGACGGTTCCCATTTAAGTAAATGCTTTGAGAATGATCCCATCTTCACAACAATAAAGCTGATTTATTCGGAGACCTGGACTCCCTCCTTCTCTTATGTGAAAGTCTGCATTCTGCAAATCACAATAAGAAAAGAGTCTGGATTGAGATTTTTAAGCCACTCGGACACCATTCATCAGTAGACTTCAATGGACGAGAAGGAGCAAAGGACCTCACAAGCATCTCCATGTACGTATGTTGGTGCTGACCCAATGACTATTCTTTAGCCAAGCAGGCATCAAGGATTTGACCTTATAATGTGCTATTGCAGGGAGCCAATATAATGATCTAAAAAGAGAATTGACATGTGTCTGCCACAGATGGTCAAACACCAGATGTGCTGCTGCAGTTTGAATCATCGGCAGTAGCTTGATGACACATGCTGGTCATGTCGGCTGAAACTTGTAGTAGTCCAGACATGACAAAATCGAAGTCTGTTATGCATACTCTGTCATATGCGGACTGATCTTGTCAATGTTGTATGTATTGAGTGATTTCTGCAAGATTCACTCTATTATGGCGGACTTCGACAAAAGTCGACATCTAGGGGTTGTGGGCGATAATCAGCCCTAAATGTCGAAAAAAAACACTTACAATAACAGTTGACTCTTTTCCGCTTGAAGGAATGTTGGACTTTTTGACTTGACACGTGACGAGCAAACAACAGCAAAAATGGCACCGACATCTGGCGAGAGAGCGAAGCGAATGCTCAACTCGAGATACTTGGTGGACGACGTTTTGCATGTATTTTAGCCGCCCTGACTTGTCGGACTCTGATTTTTGGCACAATTGATCTGGAGATCGAGAACTAAAACAAAAGTGCTGTACCGGCATCAGCTGATCGTGGTGACAAACATGTTTGTGTAGCTGAACACTCGCCTGTTAGGCCCGCCACTTACAATAACAAAGAGGTACACACCAGAAACGGCTAACATGTGGTAACAGCGCACTGTACACAGCAAAGCACATTTTATATTGATTTATGTGAGAAACAATTGCTTTGTACCGCTTTTCAGAAACCTGAGTTTTTCGGAGAAATATTCAGCCCTGGAACAAAGAAAAATATCAGCCCTAAAAGAGTTAAAATACAGTTGCAGCACAATCAATGAAGGACAGTGGCTCTTCAATCACTGCTCCCAACGTTGCATACAGACTTAGTAGGTGTTAGCGATAATGAGCCAAGCTTTACAGTGATGGGTTGCTGAATAGATGGAGTAGCCTCGGTAACAAGAAGGTCTGTCTCTGCCAGGCTGATCAGGTGACAGTACTCCTTCATCCAGGTTGCAATATCAGTAAGACATGCAGGGATTCTGGCTGATAATCTGTGGACCTCTGGGGGGAACAACAAGTACAGCTGCGTATTATCGGCATGGCACTGATATGAGAAGCTTTGGGACTAGATGGAAGGGCCTCCTGAGCAACTGTTTAAATAGGAGTCAAGAGTGCCCAGCATTATTCCTTGGGGAACCCCGTGCTTGCCTGGTACACCTTTGACATCTCTCATCACCATGGTAGGATTTGCCCAAAAGGTATGAATCAAACCACCTGAGGGCAGTCCCAGTGATGCCAAGGTCAGAAAGAAGCAAGGAGGATTTTATGGTTGGCTTTGTTGAAAGCAGAAAAGAGATCTAGAAGGATGAGAATAGGTGATATGTTGGTAACTCTAGCCAGCCATAATATATGTTTTAAAAGCAATTTACAATTAATTTAAAATGCTTGCTACAATTCAAATAACTTTCATAGACACCAGATACTAACTCAAGTGATGTGGAAATAAACTTGATTAATGTGCTGTTGCTAGTTGTTCATTGTGAAGTGTCTGTAGCTAATTTTAATTATTTCGTAAGCATAACATTTCTGAAACAAGTGAGGTGACAGTGAGGTCCCGACCTCCCAACAATGCTAACATTTCAGCAACTTGTACTGGAGATCTGTTTGCCCAGAGGGGACTGGGCGCTCTCTTGGTCTGGAACCCCTACAGATTTTATTTTTTCTCCAGCCTTTGGAGTTTTTTTTTGTTTTTTCTGTCCACCCTGGCCATCGGACCTTACTCTTATTCTATGTTAATTAATGTTGATTTATGTTTATTTTTTATTGTGTCTTCTGTTTCTCTATTCATTTTGTAAAGCACTTTGAGCTACATTTTTTTTGTATGAATATGTGCTATATAAATAAATGTTGATTGATTGATTGATTGTTTTACCATCAGAAGTGGCTATTGGATGTTTCACCTTCTTAGCGTTACACAAAAAAACACGAAAAAAGCATTGCATTTTTGGGCTTGACAAAATGACATTTTTATTAAATCTCATCTTTCCACTATAAAACTTGCAGAACATTAAAAGTACAAAGTCAGAAGTAAAGAAAGTATAATATACAAATAATAATAAGAATAATGATAATAATATGAACAACAAACTGCACATGTGTGCGTGACACGGGAGTCACTTTCTTGTTCCCAGAATCACTTTCTGCTTCACTGACCATTTCCATTTCACTGCCTGAAGACAGATTCACTTCGGCATCACTGCTGATAAGAGGTGTTTCTTACAAGACGCCATTATGAGGCTATGAGAAGATGAGTCTACACCGTTACACAGGTAATGTTCGGGCCTTATGCTTACACATGACACGCCTATACTGTACTGTTGTGGCACTAACGCTGTTGGCACTTTTACAGCCCAAGTAATCCTTCTGTCTCATTGCCTGAGTGTCACTTGGGACTACCACGTTTTAATACTATTTTTACAGCCCGAGTGAGACTCTGGTCTAACGTTAAGAGTTTTTAAAGGAAAAATATACAATTTAAAATAGACTTTCTCAAGTCAAACTTGAAGGAGTAAATTGATCAGTCATTGAAGTCACACAAATGTTTCTCTATTATAGCATTTATGATTTTGACATTTACAAATGCTTTTCAAATGGCAGTTTTTGAAAATTCAAGATAAATCAATGAAAATTGAGCATTCCTGACAAATTTCCTTGAGTAAGAGTGCCAAATTTCAATGAAATTGGTCCGCTAGGACCCAAGTTGTTTTCTGCAGAAGGATGGATGGAAAGACACAACATTGACAATAGGTGCTTTTGCATTTCAGGCAAATGCACCTAAACATGGCTACCCTGGAAGCAGTGCCATGATTATCCAAATGACTTTTATTTTTCACTTTCATCTTTTCATTGTTTCCTGAGTCCTTTACAGAGAACCATGGTCTTGGACAAACAATGCCTAAGTCTGCAGTGTTGCAATCGGGGTGTGAATCAAACCTGGATTGAAGTAGTGCACTCTCTTCAACACACCCACACAATGCCACTTAATCTGAACACAAGTATTTTAGCTGTGAGACGAAAACTCCTAAAGCACCTGGCTAAAACTTGTACAAGCACAGTGAGAACGAGCAAACTCCACAGAGTGTCCGGCCTGAAAGTCAGACACTTGTCCTTTGTTTCTGTGAGATTAGCAGCACTAACATCTATGCCAACACTATACCGACTGCACTGTCCGCCATATAGAATCAGATCTGCATCTTGAAATGCTTGTCGTAGTATATCATTTCCTCAAATAAATATTGTAAACTCATTCTGTAAAGAGGGTCATTTCTAAAACTGAAATCAGAAGGATCCCTCAGTCACCATTTATACTTGTGTGCACATTTAGAAAAGGGGCTTTGTGAGATTTAATTTCCAGATTTGACTAATTTTACTAATGCAGTGTTAGACCATATGAGATTATTCAGTTGTAGAATTCATGGAAGGTTTGATTTTTGTCCTCAGCTATCCAAAACTACTTTAGTTAAAATAAAAGTCTTTAATGCACCTGCTGTAGGACTGGTGATATTTTTGATAATAATGTTTCAACAGTTGCATTAAATGCAAAAAACCTAATATTTACACCCTTGACTTTTTTAAATCTTCCAAAGTTTGTGAGAAACAAACAGTGTATGATTTTGCCCAAAATACAAATGAAAGTTTTCATGTCTAGGAATAGATTTTGCCCTTCAAAATGGTAGTAATAAAAGCATTCTGAGACCTTGCACTTTATTTTTAATTAATAATTATCAACACAACAATGTTTCGGTTGTAATTCGCAGAAGTATATACAGTACGTTCCATGGGCTATGACTATGGGACCATGAAACTTGCAGTAAATAAGCTGAGACAGTACACAAACTTCACCACGAATCATCATCTAGTTTTATTATCTTATTGCTAACATAACATTATGGCACTTGGCTGGAACGCTTTCCTCCAGATTAGCAGTGGCCACTAGTACCTTCATGTTGTGATTATTGTCAGATATGGCACTTCATTAGGCACCTGGAACTACATGTAAAATGACAGTGAATCTGACAATGTATTAAATAATGCTAAAAATCAATATTCTCCATAAAGTAACAATTGTCTATTCTTTTGTTGTAAGGGTGGTTAGCTGTACTGCCTCCCATCTCTAGGGTCCAGATTAATTTCCAAGTGCAGTTACCATCTATGTGGAGTTTGCATGTTCTCCTTATGTTCTCATGGATTTTAACTGCATTCCCTAATTTGCTGCTCTTCAGACTGTCTCCTCTAAACTGCTCAGGTACAAATAGGTAGAAGTGTCTGTTGTATTTGTACCCCAACCTATAGGTTTCAGTTCCGCACAACTCAAACTGATAGGCAGATCAATGTAGCTAGCCACTGAGGAATCTATGTCTCTTCAGTATACATTTCAGAAAATGTTCATGCAAGTTCCTAGGCTCTGGTACAATTAAGTCATCCTAAGATACCCAGCCAGGAAGTGGGATGCAATGAGTCTTTTATTCAAAGAGGCCATCTTTTTCTTGGTCTACAATGGACAATTAGGAAAACACGCAACATGGCTGACAGAGGCACATTTATAGTTATTGTTGTGACTGTTTTTTGAACATACAATAAAGGAAATGGAGAATCATAATGTTTAGTAGTTTAGAAAATTAATTGTAATTTTAATATACCATCATAGTGTAAACAAAATATGCAAATCAATAACTGACAGCATACTGTGTTGGCTGGGATTGGCTCCAGCAGACCCCCCGTGACCCTGTAGTTAGGATATAGCGAGTTGGATAGTGAATGAATAAATGAATGAATAACAATTTCTTCATGTCTGGTATGTCAGTTTGCCAATATAGGATGTTTTACATACATCTATTGTAAGTACTGTACAAGTGACAAACATTTTAGTTGTCATCGAAAAAGACTTTGGCTTTAGTTCCTGGTATTAGATGAACAATTTGAACATACTTGGTGTGCGATGATGAACACCAATATCTCTTTCTGTTAATGTTGGCAATAGTTATGATATAAGTCATAAGTCTTTTTTATCATTGCACATATACAGCAAAACTGGATGCCAACCTAAGTGCTATCAGATCAAAGCAAAAAGTGATTGTAAACATTATAATAATATATACACTATGCCACACTTAAAAGACATTTTTCACAATCTGCCATTGTTCATTCATTGCATAATTTAAGTTTTTACAATATTAGTAGCATTTAGCGCAGTTATGGTCTTTGAATAAAGACTGTTTTTTAACAGGACAGGAAACGGAATTCCGAGACCCTCTCCTACATTCTATGTTAATGAAAAGGGGCTGAATATCTGTTTTCTTCCTCCTAAAGGCAATGATCAGTTCCTTGTTTTTGTTGGTGTTAAAAATCAGATTGTTGTCTATGCACCACACAAACAGCCATGCCATCTCATCCCAATTAGCAGACTCATTCCCCCCAGAAATAAGCCCAACTATGGTAGGGTCATCCACAAATTTGATGACACCATTCGTGGAGTGTGCAGAGGTGCAGACATAGGGGTAGAGGGTGAAAAGACTAGGACTTAGCATGCAGCCTTGTGGAGAACCAGTGCTTTTTTAAACCGTGTCCTGTTCGGCTGTGAAGCAATCAGAATTGATGTCTGAATGCTGGCGACTAGCCTTACAGTTTTTCTCTCAGGTGGAGCGTTACAGCTTCTGCTGACGTCACGCCTGATACCAAAACTTTATTAAAAATATTTTCAGATGTTTTTAAGATTCGAACCTGACACGGAGACAAAAGTGAAAGAAAAAGAAGAGGTGGAGGAAGGGGGAAGGGGGGGTTTTCGTATAGAATTAACAATAAATGAACCAGAGTCCGCTTCTAGACCTGCAGAAAGAGAGGGGGGGAAAAAAAACCACAAGACAAAAACATTGCTGCATCAGCTACATGGAGATATATAAAAATAAAAATGTTTGCTGACAATCATACAGTAATTATTACTAAGGCATTTAGGGCCAACCACAACCTTAGGTCATGTGCTGAAGATGTCCAAGTCATACTTATGAAATCACCATGTGAGCACCTGTGTGCGTGACGCTTGTGTATGTGTAAGGTTTCTCTATAGGAGCATCCAATAGTGAGTGTGAAGGGCCACAGACCTGCCCCCAAAAACGTGCGGAAGATGGAGGGAGTTCCAAGCCCAGAGGTCACCCCAGAGCGCGGAGACCCCAGGGAGGCCGTCACCAGAGAAGCCCCAACCCCCCGAGAGGCGCAGAGGATCACCCCGGGGGGCCACAACCAGCAGCCGGCAGAGTCCTGGGAGATATCAACGGCAAGCCCTCAGGCCCGCCCGCAGCTGCTCACCCCCGAGTCGGGACCCAAGGGCGACCCACCCCGCCGAGGACCCAACAGAGCCCAGGGAACCAGATCCCACCAGGCAGCCACCGGGAGTGACCAGACAGATGCTTAAGGCAGGGGGAGGGCAGGCAAAGATGTTGTAGTATTGCCAGATGTCCCAGGAGAGGGGAGGAGTCCAAAGCCCCACCTGACATATACAGTCACACACAAACACAGTCATACACTCCCTCCCTCATGCTCTCACATACACATACAACCCAAGACTTACAAGGATGTACGCCAGACACCCATTCACACTCCCCATACACACCCTACTAACCCTGGTCCCGGTGCTGCCATACCTGAGGTACAACCATTCCCGGACGCCAGAGCTAGCCCCATTCCGCAGGGGTAATAGTGAGCAGGCACCCCCGTCCAACGCAGAGCAAAGCAACCCACCACTCCAGACCACAGGCAGACGGCCAGCTCCCACTCCTAGCCTCCAGCCCGGGCAGCTAACTGAGAACAGAGGTGTAATAAGACCTCTAGTCTCCCTCCGCCTGCTCTAATGTAATGTTGATGTGTGTTGATAAGGTGCATTTTGTGGTTGGGGGGGCGCGGGCAGTGCCGGCACCATGTGGCCTACACCAGCTGATGCCAACACACAGCCCCACTTCCCCAAAACTCTCCGTGACTAGGTGCAGTTTAAAATTGGAAGTGGGCACCGGCACTCGGAGTGAGGCTGAAATTTCCCCCCACCGGATGCCATTGAGTGTGCCCACTCCCAAGGCCCTAAGTGTGCATTTGTGTGGAATGTTGTTTGTGGAAGTGTTTAATGTGCAAATAAAATTGGGGGGTAGGCTGCCACAGGACTGCGGAAATGGGATCCATACCCGCACCCATTGACTTACCCACACCCCAAGGCCCTATGTGCATGTTTGTGTGATGATGTGAAGGAGCAGGAGGAGGGAAATGTCTGAGGATGGGGAGGAACGGCTGAGGGTCCTGAGCCCTCCAGGGAGCCAGCTCCCCTACTGGCCCCAATAGGCACCTCCGTTCCCAAAATCCACCCGGGGCACGGAGGCCCCAGCCCATCTAGCCATGGCCCGAAGCAGCAGCATCACAGAGCCCCACGGAGTCTGAGGCCATCAACCCACACCACCCCAGCAGAATATTTACTCAACATTCAGATTAAGTAAGACATAAGACACCCAGGTAAAGCTGGATCCCCCTTCCGGACATCCCCCTCCCCCATGGTGGAACTGTCGCATGTTCTGGCCCTCTTCCCGGCAGCGTACATGCCAGGACCCAATCCCCAAGGCCCCACCCATATCCCCATCCGGGGACGGCCGCCCCCATGCCCTAAGCCACCAGGCCCACACCCAGACCAACCCAGGGGCATTGCAGCCACTAGGCAGCGACCCGCAGCCACCGTCAAGACCCCCTAAGGCCCCACACACAACCACCAGAAGCCCACCCCCGGAGGCAACCCAAGCACCACCAGAGTCGGGCAGCAGCCCCCCAGCCCAAGACCCCCCTAGTGAACCCACCCCAGGGATCCTCCAGATACTCCAAGCTCAGACTCTCCACCACATCAACCACAGCATCCCGCAGGACCATATCAATGACCCTCCATCATCGCTATGTGATGGAACCGATCAAAGGAGCCCAGAGAGATTGATTTGAAGTGGAGGCAGAGGCTGTCTCAAGTGTAATATGATCCAATAAAAGATTTCTATACTGGTTAATGCAAAGATTATCTTTGTTTTTCCAGTTTATGAGGATAGTTTTCTTAGCAATGCATATGGCAGTGAGAACCACGTGAACCAAATTTGTTTCAATCAGGACATCCTCTAGGTGGAGAACCAGTGCTAAGGCTGAGGAGATGTGGGGGCCTATTCTTACCCTCTGGAAGTGATCAGAGAGGAAGTCCATAAACCAGAGGCAGATAGAGTGGGACAGTCCCATGTCTGTCAATTTGGTCACCAGTCTATAAGGGAGGATGGTATTAAATGTAGTGCTAAAGTCTACAAACAGCAGCCTAATATAATTCCCCCTGTGTTCCGAGTGGGTTAGGACAGCATGGAAAGTTGTGGCTATGGCGTCCTGTGTAGATCTATTTGCCCTGTAAGCATACTAGTGTATGTCTAATATGGGTGGGAGGCTTGAAGTGATGTGAATCCAGACTAGTTTCTCGAAGCACTTCATGATTACAGGAGTAAGTGCCACTGGATGATAGTCACTCACCTGCTACTGATGGTAGTGTTTTTGGCAGTGGAACTATAATAGAGGACTGCAAGCACGGTGGAATAGTGGACTGGGATAAGGACTGGTTGAAGATTTTTGGTAAAGATCCCAGCCAGTTGATCCATACAGTCCAATAACACTTGTCTAAGGACAGCATTAAGTGTTATAGCTTTCCTTGAATTCACCACCCTCAGTGCATGTCTCACCTCATGCTCCTCCACCGTGAGGATGTGGCTGTTGTGGGCTGGGGATGTGATGTAGCTGTCTCTGGTGACTTCACCTCAAAGCAGGAAAGAAGTGCTTCAGCTCCTTAGCCGGTGAAGCGTCACCATCAGCAGCGAAGTGCTAAACCTCCTGCCATACCTACCTTGTATTGTTACTATGGAAGTAGTCCTCAATCTCTTCTCTTAAGTAGCGTTAGCCTTTTTTATGCCTTTTTTAATTTGGCTCTGGAAGCACTGTATTGTAACCTATCACCACTCCTGAAAGCACCATTTCTGTCCCAGGTAGGTCCTATATTTCTTTCATCATCCAGGGCTTCTGATTGGGATAGATTCGGAATACATTTGTCCACGGTGACAGTGTCCAGGAACAGCTTAATATAGCCCAAAACAGTTATAGTATTCTCTTCCAGGTCTTGATGTTCAAAAATATCCCAGTTTTATCTCTCAAAGCAATCCAGTAGCTGTTGAGAAGTCCCTTCAGGCCACTTTTTAACAGTCTCACTTTTAACATATCAGTAAAAATTGTTATAAAATCAAGGAGAACAAACATAAATAAAAATAAAGTACAAACGGTCAATATTTGCCAATTGTAGAGTGGTGACCAGGTCATAAATCACTTGTATTTTCGGCACTAGGAACAAATGATCTTCTAAAGCATTCTGTTATACAGTATAGTGAGAGAAGACATCTACTGTGTTTACTTCTCTGACCCACCAAATTGTTGTGGAGAGGGTGATTGCTATTGTCAAGAATGGCCTGTACTTTCTTCCCCACACCCCTTTCCATCACAATTCCCAGTGAGTCCACAGTTCTTCCTAGCATTGAGCCAGCCTTCATCACCAGTTTGTCCAGCCTATTAGTGTTCTTATCTGTCATACTGCCTCCCCAACAAACTACAGCAAAAAAGAGGAGACAAGCAACAACTGTGTGATAGAACAAAGACAGTGTTTCACTGCATACATTGAAAGATCTTAGTCTTCTGAGGAAAGAGCATACCTTGCCCTTCCTGTAGAGGACTTCTGTGTTCATAGACCAGTTCAGTCTGTCATCAAGTGGGACACCTAGATATTTGTAAGTCTGCACCACCTGAATATCCTCCCCTTGGATGTTGACAGGCTGAAGTGGGGGCTTAGACCTACCACAGTTATCTCTTTGGTCTTCATTGGGTTCAGAACCAGACAGTTCTTATTGCTTTAGTTACTAAACGCTCCAATCAGATCTCTATATTCCCTTTCTGGACCATTCCTTCTGGATGTAGCAAAAAAGTCAATTTTATAATTAAAGTCTGCTGTGTATAATGTGAAGAGGAATGGAGCCAGAACATATCTTAATATCAACACGGTATCCACTGTCATCCTGTCCAGTTTATCTTTAAGTATGGAGGGTTGGATGGTGTTGAATGCACTTGAAAATTCTAAAAAAATAATCTCCACATAACCACTTGGTACATCCAAAAAGGAGTTGGTCTGGTGTAGCATGTAGAGGATTGCATCCTTAATAACAAAGTGTTCTACAACAAACTGTAGTGCATCCAAGGCATGCTGAACTTCTGCTCTGAGGCGATGCTGAAGCAGCTGCTCCAGTGTCTTCATAATGTGTGATGCGAGGGCCACCGGTCTGTAATCATTTATCTCAATTGGCCACCCAACTTCGGGAACTGGCACAGACATGATGTTTTCCATAAAGCTGCGACCCTTCCACCTTGAAGACCCAGGTTGTACAATATCTGTAAGTTGATCTGCACTCCTTAAGCAGTCTGGGACAGGTACCATCCGGTACAGCTGCCTTTCCAGGGTGCAGCCTCCTCACCTCCACCCTCCCCTCATCTGCTGTGAAGAGCAGGAGATTGGGACCATGCGTAGAAGATGTTGCAGCAGTGGTATCAGGGGTGCGGCAACATGGAGGAGCAAAGTCTGCCTCTGCAATGTTGGGAGATGGAACAGAAGACCCAATCGGTTACACTGAACCAGTGCTGGATGCCATGTCAAACCTGTTATAAAACAGGTTAAACTCATTGGCGTTGTCCTCTTTACCTTCTGTTGTCTGGATACTATGCTCTTTATAGCCAGTGATGGTCTTCATTCCCTTTCACACCTCTTTGATGTTATAGGGTTGAAGCCGCATGTCCCGTTTTCCTTTATAATTGATTTTGGTTAAGCTTCTCCCTATCACCAGCCTTCAAATCCTCCTTTTTTTGTTAAGGAGTTTCTTGATGTTGTTAGTAATCCAAGGTTTATTGTTGAGAAAGCAGCAAACAGTTCTTGCTGGTACAACAATATTCCTGCAGAAACATATGTAGTCCAGTGTGCAGACAGCCGCCCTGTCAATGTCAGTGTCTGTACAATTATCTCGGGACTCAACAAGTATATTCTAATCCGTACACTCAAAGCAGCCCCTCAGAGACTCGGCTGTCTCTTCCATTTCCTGTATGATTGAATAGTTGCAGGCTGTCTAATTACACAGGGTTTGTATACTGGCTGCAGATAAACCAAATTGTGGTCTGATTTACCAAGTGATGGTCATGCAGAAGCACTGTAGGCCACCCTAATGTTGGCACAACACAGGTCCAGTTTTATTTTTCCCTTGTGGGACAGTCAACATACTGTGTAAAACCAGTCAAGTGGGAGGAAATGTTGACATTCTTGAAATCCCGCGAAGTAACAACAAAAGCATCAGGGTGTTGGGTCTGTAATCGCATGACGGTCTCATGAGTGACGTCATGATGTGACATGAAAAAATTCCCTCGGTACATAATATGGTCTTATACTAACTAATACTAAGATTTCAATATCCAGACAGCAAATCCTCTCCTTCACAGTTCTGAATCCAGGATTACATAAACATAACATTGTTATATAAATTGATGCCTCTAAATTTGCCTGATGTGAGTGAATGGGAGATAGTCACATGATAGGGGTTCTAGGAAAATCCTTCTTCCAAATCCATTGGAAGAATGCTCCAGCATTGAGCCTTACTATACCTCCACTCTCAAGACAACTTAATTGAATTCAGGTTCTCTGGGGACAGGAGCCCACTCTGGTAGCACCGAAATGTTACCAGTGTTTTAGGCCCTTCTCACTTACACTAATTTAAAACCATCAGTTGGTGTTAGATACCGAAATTTGTGAATCAGGAGAGAAATGAAGGAACTGTGAAAAGCCCACCTAATACTGCCTTTGTACAGTCCCTTAGTGTTTTTAGTTTCTCTGGTCCTTAGTTGAGTTCAGAATGTTACTTGTTTTTGATCTTCTGTTCAGTGGATTTTACATTTTGTCTTAGGTCTTTTAGTTTTTTTCCTCTGGCATATGCATTTCCCCTTTTTCTTTGCTACTTACTAGCTTTGATTTTGGACATAAAAATACTGTCTTTTCTACATTAAAAGGTCCTTCAATTTCACTATTCCTCACAATAACAACTTCAGTTGATGTGAGAATGATGATCATTTCCCAGCAATACAGTTATGGTTAACATTGACTTTTGTATCCTGTCTCCACTGTTGGTTAACCTGGTTTGCGATTTTCACTCAGATCGCTAAAAATCTGCACCAGGCCCCTCACTGTCCACTTTTTATTCTATATTGATGGCACCAAGAACAACTCATACTGTATGTTCTTCACTGGTCATTTATGCTGCTGAGCTAGTGTTTGATAGATTGTTTCCTTATTTAAAGTGTACCTCTTCTCCTCACGTTTGACTAATATTCCAATTTGGATACTGACTTGTATAAATAAACCAGAAATTTAAGAGATTAAGGAATTGTGGAAGGTGACCCGGACACAGATAGACGGACATCGCTTTTTCACCTAACACACTTTTATTTACAATATTTACAGTCCTTATCTCCGTGCACTTCCCAGTGCCTTCTGCACAGTTCCCCCAAATGTCCAGGCCTCACAATGCCTCTCTCTCCTGGCCGCCTCTAGTCCTCTCTCCAGCTCCGTCTCTCTGCCACCCGACTTCCGCCAATGACTGGAGGGAGGCGGCCCCTTAAGTAGGAACCCGGATGGGCTCCAGCTGCTTCCCGGCACTCCCCCTCGGACACACCCCTGGTGTGGCGGAAGTGCTGGGCTCCAGGGTTCCCCAGGCACCGGGCGCCGCCTGGCGGTGGCCACGGGTCCCTACAGGGCTGGGCTTCCAAGCCCTGTACCCGAGGCCCCCAACATAACCAGGACGGATGCCCCCTCGCGGTCTGGAGGAGGCACAAGCCCTCCTCTGGTCCTCCTGGGCGTCCCGGCCGGGGACCACAGGATATTACTTTTTTTTAGGAAAATTGTTTAAAAGTCCTCAAGTTGGCTTCACTATTTCTATCAAAGGTACAGATATGTCTGACATTAAGTCTAACTAAGGATAACTGAAGACAAATCTGTGTGGACTTTCCTGCATACATAGAACTAACCTAATTACTTAATCAATTAATGAATTCAAAAGTTCACAAATTCTATGAGTTTCATTATTGGTGCACTAATTGCACTTGGTTGCCTAATAAAACAGGGCAAAGTCAATGACAGAAATTAAAAGAATAAACAAGAAAAAAAAATAAATGATTTATTCCAGCCTTGCATCCTGTGCTACAGACATCAATTCTAACTCCCCATAGACCAGAATTTTGATTAAAATGGTTGGGAAATGGATGAAACTGAAACTTGAAGACACTCAGAAAGAAATCACTCAGTAATATGCTGTAATTAGCACAGAGTAAAACAAATATAGCACCATAGTCTCTAGGGCCTGGGCGCTGTGGCTTATCCCAGTAGCACTTTGAAAGAAATGAGTGTTGAAGCGCATTCAACAGTGAAACAGGTCAATGTGACATTTGAATATAAGACTTCTGTAACCTTTTATTTCTAGCCAATGCATAAGGCAGATTCTCATGTTTGATATACAGTAATACAGCTACACAGTCACAAGTCCCATCTGTGTGCTTTTGGGACTTCTTCATTACCCAATACAGTACAAATAAAGCATATCAAGATTTGTTTTACTCTTGATATGCTTTAGATAATATTGGATGGCAACTTTTTACTGAATAATGCTAAAAAAAAAACTATCCAATCACAATAGCATTCATTACTGAGGTGCTGATTTCAGTTTTACTGTTTGCTAACCATGAAACGTCTGTTTACATATATAAATTATATAAGGGTTTGGATTTTACTGTTATGTTGTTTTAATTTTAAATGTTGCTAAGCACCAAAGAGAATAGAGTAATACAAGAGTAAAAATTAAATTGATTTAGAATTAACAGCATTAGTCAAATTATATCAATCACTCTTTACTCTTTACTCATAATCCTTGTTACTAATACAATACAAAATAATTCAGAACAAGAAGGTACTATAGAATACAGTATCTGTTATCTCTTATTCAGGCAATCGGATGAGCCTGTGAAGTCTTCATACAATACAAGTTAAATTACATATCTATACCCTGAACAAGGGCAGACTGGCCATTAAGGCATTTGGGCAAAGCCCAGTGGGCCGCGGACTCTAGTCTGGTCATGGGCTGGCCATTTCATGAAATAAATTTTATGTAATGGTTACTGTTTGACATTAAAATAAATTTTTTAAACTACTAAACATTATCTGTCCAGTACTGTGATTTATATAGTCCTATATAATATACCGTATTACGTCATCAAGTTGTTTTAGTTGTCAGTACACAACATTGCAGCGAAAAATTTTGTCAAAACTGCCTTTTGCCGATTTTTGTTTCAATACTGCTATATTTCGGTTAGCATATACATTATTGCAATTTATTTTATCTCATATCTAGTATTTAAATTCTTTGGTACTAATAATTAGTTATTGTTTATTATATATTGTTCTCTGGTCATTGGCGTGAGCGATAATTAGTGGTTTTCAGCTGCGATTAGTATGATGAAATAAAGTTATAAAGCACAGGATAGGAATTTTTCACATTAGGACAGAACATTTATAGTTTATCGTTAAGTTAATGGAACATTTCAATCATGTGAGGTTTTCATTATAACCTCAGTTATAATTTATTCCATTGTAAATGAGCAGCTACTAGCCTAATAGGGTACTGGCACTTGAACATGACATTGACATTTGACATGTACTCTAATGACGTGTGAGCCGTGTTACTAAATTTTTATTTTTCATTAAATTTTATTTATTAGCATGTTGTCAAATTTTAAGTTGTGTCTAAACAACAGTGTACAGATTAAGTTTGGCAACAGTTTATATAGAGTTACATATCATAGGCTCATAGCAAGTAGCGAGCCGCGTACTCATCCTACATTTTAAGAAAATTACAATGAATAATGGGCCGAGTGGGTTGACCTCGTCACCTCACTCGTTGAAGTATGTCCAGGCCAGTTTTGAGACCCAGTCCACTCCTGGGGCCTCATGTATAAATGGTGCGTACGCACAGAAATGTTGCGTAAGAACTTTTCCACGTTCAAATCGTGATGTATAAAACCTACACTTGGCGTAAAGCCACGCACTTTTCCACGGTACCTCATACCTTGCTGTACGCAAGTTCTCCGCTCAGTTTTGCAGACTGGCGGAACCCAGCATCAAAGCAATGCTACTGTTCCTGTGTGGTTACTCCTTATTTTCCTGACACGGCTTTATAAATTAACTGAAACTAACCTCATATTGTTTATTAGTGTAATGCATCTGATTGTAATTAACTTGTAACAGTATAATGGTCCAGGGAATAGCCATAGTATTCCAAATACCATAACTGCTTTAGTGTTGTTACTCTCACTGCACCTTCTTCTTTTTTCAGCTGCTCCCGTTAGGAGTTGCCACAGTGGATCATCTTTTTCCATATTACTCTCACTGCACCACTCGGAGTATTTATATCACTGTATCTGAGTGTGAATCACAGCAGCAGCTGATCGGAAAGAGAATTATCGGTATACAGCTTCAAGAACACGCTGTCTCAGCCACTGCAAAACGTTTCAAAGCCTTTCCTGTACGGACCTCAGAAACAGTTTCACCCAAGAACTTTAAACGCACTCAATCAAGTGCTCCTTGTAGAACTGTTTGTACTTATAAGTACAATTACCTCACTGTAAACTTGCACTACAGTTATAATATTACACAACCTGCGCCACTTTATAAAGCGCGTATTTACATATGATGATGATATAATTTTTAAGATGAAATGCAGCAAAATATGTTTATTATATTATACAGATAAAACTTTAACTTCATTTAAATAATCTATATTCTTCACTGGGACTGGCGTGAAGGATAGAATAATTAAACATGTACTACGAAGATATTTCAATTTTCCTTAAACGCTTTGAAAAATCGGTGCTCTAAGCTTACAGATGGCTTAACGTCTATTACAGAGCTGACTGTGTGGCGATCCACCGTGCATAAGATAACATATTGACATTGGAGTTTCTCTATTTGACATAGAGCCGCCCATGAGTACTGCTGCAATAAATAATTTCATTGAAGGTTGTATACAATCACTGCGCCGTGAAACTCATGTTTAATAATGTGTTTTAACTATCATCATGAAAATGATATCACGTATACATCTCAGTATTTTAGTTATTCAGAGAGCTGTAATATCATGAATGTAATGGATTCTCTTTTCTGTTGGAGGAAGAGAGCCGGTTTAAGAAGCACATAGTGATTCACACACATAGAGCACATAGAAGCTCACATACAAAACAAAGCATTTAATTTGCTACTTTAATTACGATGTGATTTAAGAAACTGGTTAATTAAACGATTTTAAGATGAAGTTTATGATGTTCTATTTTAATGACAAAATAAACTGCATGATTAAAGTGGAAATTTTGAGATTGAAGTTGACATTTTGTGCTTTTTCCCCACTGTGTGCCTTTTTTTCTCTGTACCCTAATAAGCTTTCATATGACACTCAGACAGTGGGCTACAACTCGCCTTTTCACTGCGACTTTGATATGTGACTTCTTTTTTATTTCCGGCACTGTGCGATTCTGTGAACGTGAGGTTTCAAGTTTCTCCAACACGCTATGTCACACGATCAACTTCCTTTTGTTGATTATACCACAGTTTATTTGAACAAATAGTATGTTTTTCCTTTGCCTCCACTTGGTATTCGCTGAAATTCTTATATTTTCCCTGTGCTTTTCCCATTGTCTTTTCACAGAAGGCTGAGCTTAAGGGCGATTTATATTGATTTGCATATTCAAAGAGGCGTAATTCTGGGAGGAGTTGGGGCGTTACATAAAGCGTGTGCACGAGCGTTACTTTTCACGCTGATCGGGATTTATGTAGCAGAAGAACATGGAAGTTGGAGTACGCACAGATTCCTGCATCTGGATTTTTCTGTGCGTAAGCACATTTTGGCTTTTGTGCTTACGCCATGTTATAGTGCGAGTTCTATGCATGGCGTTATACATGAGGCCCCTGATCCTGAATATACTGTACAGTAAGTAAAAGTAAACAAAAGCAGAGCCAGCATTTGTATAGTAAGCACCAGAATAGCAATTAAAAAAAAAAATTAGTGAGTGTTTGAACTTTAGCCTGGTCGTTTAAATCATAGCTTTTGTTGTTTTTTTTTTTTTTTTTTTTACAAAATCTGCCTATGTGGAGTGTGCAAGTTCAGCACAAGCTTACATGGTGTTTCCTCCAGGAACTTGAGGTTTAGGACTACTCTAGATTGGCCAAGTGGGAATAAGTGAGTGACACTGCATAAGTAAATTGTGTACAGCAACAGACTGCAGCCCACCGCCCCCCATTATGAGCTGCTCCCTGATTATCAGCCAGCGGTGTCAGGATAGGGTTTGGTTACCACAGCTCTGAGCTGAATTAAATGGCTTTGTCAATGGATATATGGATCCTGGATATTGCCTACTTAGGTCTTCTCTGATTTCTTATGAATGGTTTGCCCTGCAGGATTTACAGTATTTCATTAATCAAACAAGGTGGGTCGTCTATTCATTTCCCTTTCATGCCATGAAACTGTTTTATGTTACAATATCTAATTATAATTCATTTAACAAAGATGTTTTCCAAATTATCAACAAAAAATGGCAACAATCTACAAAATGAGTTGAAAATGAATACCATTAAAACTGACTGGGTGAATATTTGTCAGAAATTGCAGTAACTGTACAAGATTTTTACACTGATTTAAACCAGTGCTTTTTAACAAAGTCACCTCGCAACCCCTAAAGTGAATAATTAGTGAACCTCTTTTTTTTAGTCGTTGAGCTCCCAAACTCCCAGGTTCCAGCAGGGTGACTTCCAGAATTTCTTGAATGTTGGTGTGTCTATTTTGCTTTCTGTCTTCAGATTTCTTCTGGAGAAGTATTAACCCAAAATGATAGTGTGATCATCAGGCTTTTAATGCGACCATCAGGCTTTACAGTAGGAATGTGTTTGTAGGATGTTTGGAATTGTTGGAAGATCACATTTGTTTTTTTTTATCAGACTATAAAATATTCTTTCGCTTGGTTGAAATGTCTCTTTGATATTTTAAATACTGACTTTCACTAATCCACTCATCTATTAAGATAATTTTTGCTTTGCACCCTCCCCCACCATAACCCATCATCTATGGGGAAGGAGCGAAAGCTTTAGATTCACGAAAAATTTCAATCTCCAGGCTTCAAAAGATCTCGATGTTTTAGGATCCCCGATACCGAAACACTGATATCTCACTGATGGGTGTCTATCTGTGTGTGTCTGTGTGTTGCAGTTTCTTGAGGACAGTCTAGAACTAAAACAGCTGGACAGAAAAATACCAAATTCAAAACTAAAGCTTGTTACGAGATGACGATGTGCTGATTAGTTTTTGAGCCAAATCGTGTAAGAGAAATAGGCACTCTAAAGGAACCCTCAAATGCTGTAATTCTGTAATTAATTATGAACTCTTCTTGCCAATTGCTATTGTAATGACCTATTTTATGATCAGAAAGATCAGCATCAGAGTAGTAAATAATTACTGAAATTTTATGGAATAGTTCGGGTAACTTGGTTCCTAGGGCACAAGCCTACTGACGCTCATGTCCAAATTTAAATGTATATAGATACATGTTGTGTGATGAACAGTCTTTCCCTCTCCATTCTCCGGTAGAAGAGACTGCACTTCCTAAAGTGCTGTCAGGAATATCTTAATGGCCTGCCTGACTAGTGTTCTTCATTCTGCATGAGGCCTTGTTCTACACAAATTCACACAAGTGCCATGTTTTCTTAATTTCCTGGTAATCGGGTATACTCTGTTTTTTGGGAATATTTTACACCATAGGTTTTTAAGTAGCCTAATCCTGGACTGTCCTCTATTTACTGTATGTGAGCTTGACCTGGATATCTTGATTGGACATTTTGTCTCCATGGCTGTAGGTTTTCTTAGCAGTGCTACTGACCAGCTAAGGCAATTTCTATAGATAAGTTTGTTTTTCCTGAGTTGATATAATTGATCAGTACTCTGTACTGGTAGGTTTAAAGAATGAATGAATAAATGGAGCACATCAATGTGCTCACAGGTGCACTATTTTTTCATCTAATTTCACGAGCAAAACAAACTACTGAATACAAACATAACTGCTAATTTTCAGAATTTGAAACCAAAAATTAATTATTACAAATCGTTTAAATGTTGCTTTCCATTTGACGTTATCAGTTTATACTTCTGGTGAAAATACATCATCTCAGTTCCTTCTCGTAACAAAATCAGACATGAAGAGTTCTTGTTGAATATGTTAATTCAGGAGAACCTTTAGAATTTTATTTTTGCTTTAGTATTATAATGTTTTTCTTTGAGCCACAGATACACAAATTCAAAAAGTTGATAAAAGCCAGAGAATGATTCTATGTAAGTTGAAAAGAGGAAAAGTGGGTTTTGATTTCTGATCATTAGTACAATATTTTGAAAGAGGCTGCACTATTCAAAACACTCCCATCAAGAACTCTAAGCATCATCTTCCCAAATCTTACCTCATTCACAATCCTTTGTTTAAATTAATGTTATTGTGACTAAAGGATCCATCATTCCATTCATCTCTTTTCTGACACAGCTTCTTCCATTAGAAGATCATGGGAAGTTGAACTCTATCCCAGCAGCACTGGTCAAAAGTGAGGTGCTAGGCCTGAATAGGATGCCAGTCCGTTACAATGAGCACTTCTTGATATTTATACACTAAATGACACTGGGATAATTTGGAGATGTGGGTTAACCTAACCTGCACATCATCATCATCAAGATGTTAGAAAAAAAACACATCAGAGAGTACATGCAAACTTCAATGGTGAAGCTGGACAGGAAAATATGTTCATGAGCATGGAGCAAATTAGCAATAAAAACTAATCCAATATTAAAAACTACTCTATCTAATATGACATACATCATCAAGTCAAGAATTGAAAATCTGAGAAAAGATAATATTCAAAAATCACTGTTTCCCTAAATTGGATGCTGTTCCAACTGTACACGATGAAGAGTGTGACACCTTTGTTTTGTTGTACAAAAAAACTGTTTTAGAAGAAACTGTGAAAATATATTTTCTTGAAGGTGTATATGGTATGGTAAGCCAGCCACAGGGGAAGCACAAACTAGTGTGTTTCTTTGCGCCGGTCCCAAGCCCGGATAAATGGGGAGGGTTATGTCAGGAAGGGCATCCGGTGTAAAATTTTGCCAAATCACTATGCAGGCAACAATACCAATTTCCATACCCATTCAGTCGAGCCCTGGGTTAACAACGACTGCCACCAGTACTGTTAGCCAACAGGGTGCTGGCAGAAATTGGGCTACTGTTGGCCGAAGAAGAAGAAGAGGGGGGAGACTTGTCCTGAGGCAGGAGGAGAGGAGGATGCAGAGGACAGAAAGATATGGAAGAAGATGATCCGCTGTGGCGACCCCTAACAGGAGCAGCCGAAAGAAGAAGAAGAAGAAGAAGAAGAAGGTGCATATGGTAAATGCATGACAAACGAAGGAAACGTAACCAAAGCAGAAGACTTTTTGAATACTTTTATAGAATGTTCCACTTTTAATACCTAAATGACATTTTACTGTAGACAGACAGTAATCAAATGCTGGTACCCAGACTGTCCTCTAGTGTATTTCACAACCGAACATTCTGAACATTTCTTAACCAGTATGGTATTTACTTGACAGTTTCAAATTAACAAAGAAGCTGTCTTATAAATGAGACACCAACAACAACTCACAGACTCACCTGCTAGATACTATCTGCCAGCTGTTTTCTTCTCCGGCCTTCAAGACTTTCAGGTTAAGCTTAGCTGCTGGCATCCCCCGGACAGCATCGAGGACTTTAACCATTAGAACGCAGGTCTCCTCCTGGGCCTTTTCACCTTCTTTCTCCTTAAATCAAATACAAGGAGCTGACACAAAGAACTGAAAGTCCTTGACTCAAATAAGTCAAATAAGTATAATCTTACATGTGACTTTGTTTCCTATAGTAATTAATATTTTTATAGGAAACTTAAAAAAAGTACATATAAATAAAACTTGCTTTACAATTTTATTATGAATTAATGGCAAAGCAAAACTAATGTATGAGCCTTTTCCATTCACCTCAGTAACTAATTAGGACAAAGGTTTTAATTAACTAAAGTTGAAAGTCTTATCTTACTGTTTTGAAACAAAAATTGTATAGAAAAGTACAGTATACTATAATGATGACATTTTTGAATACTGCTAGGGATCAAGGCAGTAATCTCTTTAATTTTACCAACAACCACAGAAATTGCTGAGCCACAGTAATAGCTCTTCCTTGAACCCATATCACCCACAATGCCTCTCTTTCCTCCCCTTCCACACTAGGTGTCCAGCATTCATATAGTATGAGAGTGTTCTTCTACCTCACAAATCTGCTGACATTCTACAAAATACAAACTAAAAGCAGTTACAATTATAAATCAGTTAGCTTTATATTTAATATAATCATTTGGAACTTTTATGTACTAGTATTGAATTACGTCTGTCTGAACAATATATAACGTGCCAATTGCTGTATTTCCTTGATAACTTTTACTTTTGTTTTTCCCTTATTGTTTCGTCTTAAGTAATCACTTGACGAAAGTCATGTTTTTTCTTCTTCAAGAATATGACTATTTCAAGCTAAAAATAACGGAGTTAAAAAATAAACGAAAGCTTTCATTTTTAGTAATAACAGATAGCACATCATAATTTCACCAGCTTTGCTTTAAGCTTATGTATATGTTAACTTTCAATTGCAGAAAGTTCAACTGCTTATTTAGTTTTTGCCCTTGGACAACATTTAATAATAATCTAAATACACCATTTCTTTCATTTTGGGATTCAGAGGGGCTGGAGTCTATCTTAGCAGGCACTAGTCCTAAATGGGACACTAGCTTTGTAGGGCAAAATTATTATCACACCTACACTCACTAGTGCCAAGTAAATTAATCCAAAATACATTTGTCTGGGATTCGGATTGCCCAGCTCCTGGACTTTGCACATAATGTGTTCCTATAAATTAAACAGTACAGTTACTCTTTAACCTACATGGTTTTGCATAGTCTCTCCATTTGCATATGAGGTTTCGCCTCATGTTGTATGTTTTGTGTTGCATATTTTGATTACGGTGCTATAAATCATACAGTACTAGGATTATCTACTAGCTGTGTACATTTGTTGCTGCACCCTTTTTTTCCCATACACAAATCATGGAGCAGTGTTGTTAGTGTCTATTTGTCAGGGCTCTTTTGTCTCTTGCACTTTTGCCGGTATGCCATTTCTGGTTACACCAGATTTCCAAAAATTCACAATATCAGGATCAATATCACAGTAAAATTCACAGTAAAAAATTAGCAAAGCCGGACATTGAAACAAGTTAAAGGGAAAGTCCAGGCTGTAAATGTTCCAGAGACACAATATAAAAACTGATGCTTTATAGAAAAACATAACCTATTTAGAAAGACCTCTCCTCAGCCCCAAATAAGGTTAATTTACAGTACAACTTGTACAATGTTGTACACGTCATGTTGTAGAATATTTGATCATCTTCAGGTATTCAATATTATGAGTTTAATTCTAGAAAGTTGCGCTTATGAAATGCATAGGAGGCAAAAAATAAAACCGCCACTACTAGGATTCTGGCCTCCAATGATTCTCAGGATTATTAACATCAGTAAATGTCAAAGTATGCTAAATGCAAAGTGATCACCAGCTAGCATTATGAATCACAATTCCTGAGTTCAAATCCCCTGGGCGCTCCCTCTGTAGAGTTTGCACCTTCTCACCATGTCCATGTGAGTTTTCCTTCTACACCCCCAAAATGTCCAAGTTAAGATAATTGACTTGACGTGATTATAGGTGTGTCTCTATAAGTATGCCCTGTGATGTAGTGGCAGCCTGTCCAGGTTGGTTCGCATTTTGAACCCTGAGCTGCTGGAATAAGCACTGGTTTCCTGTAACTCTGAACTGGATAAGTGGATTAGCAAGTGGAAGGATAATATAATATAATCCATCTCTCCATTTTCTGAAGTTATTAAGGTCATTACAGGCCAGGTTGCAAGGAATCTCGGTCAAAGAGAGCTGTTGAGTTTTAGAGAAGTTAGTCAATTTAACCGACGTATTGTAAGCCTTGGAGAAGAAACTGCAGTACCCCTGCAGAGATGGAGGAAAATATACAAACTCCAAACAGATGATGAATAGACTGTAAGTTTAACTCAAGTCATCAAAGTTCTGAAGCAGCCAAGCTAATCAAATGTCAACTCATTTGAATTCTTTTCAATTCTAATCAAAGTACATATCAAATTTGATATACTAAATATATACATGCAGTTCTATATACTATATATATATATATATATACATGCATACATACATAAACACAATTGTATTTAATTTTATCAATGTACAGCTCAGAATACGTCTCAGTTTTTTCAGAAACTATGATGGCATTGGTCTCATAATAACTTACCGTTTGTGTAGCTTCATAAACAGCAATAGTTGCTGCTAACAGAATAAAGAAAGTGGCACGTGCCATTTTGCTTTTGGTAAATTTCTGAAAAGAGTAGGCGCTTTTCTTTTTTATACCCCTTCCCACTAAAAAGGATTATGTCTCTTGTGACCACATGACTTGAAACCTGCTGATATTGATTGTTGACTAAGTAAATACTGTACTGGGAGAATAAGTAACCGAAACAAACATGCTTTGTGAAAGACTTACAAAAGAAGTTCTGCCATGCAGACTAATCCCTAGACATTAAGCCGCAGTGGTTTTATATCCACATTTTATTAATATATAAAAGCCCTTTTGCTTATTAAGTATTAAATATTCTTTCAACCAGCTGAGACGCACAAGCAGTATGGAGCCAAATTACTTTTTCACATCTGGAGGAAATGTTCACACTTTGTTGGTGGGAGCTTGTTGCAAGTTTGCCGTCAGGTTTCCAAAGTGTGTTTATTGTCAAATTTGCATCTTTTTGTAAGTGTTATGTTACTTCTGAGGTATTTAAAAAATGTATTTCTTTTAGAACCTTTAATTATATTCATGGACTCAACAAGCTATCCCAACCAGGGTTTGCTCCGGTTTCTCCCTGATGCCACCAACTCTATACTTGGATTTGGATGAGATGACACAAAGAATAGATGCATATATGGAAGAGTGGGAACTAAGCAACAATAAAATGTGTGAATAAACTATAAATTATTTTTTCCATGTTTGAATTTTATACATACTGTATACTGTATATGTGCAATATATTTTTTTGCTTTTTTTAGTTCTTGCATATTGTAGGATATGCAGTGGAATAGCCCTGATTGCCCTGACCCCATGGTCAGTGCATGCAAAATGTGTGCCAGGGTGCAAGTGTAGTTTGGGGTCACACCGTGAGTGACTCAATGATTGTGTTATATCATATTATTCATGGAGGAACCATGGAAAGAGGTTGCACTGAACCAAAGGGATCTGTGCTAGTACAGATAATGTTAATATTTAGAGATGAATGTGTTAATGATTTAATGATTAATGGAGTTAGTTGATAAAGAGTTCATGCTTGCGGAGGGTATATGACACCCAAGCCAAGGCAGAAATTACAACTTGGCAGACTGTGATTTTACCCAGAATATATGAGAAAGGAAGTCTGGGTCATCACACCTGGCTTGCTACCAGTGCAGTTTCAACAGGTTAAGCAGCAAACAAAATGGATGTTAAGTGTTTAAATTAATAGTAGTAATGGTAACATCATCATGTGAACAAAATACATTGAGATTATGACTTGCATGTCCAATCAATATGCAACAAAGGGTATCTTGATGGGTGTTTTACTAAAGAGGCCTATACTGCTTCTCAAATGTCTTTGGTGACTTGAACATACAGGTCCCTTGGTCTAGCTAATTTATCCCCTTCAGTTGACATCTTTCAGCTGTTGCCTGTTTGTCCAAACATTTTTATGATTCATTAGACCAATAGATGCTGGTTTAGACAAAGTCATTGTTAGGAATAGCAAAGGGTCAAAACTGGCAACCAAGAAATAAAAGGGCCAAAGGTAAATTAGGGGTCAAAGTCAAAAAGAAGTCATAAACCAGAGACGAAAGCAACTGCTAGGACCTGCCTGAATGATAAAATAACTCCCACTAATTTGAATTGAAATGTAGATAACACACTATAAAGTTGTCGAGTCTTTATAGGATAATCTCTGTGAAATCACTGCCGATGTTACGCAGCCAATCATGTTGTAGTCATTGTCCAACTCGCTATATCCTAACACAAGGTCACGGGGGTTTGCTGGAGCCAATCCCAGGGCACAAGGCACGAACAAATCCCCGGGCAGTGTGCCAGCCCACCACAGGGCACACATACACACACACCAAGCTCACACTAGGGACAATTTAGGATCACCAATGCACCTGACCTGCATGTCTTTGGACTGTGGGAGGAAACCCACACAGACACAGGGAGAACCCAGGAAGTGAACCCAGGTCTCCTTACTGCAAGGCAGCAGCACTACCACTGTGCCACTGGTTTGAATGCACGCTAAGGAGATGCCGTCGGATCATCTGCTGTCTTTCTGCTGCTTGCGAGCTGCCTGTTCTAAGAGCTGGGAGCACATGATGCTTGTCTGCCAAAAGCAATCCAACAACTGCTAGGTTAGATGTCTGTGAACTTGTTTTAAATGATGGCTCACTGCCTTGTCTCACGTGACACTGTAAAAACAATGATTGTCCTTTATTTCCGGCCCCAGGCATGGTTAAATCTCTTTCTTGCTGGTCGTATAATGCTGCATGCCTTGTGAAGGTGGAGGCAGCTGCAAACATGCTGCCCTACGATCATTTTAAAGCCTGTACAGCCGCTGTCCTTTTTGCCACTTTGTATCTCTGCTGCTTGCGTTGTGATCGCTTCTCCGTGATCATAAATATACACCTGACTGAATTGTGTTTTCTTTGAAGTTAAACTTGTTGCTTTAACTGTTGAGGGACCACAGATTCTCATAGCGTATGGTCCATTATTGTGTAAATCTACATTTTGTGCATTGAATGATACAAATGCAAAAAAGACTTTGTTTTCTGCTCTTTGCCTTTTATTTCTGACCTGGCTTTGTCCTGCTATTTTTTCAATTACACCTGGTCCTGATGATTAATTTCCTTTTGTTTGCGCTAATGCGATCTTTTAGTCATCGACGTTTCATTTATAACGTATTCTCCTTTGTACGCTTTATATGCACTGAGACCCCTGTATCTGTGTGTGCTGCGTGCCTTTACACTACTAATTTTTTTTGCTGGCCGTGCTCTGATATTGCTTGTAAGTAGGATGTGTCTTGCAAGAATCTCATGTTCTAAATCCCCGCAAGATGCTCCGTGGCCATTCTCGTTCATCTCGCGGGTCTTTGGTGATCTTAATGTGAAGATCATGTATCAGGATTTTTTTTTATAATAGAGAGACTAGTAAATTTGCACATTTGTTGTCTTTTCACTGATTCTTGCTTTGTTTCTTTCACTTTGCCTCATTGTTTGCTCAGTTTTACTCCTGCTTTACCTTGTAGGGGACTGAACTTTACTTTTTCTAATAGCATTTAGACTTCAATTGTCTTGCAATATGGACCTACATAAAAAGTGAGTCATGTTCACACCCAAAGACCCAACGGTTCTCCTTATCACACCTTCACAAAGCTACTCGCAAAATCATATACATTTAACATTTGAAAATAAAAATAATGATTTTGTGCAGGAGAAGGACCAAAAATATAATTACCTTTACTTTGCTGTTAGCACGTAGACTTTTCTTTCTCAACTGGAAGAATCCTAACCCACCTCTTTTAAGTCAGTGTGTAACTGATGTTATATATTATCTAAAATTGGCAAAAATCTAATTCTCACTTAGAGGATCTGTGCAAAACTTTTTAAAAACCTGGCAGGATCTAATCAATAAAATTTTAGAATAAGCATTTAAATAGGGGGAAAGGATTTTCTTCCCCCTTTTTTTCCCCCTGCTCTTAAAGTTTTACTCGGTCTGTTGGCCTAGCTCTCTTTCACATGGATGAGGGCTGATTTAATTTGAACTTAGTTTTGTCAAGTTTGACTTGCTTATATGGAATGTTACTTGCTTTTAATAAATTCAATAAAACGTTAAAAAATACAGGGTGATTCAAAATTAAGTTAACATTTGAACTGCAGAAACAATTTATATGTGCAAGTGATTTACAGGAATGTCTCAACCTGTTTGCCATCATGTTCAACACATTTACCATATGTGGCACATAACTCGTCCACAAAAATTGTATATAAGTATATATATATAGCAGTATCATTAGTGTTAACATAATTTTCACTCACCCTGTATATATATTTTGTGCATTTTGTAGGCTAAACAAAACAGCAAGAATCTGGTCAAGGCAGGAATAAACCCTGGACAGGGCACCAGTCCAACACAGAGCAAACATGGGCCAATTTAGGGTTGCCAATCCACCTAACCTGCCTGTGTGATGAAACCAGAACACCCAAAGGAAACCCACACAAACACAGGGAGAACATGCATATTTCACACAGGAATGACCTGGGATGCAAGCCCTGCTCTCCTTACTGCAAGGCAGCAGTGCTACCACTGTGCCACCTTTCCACCCAGTAATTACTAATTGTTATTATTAATATTGTAATATACAAAGATGAAAAGGCACATGCAGAACATGAGGTAAGCAAACCCAACAACAGGCACATTTAATGACAAACCTTCCTTCTATACCTTATGGAGCTTAACAATCCTTGTTTCACTGTTCTGCTGCTTTGGGCAATGGGAAACACTTATTAAATAACAAACATGCACTTGGCATGGACACTTTCATGCTGTGCCACTCCCACAAACTGCCCCCCCAATCACACACACACACACACACACACATATGGCTTGGCCTAAATGTCTGATTACACTTTCTACTGTCATTCTATTTTCTCTCTGCAGTCCACCAAAAACCAACCACTGTTTTTTTACATGTGGCCGCTATATATTCTCTCCTCCTTAAGTCTTCACCTGTATTCTTGTAGTGTGTAACTTGTGGATTAGAGCACTCTACTTACCATGTGACATGTAGCTGTCCATCAGACATCCAGCCCCACTCATCTCCAGTGGAACCTGTTGGCTGAAACATGTTAACAGCACTGAATTGCAACAAAATAGCTATGCATTACACAGATTTAATTTCATTTGGTCTCTGAGTAAAAACTTTTTTTTATTTCAGTTTACAGTACATAGATACATTATCATGGTGGAACTGAATATCTGATATTGTGTGGGTGGATCATGAATTGTGCACTAAATTAGTGCTCTCATGTAATATTTTTGTTTCAATTTGCTTTGAGAAATACTGTATATCTGTGTTCAGGAGGAGCTTCAACTAAATGTAAAATAGGCAAGTTCAAAGAAGCATGGAGCATAATTATGTGGTGTTGTAATATTGCCAGTAACAGCCTGAAATTCCTATAAATACAACCACAGTCTTCTTTCAGCCAGCATTCTTCCCTAACCACATGCCCTACTTTTGTCTGTTACATAAAACACATTGCGGTAATCTTTACCACAATTTATCTTCCACAGAATGACCAGCATGGTCACACTTTAAATACTGTAGGTGGGGGGGCACCTTGGAAAACAAGCGTCCTGAGTCTCAGTGTGTTTCCTTAGTACACTGAATGGCAGCATCCCTCAGGCAGGACTGCTCTGTGGACACTTTAGGACTTGCATGAGAGATATAGTTTTGATAGTTAACCCTTCAGAGGCACTGGAGGAAGACACTAGGAGGAGGAGGAGGTTCCCCTTTAAGTGTGGAGTTCCACCTGTCTTTTGGAAATGTTTTCCAATTATGATGATGTGCCAGAAATACTTCCAGGTCTGGGTTGAAAAGGAGCCTCTCACCTTAGGATTTGGGAGCAAGTAGGGTAACGCTGGCCCGTGGAAGATTAAGTGTAGGATGAAGACTATTGTGATTTTCATGCTGATATTATCTTCTGGTGTCATTTGGAGCCTTTTAGGAAGGCATTGCGCAAATTTAAATAGTATTATTGACCCTCAGTCTTATTTACTCCAATTGACAAAATGTCATATTGTTTACAAAAGTATTGATTTTTGTATGCGCTCAGCTTAGATATCCACTTTTTGCATGTACAGGTTTTGTTAAGTAGATTAGCATAATCCTAATGTCCTGAAACTGAAAAGATGAAAAAGTCGTGCAAGTTCTGTAAAAAGAAAAAAAAAAAAAAGAAAAGAACTTAGTTTAAAAATATCTGCTGGTCTCGCTCTGGCGCGTGTAAATGGTTATTTCTTAGTTGGAATTTCTACTTCAGCAAAGTGTAGCTACCTTGGCCTTTTTCCACTCTTTTCTGACGATTTTGCTAGAATTGTTTAACAAAACAGAGTTATGCGAACTTTACCCAGAAAGAAGGAAGCGCTTAGAACTTGCAGCTAAAAACAGTACATGCTGTGCTAAGCATTTTCTTTTTAGGAAATCCGATTTAAGTAAAAATGAGTACAGTACTCAGTAAAAAAATGCCTTTAAATTAAAGAGAACTGATAAGTTTGCTCACAGAATATTATAATAAGTAGAATGATGGATACAAATGCATTGTTATGTTTTTAATCAAAATAAAAATAGGAATGTTTGTCTGCATGCTGGCACAGTGGGTAGCGCTGCTGCCTTGCAGTTAAGAGACCCGGGTTTGCTTCCGGGTCCTCCCTGCGTGGAGTTTGCATGTTCCCCCCGTGTCTGCGCGGGTTTCCTCCCACAGTCCAAAGACATGCAGGTTAGGTGTATTGGTGTTTCTGAATTGTCCCTAGTGTGTGCTTGGGGTTTGTTTGTGTATGTGTGTCCTGTGGTGGGCTGGCACCCTACTTGGGGTTTGTTTCCTGCCTTGTGCCCTGTGTTGGCTGAGATTGGCTCCAGCAGACCCCCCGTGACCCTGTAGTTAGGATATAGCGGGCTGGATAATGGATGGATGTTTGTTTGTCTGTCCATTCTCTGATCCAATGCTGCTAGATAATCACTTACATTTACTCACAAAAGGTAAAATCAAATGTGGACAATTTACGAGCTTCACATAGTCGGTGTCTGTGCTATGAGTGAAGCTGAAATCCTACAGCAGCAATTACCAGACATGCCTAATAATAATTCTTTATTGAATTGATTTTGTCATTTAGATACACTAATGATAAAGTGGAATAATCAGAGTAATCGTTGTCTCATCTTATGTAACTGCTTCTCCTAGTGAGGGCCACAATAGCATGCTACACAGAATAGAGTGGGCAATATTTTCCTGCCTAGGTGAGAGATACCTGGTTGGGGACCAAATAATATAACACCGCATTAAAAGAGAGTTTAACTTTGATTTAACTGAATCATAATTACAAATGTACCTGCCAAAGTACAATAAATCCTATTAGTATGATTGCCATTTTGCAATATGGGTCAGATATAAAAAAAAAAAAAAAGGTGTGGCAAGTATCACTTTGATATGCAAGTTTTTAAAGCAAAAGAATGCAACAAACTGAGTTACTAAAAGCTTAACACATTGTTAGGGCAAGTTAAGAAAACTTAAGGACCTGGGGCCTCATGTATAAATGGTGCATATAGTACCTGCAAAATGTTGCATATGCCCGTTTTCACGCTCACATTGCTATGTATAAAAACATACATGAACATGTACATTCTCACGGCAGCTTCCCCCCTTGCATACGCACGTTTCTGCCCAGTTTTGCAAACAGGGGACACCCAGCGTGCTGTTCCTGGGGGCGACAAGAACAATCGCTGAACAGGGCACCAGCTCATCTCTACCACTGCGCCACCATGCCCCCACATGTTTTATACATGCTTTAGTGCATTTCATCATGAAAATGATATCAAGTATACATCTTACTATTCTAAGATGTTCAGAAAGCTGTAATATCATAAATGTAATGTATTCTGTGTGGTGATCAGTGCCTGCACGCTCCTGTCTACGAAAGAGAAAGCCCATTTAAGAAGCACGTAGTGATTAATGACTGGGTCAGGGAGCACATGCTACTTTAGTTATGATGGAATTTGAGAAACTCTAGTAAATTAAACATTGATTTTAAGATGAAGTTTATGACATTCTACTTTAATGACAAAATTGGCACAATCAGCATGCAAACTTTGTACACGTAGTGTTTGGTCTAGGGTTTGAGGACAGCAAGCTGGAGCCTTAAGTCAGAACCACTAATCACAGCTCCAGAGTGCTGCCTCACCAGGATTCCAGCTTTAGCAATAGTGTCTTGTGTATATAATGGCATTTTTCAGTTGTGTTTCTTGCATCTTAATCAATTCATTAGATAAGAAAGGGTTTCACAATATTGAAGATAATGCTGACCTGCTGAGTTGTTTAACCTGCTAAAAAAATCTGTAAACTAACACAATAAGTTTGGACTTTAGTGTGGTTCAGCTATAGAGATAATGGTCTTAAAAACAACATAAGCCCTCTTTCAGTTTCTGTAAAAAAATGAACAACTGTGAAATTAATCAAAAACTAGAAACATGCAAGATAATTTGTTTCACAGCCTGGGATATTAATAAATGACAATACAACTGTTTATTCAATCTTGCATCATTAAACCTGTTTAAACCAGTTAAGGGTTATGTGGGCCAGAACATAAACCAGCAACAGTGAGACCAATACAGAGCTCCAGTCCAATAAAAATGATTTTGATAGATATTTTGTTTTATTTTATCCATCTATCCACCATGGGATCAGATTAATCCAGGTCAGTGATGTGAAACAGGATCCATTCCTGGCAACACTGACTGAAAGACAGGAACCAATCCATGACAGGGCACATCAATTCTTGCTTACAGTATACTGGGATCATTAGTTAAACATGCATGAGGTGGGATTCTAAAGACAGTGAAAACATGTAAACTCCACCCACTGAGACTCTGGAACTGTGATGGAGCAGTTAACAACTACGCTGCTGTGTCACCTGAATTTTTAATCTTTGCTGAATACAAATGCTTATAATGAAAAATGTAAGAGTGAATGTGATCTGAAGAAAAGGTTAAAGAACAATCCACCAAAAAACTACATTTTTTTATACGTTTCTTACTACAGTAAACCCTCGTTTATCACGGTAAATCCATTCCAGACTCTACCGCGATAAATGAATTTCCGCGAAGTAGGATTCTTTATTTATAAATCGAATATTTTTGCAGTTAGAGCATAGAAAACCTGTTTATGACCTTCTAAATATGTTTTTTAACATTATTAGAGCCCTCTAGACATGAAATAAAAGCCTTTAGTCAAAAGTTTAAACTGTGCTCCATGACAAGACAGAGATGACAGTTCCGTCTCACAATTAAAAGAATGCAAACATATCTTCCTCTTCAAAGGAGTGCAGGTCAGGAGCAGAGAATGTCGGAGAGAGAGAGAGAGGCAGAGAGAGAAAATCAAACAATCAAAAATCAATAGGTGTTTTTAAGTATGCGAAGCACCGCCGGACAAAGCAGCTGCACAGAAGGGAGCAATGTGAAGGTAGTCTTTCAGCATTTTTTACAGGAGCGTCCATATCCTCTAGGCCAGTGTCCAAACAGTCCCTCTGCTTACACCCCTTCCGTCAGGAGCAGAGAATGTCAGGGAGAGTGAGAGAGACAGAGAAAAGCAAACAATCAAAAATCAATACGTGCTGTTCGGGCTTTCAAGTATGTGAAGCGCCGTGCGGGAAGCATATCGTATATCATTGAGGAGTTTTATTTAATACGTAATACGTGCTCTGATTGGGTAGCTTCTCAGCCAATCGCCAATAGCGTCCCTTGTTTGAAATCAACTGGGCAAACCAACTGAGGAAGCATGTACCATAAATTAAAAGACCCATTGTCCGCAGAAATCCGTGAACCAGTGAAAAATCTGTGATACATATTTAGATATGCTTACATTTAAAATCTGCGATGGAGTGAAGCCGTGAAAGTCGAAGCGAGATATAGCGAGGGATCACTGTACGCATAGTCTGTAGTGATGATAAGAAAAAAAAAATTTCATATTTTCATGTAGAATAGAGATAAGCTTTCTGTTAGAATAATAGAATAAACTTTTAAACTGAAGTCAGGACTGTTGACCAATGAAGGAGGAGAATAGGAGGGTCTTTCAATTCAAATGTCCTGTGCGTGCACCTCCCTGATTTTCTGGAAGTATTCATTTAACTATGTTTTAGTGATGTTTTTGGCAAGCTGTACGTATACAATTGAATGACTTGACGTAGGGATTATGTGGCATGAATAGCGTGACATTTTTTCATGAATGTTTTTATATTGCTTGTTGATGTCCAATGTTGGTATCTATTGAAGCTCCCTCTTTTCAAAAGTTCACAGTGAAAAAATCAGATTAAATTATTTTTTTCAACAATGGCTACAAACTATATAGGTTAAGTAACACACAAAGAAATATATATTTTTTGGGTGGAATAATAATACTAATATTAATAATACATTTTATTTATATAGCATCTTTCTCATGCTCAAGGCACTTCACAGAGTTTAAATGAGTTTTATTTATTAAAATAAAATATAAGCTCAAGGCCACATTTCCTGACAGACATTTTTATATTTTATAATGAAGGTTGTGCCTAACATATCCTCACATTAAACACATTAATCATTTCCAAAAATGTCTCGGTTTTAAAAAAGTAAACTGCGCTTTAGCTGCAAAAACATCACATCACATAACTCAAAACAGCATGACTCCATTTCATACAAACAGCATATCATGTAATTTTTTTTATTTGGAAAATATTTTTAGCAACCCATTATGATCCAGTATAGTCTGAACTTTTATGGTAAGTAACAATTAACCCCATCTATATTTCAGTCAGAGGTGAGAAGTTGCTTTACTTAAGTGATAGTAAAGGCTGAAACAGGGTCCCAAAAAGTGCAAAATAAATGAAGACAAGCAGAGCTGAAAATAATCTCCTCACAAATCAAAAATAGCAGCCGAAGCTTTAGTGTTTTAAAGAGGCTTATGAACTTTGGTGTTGTTAGAATATTTAAGCAAGAAAGGCATCATGGGAGGAAGGTAATTTTATGACAGCAGTTAAATAAAAATCTCAGCGGCAGGCCGTCTCTGCAGGTTGCCTGGCACTCAGTCGTAAGTAAATACAAGCTGCAGAGTTAGTTATGTGTTTAGTGCTGTACTGTTGAATTCAGTAAATCTAGCATGTAGCACAGATGACAGTGTTTATAAGACTATACTCTAAATGCATTGCAGTTTACTCTGAAGTAAATGTTTCCCTAGGAGAGATCCCCCTGTGTTACCATTACCTACACAGTGGAAATATCTGACATTGATGTGATTAACAGCATGCTTAATTGAGAGACATGTAACATTGTTAAACTGCTCAAAGCTGCTTCTGTTTAACCCATGATATATTCAAAGCACAGTCGACCACTATACTGTCCTTACATGGTAATAATACACTGCAACCAGCATGACATCATGGCACCTTTCCTTACAAAGGAATATACCTTTCAAACAGAAACTTGAACTTCATTTTCCTTAAGTCATGACTGTAGATTATCTGCTTCTGCTGACATGGCTTCTATCCCAAGCCTTCCTTCTTATTTCCACAAGCACTGCTATAGTTGAAGACTTGAAATCACTTCAGTTTTTTTTTCTTTATTGTAGCTCCTCTCTCACTGGTGCAAGAAACCCCCAAATATGATATGCTGTTTCCTTCAACTTGATGTTTAGTTATGATGAAGTATTTTGAGGTTCCCCCAATTCTTGGCAAACAAGTCACAAAAAACCCTCAATTTTAAGTTGTGTTGAACCATATTTTGTTTTGGAAATCACACCCATATATATCCATTCCAGCAAAAAATGATCAGAAGGACTTGAAGTTGTGGATGCCACATCACCCATGGGTTCACCCCGTAATGGGATACAAGGGGTCAAAGTTTCTCCTTTTCATAAAACCTCATAAAAAGGAGATCTGAAATATTGTTATATGCTTTTTTTGAGGTTGCTAAACATGAATATGATACATTAGATATTTGAATCTTTGTCGGTGGTCCTAGCCTCTAAGAGCCACACCCAGAAAGTTAAAAATCACAAATATCTATTACAATTGAGACTATTTAGACTTACCTTCTTCTTTCGGCTGCTCCTGTTATGGGTTGCCACAGCGGATCATCTTCTTCCGTATCTTTCAGTCCTCTGCATCTTGTTTTGTTACACCTATCACCTGCATGTCCTCTCACACCACATCCATAAACCTTCTCTTAGGCCTTCCTCTTTTCTTCTTGCCTTGCAGTGCTATTGTTAACAACCTTTTCCCAATATACCCAGCATCTCTTCTCTGCACATGTCCAAACCAGCGCAATCTCGCCTCTCTGATTTTGTCTCCCAATCATCCAATTTGCCGGCCCTCTAATGTCTTCATTTCTAATCCTGTCCATCCTCATCACACCCAATGCAAATCTTAACATCTTTAACTCTGCCACCTCCAGCTCTGTCTCCTGCTTTCTGGTCATTGCCACCGTCTCCAACCTGCATAACATAGCCGGTCTCACTACTGTCATGTAAACCTTCCCTTTCACTCTTACTGATACCCGTCTGTCATAAATTACTCCTGACACTCTTTTCCACCCATTCCACCCTGCCTGCACCCTATTTTTCACCTCTCTTCCACAATCCTCATTACTCTGTACTGTTGATCTCAAGTATTTAAACTCATCCACCTTCGCCAACTCTACTCCCTGCATCCTCACCTTTCCACTGACCTCCCTCTCATTCACACACACATATTCTGTCTTGTTACTACTAACCTTCATTCCTCTCCTCTCTAGAGCACATCTTGAAGCACACATTTTATTATTTCAAACATCTTCTGCAACTTTTCTTCCATATTATATACTTCTACCTAATGAAGTAAATCATTTTATTACTTATGAACACCCCAAATTAGGATGGCTTACACTAATTTAGACTTTTTAAACTTCAAGCCACTTGAGTGTGCAGCAAGAAGTGACACCCCTCAGTTCTCATGAAAATAGTATTCTGTACATTAATGTACATTATGTAGTTTATGAAAAGGCCAGCAGAAGATTTTAAGCTCTACCTGAGGACCTCTTATGGGTATGTCCTGTAGATAAATTCCAGGGTCAGGAATTTTTATCCCAGCATTCCCAAGTAACCTGCAAGTTGTGAGTCCTAGTGCTCTAATGAAGGGAATGGAAATTCTAAGTTGTCCTGCCCACTCTAACAGTTAGCTGAAGACAATACTTGATATTCAAGACTACTGTCTCTTGTCAGACTGTTAGACTGTCCTTCCATAACTCAACCCCTGGAGAAGTACTTGTTTATAGGTTCTTCTACAAAATTATGGGATGTCTAGCCCCAGTGTAGTTGGCAGTCTATTTCCAATAACATGGTTACAAAAGCTCTCAACACCAGTGTTGAATCAGCTAGGGTATGTTAAAGCACAACATCCAGTCTGGAAAAAGGAAAATGAACTGCTAATCTGGTCCAGATCTGAGTCTCCCTCACAGCCTGCTTTGTCCATTTCAGGGTTGCTGAGGCAACAGATTATACAGGAACAATGAAAATGTCTGGCAGTGGCCTATTACCATAACAATAACCTACTTTGGACAAAATTAACTCTATTAAAACCAGAGACAGCAAATTCTTGAATCACCTTTTAGCTATACAATAAAATATTGAAAGACATCATTATTTCTGGTGACGATTTTGAGAGTGTAATTAAAACTTCTAATTTATATAAATTAATCTTTTCAGAATTTTATAAACTCAGATGTGTAAGATATTCTTGCTGAAGCAGAAAGAAGGCAATAACAAATTGTGAAAATCACATTCCCAACTGACACTATTTTGGATTTAGTTTTCTTTGTCACACATTAAAATCTCAAGAAATGTGTTTCTTTTTTCAACAGATTGGTTGAAAATGAATAGAATCGCGTGTCTTCAGGCATGTCATAATTCCCAGATATCAAAAATCTGAAATTAATCAAAATTCAAGCTCCGTGGTTAATTGTTCGTTTTAGTGTTCAGATGCTCGTTTGGCTGTTCGGATATACTGAATAGTATGCTAACATTTAACTGCTTACTTGGTCTGATTTTTATCTTTTAATTTAATTTACATATAAATGAAGCTGTAAATTGTTGCCAAGCTGGTGATTAAAAGTATAAATATCCTCTTGGCAGTTTTAAATAACCTCTTTTCATTCTGTTACATAAACATATTTAGAAATAGAAAGTACTCTAAATATTTAGAAGAGTATAAAGTATCAAACTCTCTTTTCTTTAACTGGCTTGCGGCATTGATGAAAGCATATGAGACTCGCACAATAAAGGAAACGCTCAAGTAAAAGAGGGCTATGAATCGAATCAAAAGGGCATCTTTTCATACAAGTGTGCTCATTTAGATATTTAAACAAATAACATTTTATCTGGCTTAAGATTAAGTATAAAATGCCAGTAGTACTAGGGTGTTGTACCGTGTTTGCCATTATGAATGTAGTGAGAAATCAAGCAAAATGACACCTTTTATTGCCTAACTAGAAAGATTACAATATGCAAGGTTTTGAGGCAACTCAGGCCTCTTGTTCAGGCAAGATGTAATACAGAAACTGGAGTTCCCTGTGTGTGTATATAGACACTAGGGCAGATACAGCATTGGAAAACCTTTAAGTGAGACATCTTAGATGTAAAAAATTAAGATAGACTATAATGTTCAGTATGAAAAAGAGATCTGACTTCCAAAGAAGCAGGGATTTCAGTAGCAAATAATGTTCAACTAGCTGATATTTTGAGGGACATATTAGTATAGATAGCACAAGTTAACGCTAACTAATAGAAGAAAGGGAAAACCTTTGGGCTGTTATGGCCATCTGTTTATTTAAAATGTAAGGACAAACACACAGGCAAGTCAGGATTATTCAACCACAAATGTCAAACTAAAGCGAGAGCAGGAAGCTTCTCTAAGAATTGTATGGTTCTTTGGGAGATTAGAGCAATGGAGTGCTTGGCTCATGGAGTGCAGGATATGGTAATAAGAAGACTATCCATCCATTTTCCAACCCGCTGAATCCGAACACAGGGTCACGGGGGTCTGCTGGAGCCAATCCCAGCCAACATAGGGCACAAGGCAGGAACCAATCCTGGGCAGGGTGCCAACCCACCACAGGACACACACAAACCAAGCACACACAGGGCCAATTTTAGACTCGCCAATCCACCTAACCTGCATGTCTTTGGATTGTGGGAGGAAACCCACGCAGACACAGGGAGAACATGCAAACTCCACGCAGGGAGGACCCGGGAAGCAAACCCGGGTCTCCTAACTGCGAGGCAGCAGCTACCACTGCGCCACCGTGCTGCCAATAAGAAGACTAACTTAAAAAATTAGTTTTTAAGAAAACAAAAGGCTCAGAGGTGCACAGTCAAGAGAGGAAGCTTTAGGCCAGTACCCCTGTAGTCGGAGCAGGCACAGCGCCAGTATAGGTCCCGAGCAGGACTGTGCCCACCACACTAACTACACTGTTTTGTAGCATAGCTTTTTAAAAATTCTTTTCAGATGAAAATTAGATGCTGCATACATGACTAATGATCAATTAATAATAAACTTACAATACACAGCAAAACTGAGAGTGTTAACTATATAACTATAATAGTTTCTTTAACTCTTATGAAATATTTGCAAAGCATATATGGGCATGGCAATGTTACATTCTAGGTCAGCGTAACAAAGGTTTAGAAAATATGATTGACTTTAAACTTTACAAATTCAAAACATGTGACACTGACAGCAGGCTATCAACTAGCAACATTCTGAGTTTGCCACTTATGATAAGTAGGTCTCTTTGAAGGAAAATATGAACAAGACAAGCAAAAGGAAACTAACAAAACTGCAAAATGTGCCAAAGGCTGCGGTCGACATTGACAGTTTCAGCAGTTCCCCTTTATGATCAATGAAAACCACATCACTAGCTGTGTTCACTTTAGCAATGGGTTTGCTACCAGCTCTACTATTGAGTGTGCTGGAAAATCTACAATCACCTAAGCACCAAATGTCAAAGTATTGGTTAAAGTCACAAATTTACCTGATAGTCACATGCCACCAACTCAAGTACCATTAAAGTTTCCAAGTTCTATTAGAGCTGGTGTACGAAAGGCATACTGTTTTTCGGCTCATTGATACCCCAGGTTACAGTGTGCATGGCTGTAATAGAGGATATAAGCTGATGCAAATTTTGGCCTTTTGGTGGTAATCTATTTGTGGACAAATTCACACTTAGATCCAGAGACTGGTATTATAAGGAGTGCCAAAACAGTAATCAGTTTGTATAATGCTACTAGTCCAAATTATAATAGATATTATTTGTGCATGTATGCCCTGGGATGGGCTGGTATGTTGTATATATCATCAAAATATATGCCGACAGTTTATTTTCCCCTTTTGTAGGTGGATTTAAATTAGTGCTAACAAAACCCATTTAAACTAGACATTCAAAAAAAAAAACCAATGACAATTACATTGGCATGACTGGACTAATAACATGATAAATTTAAGCCCACTGTTTTATGAAATACAAGCACTGCAACTGAGTCAATTCTGACCTCAGAATTGCTTCCAGGGTTAGGATTAGGGTAGGGGATTCAAGCCCAAAGGCCAAAATTGCATGGGTACACTTGCTCTACCCATAAACCTTTTATTTTGAAGGAAACACCCATCCTACTAATATTTATTTCAGCTCCAATATCTTTTAAATGTGTCCTAAATTAGTGCCAATTTTTAAATTTCTATATATCCAAAATATTTTTGGAAAATGTGTTCTATATGTATTGATTCCTACTGGTCAAATCTTGAAAACACTTCAACTTATAATATTCTTAGATATTTATACCTTTTCTTTCAAAAATGGACATCAAGGAAACACTATCAACAGGCAATACAGCTAAAAAATCAAATGATAAATTTTTTGGTTACCAATCCAATACTCCTATATATCATTAAAATTGGGAAACGGATTTAAATATTCCTACCCCATTCCATATTATCCCTGGAGACTAAATCTCAGGATTCCTATATACAAAGAACAAAAAAACACAACATGAAATCTTAACATCCGGGTCCTAGGCGATAAAATTATCTTCATCTCAGGACCCTATTTTGAAGATGTTAAAAACAAAGAAACCACAAAGAATAAACAATAAAAACACATAAGACACAATTTTAACATCAGGGACCTGGATAATAATTTTATTTTTAACCACAGGGCCCTGATTTAAAGAGGTTAAGATTAAAGGAAGGGAGAGGGGTAGACAATAAAAAAAATAAGAAACAAAATTTTAACATCAGGGACCTGGGTAACAATTTTATATTGGGTTAGGGCAGGATGGGGGGTTAAACCTATTTTAGACTTTGGAGTCTTGCAGTGAGTTGGGGCAAATGGCCTCTGGAGGAAGGAAGAAAGGCTAATAAAGTCAGAGAGAAAGAAAAAGAGACTAGGAGAGTGTTTTGGGAGGCTAGTTAAAGGAATGTAGGCAAGTAGACAATTCATTGTTACACATCTTATTTTAGCTCTCCAAGGATGGTGTTCTAGTTTTTATTCATTTTACTAATATAAGTAAATAGACAAGTCCTTGTTATGAATTTAAATTTACTTCTCCAAGGATATTGTTCTATTTTTTTTTTTTTAAAGGAACACACATGGGCGGCACGGTGGCGCAGTGGTAGCGCTGCTGCCTCGCAGTTAGGAGACCCGGGTTCGCTTCCTAGGTCCTCCCTGCGTGGAGTTTGCATGTTCTCCCCATGTTTGCGTGGGTTTCCTCCGGGCGCTCCGGTTTCCTCCCACAATCCAAAGACATGCAGGTTAGGTGGATTGGTGATTCTAAATTGGCCCTAGTGTGTGCTTGGTGTGTGGGTGTGTTTGTGTGTGTCCTGCGGTGGGTTGGCACCCTGCCCAGGATTGGTTCCTGCCTTGTGCCCTGTGTTGGCTGGGATTGGCTCCAGCAGACCCCTGTGACCCTATTCGGATTCAGCGGGTTAGACAATGGATGGATGGATGGAGGAACACACATTCAGCAAGGGGTCAGGGCAAAAAGTAACAGTGCTTTTACTAAAACCAAAAATAAATGGTAAATAGTGCAGTGCATAACATTGTGCAAATAAATAAAAAATCCATAAAACCTGTAACATGAGGTTAAAAGTCATCTAATAAATAATCCATTCGAATGAAGTTAAAATCACAAGCTCTCACAAACTCTGTCCTCTCCTCTTGTTCTTCTTGTACCCCTCTCTGCTGTGCATGCTCCCTTTATCTGGCCTGGTTGGGTGCAGGTGTGACATGCCACTACCTCTGAGGAGTGAATGAGGCTCCTGACTGATCCACTCGCGTTTCCATATGTACTCGTAATCAGCCAAGCATCCCAATGAACCTCAGTGTGGAGCGCTTTTGCGCACTCCTGCACCCAACTTGAGCCCATTTATTGAAAAATGGTACTTTGCCAAGGACTCCTCATCACCATCGGACATGCATTCCTGTTAAGTTGCCCATGTACACATCAGAGGGCCACAGTTACATAGTCGTGTTGTATGTAGTATCTTCACTAAGTTTATTAGCACATTCCAGCCCACGTTAATAGTCGACACCTCACAGTGTTTGCTATTCATGGTGTTATCTTCTGATATCGCAGGATGCCATTTGGCCTCAGCTTCGCCCTATAGTATTCCATAATTCAGTGATCTATTGGTACGTAGTGACACATCCACTAACTACAATGACTTCAGTGTCATTGCGACATACTTTCAATTTTAATGTTAAGGAATGCATGAACCTGCAATTGATATTGTGTCAGCAAACGGCTTAGACTTTTGGCAGTCAAAAGTAGATACATTTCACACAATCTTAGGACTCACTTCAGTTCATCCTTAGTATAATAATCTACCAAAAATGTTTTTTGCATTTAAAGAAATATGCATGTTGGGTAGGGAATGCCAGCCAGTACTTCATTTCAGTATTTTGGTGGATGTACTGTTTCACCCTATGTTTACTCTAATCTGTGTTTTCTTTTGGGGCCCTGGATCTTCTTCACCTTCTTCTTCTTCACCTTTTCCTGCAGGCTACAGTGTTCTTCCAAGAGCTCCTCCACTCCTCAGTGAAAGTTTCTGTGGTTCTCCAGCTTAATACCTTCTTGAGCTGACAGCATTTCATATAAAGATTGAACTTAACTGCTGGGATGGTTGCCATGTTATCCATGAGCACATCTTAACTATGGAGCCAACGTGTCATATAGCTGTTTTCGGTGGCAGCATCATTTCATCACAACACAGAGTCTGTTAAAAGTGATTAGGCTAAGGGTGAGTTTCAATAAAGGATGAATGATCTTTCACCAAAATCAAAATGCTAACCACAGTAATAAAATACACCCTAGCTGTTTTTTTTTTTTTGTTCAGAAGTTTCATGTCACAAGTCTTAGTGTTTGGTCAGTTTTCGTACACACCACCTTCATCTAAAATACAATCATGTGGACCTTACACACTACAATGGTACACACCATATTGCCTAGCAATGCTCCTCAATGTTCCTGGGCACTTAATGGCCGGCCTTACAATTGGCAGTAAAATACAAGCAGTTCTGGGAAATCTCTAAGCCCAAAGAGCTGTAGACTCTCCAGTTCATGCTCATAATAATGTGTCTAGCAAGCAGCACTAAGTATAGGCAGCACTTTGAAACCTGAGTGACTTGGTTAGGGTATTGAGGCTCCACACAAATATTTCAAACCCTGAGGTTGTGTGTTCAAATCCCACTCCTGACACCTGTCTAACCATGAGCAAGTCACTTTATCTGTGTTCAAACTGGAAAAATAAAAGAAATGAAACCAATTGTATCTCAGATGTTGTTAGTCACCTTGGATAAAGGCGTCAGCCAAATAAGTAAACGTAAATGCAATAACGGGTATCTTTCCGAGCCTTTCCCTCCAAGAAAGGACCAGCACATTCTGCTAAGTGGCAGTTCTTGATTTAACATGCCATTAATCACTGCAAAGTATCTATATCATTTGCTCTTAGAACCAATACCAATGCTCCGCTAGCCTTTTTTGGATGGGACTACAAGACTAACAGTCCGTGTTCAACAAAGGTGTCTCTAGTGGTCTTGCTTCCTGTGGTCTTTATATGTCTAGGCTGGGAATGTGTTTATGGACTGTTTCATCCTTTTTAATAAACTTTCAAATCAATATTTTTGAAAAAGAAGGGCAAGTTTCCCTAGTTGCCACTGTTTTTCTTTTTTAGTTTACTACTCTTTTTATACACTTCTTATGACCATGGCATATTTAGGGAGGAGTATTATGTTTCATAAATTTATTAGTTTGCAATTGTGTTTATTATTGCTTATAAAGATAGGAGCTTGAGAATATTTACAGGGTTAAAGAATAAACCCCATTCAAAGACACTACTCTGGTCTGTTTTCTTACTGTCCAGTACACAGAGTTCCCATTTATTGAGTTACATTTGTGATTGCTCATGTTAAGAAGGTCCTACTTACTCGCGTGCCTCAGTGGTCTTCCATTTTGACAAATTTTATGAATTCCCGCTCCTCACCTAGTAGCTGAGGTTCAAAGGCTGATATTTTAAGGCAGTAAATCACACATTTACAGGTGGGCAGCTTTTTGCTTGACTGTTAACACTGGGTTCATCAGGCATTCAGGCAGGTTATGTGCACTTTGCACACTTCTATAAATAAATAAATCCTTCCAGAAGTCTCACCGACTTTCAATGTCCTTTTTTTAAAAGATTCCAAGGTCTTGTTCAATAAAATGAACTCATTTTCATATTTCTTTGGGGGTGATTTTGGGTTTGAACCTCCCTAGAATATACTGTAAGCTCAATCTGATTTATTATATATGCAGTTATGAGATATACTGTATATTGTGGATTCATAAAGTGTTTAGAACCCTGCACTTTCCACACATTTTATTGTCTTATAAATTTAATTTTAAATGGATACATTTCCAGTTTTTGGCCATCAGTCTCCATTTAACAACCCATAATGAAAACACGTCTTCAGATAGGTTTGAACATGTATGAAAGTCAAAGACTGAAATTTTTCATTTATATAAATATTCAGAAAATTTGTGATCGGGTGTATCCAGTTTACTTTAATTATCCATAAAATGAGTATAGAACTTGATTGGAGTTTACCTGTGGCAAATTGAATTCATTGGACACAGCTAAGAAAGGCCTACACCTGTGTGTGTGTATAAGGTCAGGACAAAAAAAACAAGCAATGATGTCCAAGGAACCCTTTGTAGACCTCTATGATAAAATCAGGGCAAGGGTATAAAACATTTCTTAAGCTTTGATTGTTCCCAGGCCTCAACATTTGTGAAATTGAAGACATTTGGAACTGCCAGGAATTTTCCTAGAGTAACTGTCCAACCAGACTGAGTCACTGGGTAAGAAGGAGGTGACCAAGAGCCCAATGGTTACTCCAACAGAGCTTCAGAAGACCTATGCTGAGATGGGAGAGCCCTGTCAGAAGGACAACCATTTCTGTAGTACTCAATCAATCAAATGTTTATGACAGAGTGGCTAATGTCCATTTGGAGTTTGCCAAATGGCATTTAAAGGGCTCTGATAGCATAACAAAAAACATTATCTGGTCTGATGAGACAAAAATTGAACCCTTTGGACAGAACTCCAAGTACTATGTCTGGAGAAGACCAGGCCCTGCTCATCACCTGCCTAGTACCGATTTCCTACAGTGAAGCATATTGGTGATAACATAATGCTATGTCAGTGCTTCTCAGAAGCAGGGACAGAAAGCCTGGTCAGAATTGAGGGAAGGGTGGATACTAAATGTAAGAGCCAATCTTAGAAAGTTGAAGTTTTGAGTTAAACTCATATTAATGTTTGCTTAATTTGAATAGAATATCCATCCATCCATCCATCCTCTTCCGCTTATCCGGGGTCAGGTCGCGGGGGCAGCAGCTTAAGCAGAGAGGCCCAGACTCCCCTCTCTCCGGCCACTTCTTCCAGCTCTTCCGGGAGAATCCCAAGGTGCTCCCAGGCCAGCCGGGAGACGTAGTCCCTCCAGCATATCCTGGGTCTTCCCTGAGGCCTCCTCCCGGTTGGACATGCCCGGAACACCTCACCATGGAGGCGTCCAGGAGGCATCCTGATCAGATGCCCGAGCCACCTCATCTGATTCCTCTCGATGCAGAGGAGTAGCGGCTCTACTCTGAGCCCCTCCTGGATGACTGAGCTTCTCGCCCTATCTTTAATAGAATAGAATATAAATAGAATATAATTTCTTTCATCCATCCATCCATTTTCCAACCCGCTGAATCGGAACACAGGGTCACGGGGGTCTGCTCTTTTCCCCCTATAGGTCAATAAGAGATAGAACTTTCTTGCTATAACTGAGATACAGTGTGATAATTGTTTCAGTTGTGTTTAAAACAGGTCCCAGTACTCAGGGACTTGAAGACCCGTTTTCAACTGAGAGATGGGATAGGCATACAGTTTTCTGACCGTTTTGAAATGCTTCAGAAATGTTAGGTAAATAGTAACAATCTGAGATGTAACAAGATTTAAGCTTTGAACAGAACTTTTCTTAACGAGAATTTTTCTTTTTTTTTTTTGCTATTTTAATTTTCTCTTTTGTGTGAACTGTTTTACTTTGAAATTAAACTAAACTTTTAAAAACACAGATATTTTGTCTGTGGAATCCTTTCTGCACGTCAGGCTTTTGTTGAATCCCATTTTTTGAGATAGAGCTGCTGAACTTTGGTAACTTTGGAAAAACACAGCTACAATGAGGCCCTTAAAGAAAACCTGCTCCAAAGTAAACACTACCTCAGACGGATGTAAAACTTTACCTTTCAATGTGACGATGAGTGAGAATATACATACAATGTTGGAGTGACTTCTAGACTAGTCTCTGACAATCTTTTAATGGCCCGGCCAAAATGTATACGCAAACTCCATAGAGCGTCTGAAGACACTTGATGAATCCAGTTTATAGCCACTTCCCATCCAATCTAATGGAGCTTGAGAGAATCTACAAGGAAAAATTGGATAAACTGCCCAAATCCGGGTGTGCAAAGCATTTAGAGACTTGCCTGAAAAATTCTGAAGCTGAAATTGCTTCCAAAGGGCTTCTTAAAAGTACAGAATTAAGGGTCTGAAAAGTTAGATTTCAGTTTTGATCTTTAATTAATTTGCAAACATTTCTGAAATGTATGGGTATAGTCTGATAAGCAAAAATGACAAATGCATCCATCTAAAATTAAATCTACAACGCAGTGAAGTTTACAGAACGTAAGGGGTCTGAATATGAATATGAATTTGGGAATTTCCCCTTGGGATTAATAAAGTATCTATCTATCTATCTATCTATCTATCTATCTATCTATCTATCTATCTATCTATCTATCTATCTATCTATCTATCTCTATCTGAATATTTTCAGAATCCCCTGTACTTTTTTCGATGAAGTTACTTCCAGGCTATACTACTGCCTTGCACTGCTTTCAGCCATATATCTTGAGGTTTTGTGGGCAAGATTCACACTTCTGGGATGTTAATAGAGGTACAATATCATATGTTTTGTATTATGTCAGTCTAAAAAATTGGTACCAACCTCCCAATGGAAAATTTCAAGGAAAAAGTTGAATCTGCCCCGATTTTTATTATTGATGTGGCATGCATTCGAAACTGAATTAATGTCAAAATACTGTCAATTTTACCTTGGCTCATTATAAGATGATCTACGTTTTCTCTTGTTCAGAAGGTTCATATGCATTTTTTTTCAGTACCTCCTTGATCAAGCCATTGTCAGTTCCCATTAGTGCATCTAGTAACCCTATGTTGAAAATGATACAGACCACCTTTAATGAGTTGTTATACTGTAAGAATGTTCCCTGACTCCCTTTTCTCTCTTTTGTGAGTGGCTAGTGTACCCATAATTACCCCAGACTGACTAAGATCAACTGAATTCTCAGCAATCTCTTGCTCAACACCTTCATCCACATTATGTGGTTACAGTGGCTTTATGACTAATTTCTCTGTAGGTGTACTGATAGAAAGCAAGAGCAGAGTTGCGTCAGTGCAATTTCAAATGGAAAAAAATAATTAAAGGTTACATCCACACTGAAAACGATTAAAAGAAAAATAGAAACTAATGTAAGTAATTGGTTGCATTTAATACTTTTGAGGGCATATAATATGTAGGTGCACCACTGACGTTTTCAGGGAGTAACACACATCGGTAAATCTGGTAATCTTTGTTATTGGAAACAAACATTTCAACAGGATCAATTAATTCTTCTGTTTACAAAGAACTCCAGTTTTCACACAGCTGTGGAATCTCTTTTTCCGCATACTTAAAACAGTATCTCTGTTGTAACAGCTTTCCATGTCAACTACTGAAAAACGTTAATGTCTTTACCATTGATATTACAATGTCTTGTGGAACAAATTCACCCACAATTGTACACTCTTACTAAGAACTCAATATCTTCCCTAACAGTCAATAAACTGAGCTTTCCAGACGGAAGCCCCCCCACCATTCATTTTATTCTGCCAGTAGAAGAAAAGTGGCAGGACAAACTAAAGGGGACTAGAAATGACAAACTCAAAAATACAGGCAAGAATTTGTAACTAGGAAAGCAATATATCAAAGCATCAAGCAAAACCATAAAAATTGTGGTCATAAATTTAAAAAAATAGGTGGCCAGGAAACAAAAAGGATAAAAAGCACACTAAAGATTTGTCAAGAAAATGTATAAAATCATTTCAATCCCATCAACACGCAAACAACACAGAGTAAGCTCCCTAGTGGATGGATTGCCACCCTGACTTGGATGAGGGAAGATTTCTGACCTGGCTGGGAGGCCATAATGAATGGACACTATACATTGAGATGTAAGCCAGCTGGGATGAAAGTTTAATGGATGGACTGGGGGAGATGGTCTGTCAAGAACAATTCAGTCCCCAGTACAATAAATGGCAGTGCTCCTCTGGCATGTTCCTAGTAAGGACACCACAGGTTTACATGGGATTCGTAGTCCTATGAGGACGGCCCTGCCAGTGTTCTTGGATGCCAGAAGAATGCCTGTCTGTTTTGTGGGGCTTCAATGTGACCCAGAAGTGCTTCCACCATCTAATGCTATGACATCAGAAGCACTCCCAGGTCCAACAAAAAAGGGCAGCCAGAAGGAGATGGACAAGAAGTGCATGGGAGGTGTAGAAGGAAGAGAATTCTGTTTTCTATTGTGTTGTCTGGAAAGAGGAACCTGTTATAAGGTAGTTTGAAAATAATAATCTTTTGAACTTGGGACTGTGTTGGCACCATGGTGTCCGGGAGTTTGAGGCTCAGGGGTGCCCACTACTGGCTACAACAGAAACTAAACAAAAATACGTTTTGTCACCTAGAAAGTCCCCATATACATGCAAGATGTTCAAAAAAGCCAACAAGGAAGTGCAGAAAAATACCTAGAACAGTCCCCATTATACCACATTTTGAGTTTGTGTGTCTTTTTATTACAATTAGCCATTTTATTAGAAATTAGCTCCTCATCATTGCTCATTGGAAACAAAAAGAAAAACACACATTTTAAACCAAGAGTCAAAAAGTAGCACTTCTCCTTTTAGATGTATCCCCATTTTTTTGCAAGAAATATTATGCCCACTCTTTAACTGACTACAAACTCAAGATTATAACCATTCAAATGATAAAAAAGGCAGTTTTCACTTCTACTTATTGTTGTGTTTCCTTAAACTGGAACAAATATGAAGCAACACCTGTTTTGACTGGAATCACAAAGAATGCCCCTACTATGGACATATTTAAGCCACATGCTTGCTTCAGTAGATAAAATATAAATAATTATCATTAAAAGGCTAGAATGCGAAAACCTGATAGGAATTTTATCAGACCAATCACACTCGGAGAAAAAGACAATGCAGGCTTAGCACAAAAGTAACGAAACGCCTTTAAATAATAGTTAATTGAAGATGATAGTGACTGATTAAATGATATGCAAACCTTATTCATTTATTAATAATAAACCTAGACTTCTATTTTTATCAACACAAATGGACGGAAGGGGACTTAAATGTTGTTCATTCAAGAAAGAGACCATCTGATTGTAGCTTGGTTAAGAACAACTACAGTATAAGTTCAAACAGTCAGTAAAATGATATATAAGGCAATAACATTTAGAGATATCTAAAAATGAATTTCAGATATCTTAAAATGTAATTTACTCATTCCAGGTATCTCAAAATATATTCTTTGCATTTTAAGATATCTGCAATATATTTTGAGATACCTCAAACTGACCTTATATGTGATTTGAGATATCTTAAAATCCCTTCCTGTAAAATTTCCTTTTCTTTCAATGGGACATCCTGTTTATTTTAAGATACTGTATCTTGAAATGCATTTGCGAATTAGTAGGAAATTATTTTGAGATATCTTAAGTTGTGTTGTTGATATCTGAACATGATATTCAGATATGTTAAAGTAACTCTGTCTTTTTTTTTTAATTCTAAAATATAATTATAGTTATCTAAAATGGACCAGATACATTTAACATATAATGAAATGTATTTTAGATATCTGAAACTTGAATTACTCTGAAGATGTCTGAAATCCATTTTAAGATATATTGATTGATCTTAAAAACATTCAGATCATTCTGAGGTTTCTGAAACACATTTTAACTTACTGTTCATTTTCAGATATATGAAATACATTTCAGGGTAGCACAAATAACTTCCTGCTTATTGTGAGATCTGTCAAAATTATTTCAAGTTATCCTAAATTAGATAGGAAATCTAGGTAATTTTACAATTTTAAAGTCATTTTGAGATACCTTGAATTGTATTTCAGATATCGCAAAAGGCCTACTGACTTGTTTTAAGATATCTCAAAATGTAGCTGTGATATCCTAAAATGAACAGTTTCATTTAAAAGTACATTGAAGACTATTTGAGATATCTCAAAATGTATTGAAAACAGATATATTTTCGGGTATTTGAAATTCTTTTTAAGACAGTGGTCTCCATCTCTAGTCCTGGAGGACACCAGTAGCTGCAGGTTTTCATTCTAATTTGCTGCCTTTTAACTCCTTTTCCATCCATCCATCCATCCACCCACCCATTATCCAACCTGCCATATCCTAACACAGGGTCACGGGGGTCTGCTAGAGCCAATCCCAGCCAACACAGGGTGCAAGGCAGGAACAACTCTCGGGCAGGGCACACACACACACACACACACACACACACACCAAGTTTCCATTCATTTTAATTGAATTGTTTTTTAAGATTTGTTCCCCTGAATTTCTTCATCGTTCCTCTGAGTTGCTTCATTTCTTTCCTTAAATGGCAACCAAACAGAAATGAAATGTAAAGTGAATGAGAACACAACAGAAGACCAACTAAGTCAGGGTCTCAAACTCCAACCAATTTCACTCCAACCAGTTGCTTAATTAGACGCTGAGTCTTGTCGTTAACTAAACTCGTTCTTTAATTCCATAGCTTGTTGCTGCTCTCATGGTGCAATAGCAGACATTTCCGAAACTGTGGATTTTCTCTTTTCTAAGAGGAGATCAGCATTCCTGAGACCTTCATCTTTCTTTCTTTTCACATATTGTATGATGGTCACAGTTTGCTGCTCCTGTTTTAGCTAGTATTGCATCTCATTATTGTCTGGCTGCTAATTAAAGAAAAGGAAACAATTAGGAGTCTGAGTCTTCAAGAGCAAGTCAAATAAAATGAATTCAAAAGAAGTTAATTAGCACCAAAAACAGGTCACTAATTAAGAAAAGGATTAGAATGAAAACCTGCAGCCACTGCGGCCCTCCAGGCTCTGAGTTGGGGACCCCTGCTTAAATGTATTTCTAGATGTCTTATAATTTTTTTTAGATATCTGTAAATTTTAATTTGGTTTACCAGTGCCATAACTGAAACTAATAAAACAGTACAGCAGATGCAGAACTCATGCACAACATGTATTTACAATGCAGGCAGAAAGTGATTTTATTTTTATTATTGTTGACATACAGTGGTGTGAAAAACTATTTGCCCCCTTCCTGATTTCTTATTCTTTTGCATGTTTGTCACACAAAATGTTTCTGATTATCAAACACATTTAACCATTAGTCAAATATAACACAAGTAAACACAAAATGCAGTTTTTAAATGATGGTTTTATTATTTAGGGAGAAAAAAAATCCAAACCTACATGGCCCTGTGTGAAAAAGTAATTGCCCCCTTGTTAAAAAATAACCTAACTGTGGTGTATCACACCTGAGTTCAATTTCCGTAGCCACCCCCAGGCCTGATTACTGCCACACCTGTTTCAATCAAGAAATCACTTAAATAGGAGCTCCTGACACAGAGAAGTAGACCAAAAGCACCTCAAAAGCTAGACATTAGGCCAAGATCCAAAGAAATTCTGGAACAAATGAGAACAGAAGTAATTGAGATCTATCAGTCTGGTAAAGGTTATAAAGCCATTTCTAAAGCTTTGGGACTCCAGCGAACCACAGTGAGAGCCATTATCCACAAATGGCAAAAACATGGAACAGTGGTGAACCTTCCCAGGAGTGGCCGGCCGACCAAAATTACCCCAAGAGCGCAGAGACGACTCATCCGAGAGGTCACAAAGACCCCAGGACAACGTCTAAAGAACTGCAGGCCTCACTTGCCTCAATTAAGGTCAGTGTTCACGACTCCACCATAAGAAAGAGACTGGGCAAAACGGCCTGCATGGCAGATTTCCAAGACACAAACCACTGTTAAGCAAAAGAACATTAGGGCTCATCTCAATTTTGCTAAGAAACATCTCAATGATTGCCAAGACTTTTGGGAAAATACCTTGTGGACTGATGAGACAAAAGTTGAACTTTTGGAAGGCAAATGTCCCGTTACATCTGGCGTAAAAGGAACACAGCATTTCAGAAAAAGAACATCATACCAACAGTAAAATATGGTGGTGGTAGTGTGATGGTCTGGGGTTGTTTTGCTGCTTCAGGACCTGGAAGGCTTGCTGAGATAGATGGAACCATGAATTCTACTGTCTACCAAAAAATCCTGAAGGAGAATGTCCGGCCATCTGTTTGTCAACTCAAGCTGAAGCGATCTTGGGTGCTGCAACAGGACAATGACCCAAAACACACCAGCAAATCCACCTCTGAATGGCTGAAGAAAAACAAAATGAAGACTTTGGAGTGGCCTAGTCAAAGTCCTGATCTGAATCCAATTGAGATGCTATGGCATGACCTTAAAAAGGTGGTTCATGCTAGAAAACCCTCAAATAAAGCTGAATTACAACAATTCTGCAAAGATGAGTGGGCCAAAATTCCTCCAGAGCGCTGTAAAAGACTCATTGCAAGTTATCGCAAACGCTTCATTGCAGTTATTGCTGCTAAGGGTGGCCCAACCAGTTATTAGGTTCAGGGGGCAATTACTTTTTCACACAGGGCCATGTAGGTTTGGATTTTTTTCTCCCTAAATAATAAAAACCATCATTTAAAAACTGCATTTTGTGTTTACTTGTGTTATATTTGACTAATGATTAAATGTGTTTGATGATCAGAAACATTTTGTGTGACAAACATGCAAAAGAATAAGAAATCAGGAAGGGGGCAAATAGTTTTTCACACCACTGTATAAAAAAGTTTTTAAAATAGTTGTTTCTAATTTAAAATACATGATTTATTTGTATTTTTTAAAGCAATGGGAAAAAGTACTGTACTTCCTACACACAAGAAATAAACAAATTTTCCCTGCATATTCTGCACAATAGATGGCAGCAATAGATCATAAAGTGAAATTTCAATTTTCTAAACATTTTAGAAGAATAACCAACTGAAATGAGGCTTTGAAACACACACAGGATGAATCGCTCAGCTTGGCAAACATTAACCAGTGTTTACTGCCAGACTGTAAAATCGAAGGATGAAAAGTAAACATTCATGCAATGTATGATTAGAAAGGAAAGTTGTTATTCTGTACTTCAAAGTTTGGAAGTTACACACTATATTTTAAATTTATTTAACATTTATACTTGCATTTCAACTGAAATAATAAAAAGATCAAATTTAGGAACAACTAATTTTGAAATTGACTTGCAAAGAGGTTCTGTTATATGTGGTTACTCTCTTTAATGAAATGCTTAGTAAGGGGCAGTCAATACAAACACCAACACAAAACAGAAACATCTCTGGGGAGTCCAAAGGTAAATAACACAGTTAGGTAAAAATTCAATGACTGGTTATTGGCTTTGTGAACACAGTTCAAAGTCAGATTAAAAATATGAAAGTTTGCAAAATAACAAAAATCAGTTGATTGGTTAAAAAAAAAACCAATACAAAACAACAGAAAAGTGTGAACATCACCAACTATGGCAGATAAGAGATTGACTCAAATAAAATTGTCAAGTGAGCATTATAACTGTTAGGATTTAGCTGAACGTGAGGAATGGTGCTATAGATCTAGCACAGTACACTTGTAAGGCTAATTGCTGTTGGACTAATGTGGCACAACTGATTTTCACATAAGAATACGACTTTGTTGGACAGTTATCTTATCCAAAGATCTTGACCATATATTGTTCTTCTCTCTCTTGTTAAATTAATCTTAGCCTGAATGAACCTATTAAGTTTTTACATTTAAGATTTTCCATTTAAAGATTTACCAATGTTCTTTATTGTCCTTGTGTGTGGAAATAATCACAGAGAACTTCAGTTTCTGTATTACATCTTGCCCGAAGAAGGGGCCCGAGTTGCCTCAAAAGCTTGCATATTGTAATCTTTTTAGTTAGCCAATAAAACGTGTCATTTTGCTTGGCATTTCTCTTAAATTTAAATAATTTGGCATCTGAAACACCTTATAAGAATGTTCTGTATGGAAAATTAGTAACAGCCATGATTTAATTTAAGTCCAAATTCTGCTGTCAGTCTGACATAATGAGAAACATTTGTAGAGTAAGTTGCTTTTCAGAGTTTATTCTAAACAAAGTGTAAATGAGAAAGATGATAGTTTATTATGTTGTCATTTTCAGTATTGAAAATTAGATTTTTTTCAATTGGTATGTGTGAAAAGTAAAAGCTATTCAATGTTAAAAAGTAAGAACTAATATGGCAATGCATTACAAATGAATCTTAACTCTGACAACAAGAGCAATGCCCAATGTGTTAACATGTACATGGAAAATTGAGTAATTAGATTCAAAGGTATATGCCTGTCAGAACTTAATAGTCAGTGGTTTGTGCCAGACTTTCAGGAGGATGTGGATAAACACTGTCTTACCTGGCAGCATACCGGAGCACAGGGACCTCAAGTTTGGTGCTGGAGTTTCTCAATTAGTAGTCATTGACTAGTTTTGTGGTTTGTTTTTGTTCACTAACTTAATGATTTCCTTTATCTGTTTCTTTTATCCTTGAACAGCAGCATTCACTTCTTTCAAATTGTTCTTTTTTTGTTAAACAGTTTTCAATTAACATTTTAGATGGAAATAATGAAGCAACAGCTCACTTTCTACCTTAGTCTTATTTATAGTAGTGTGGGTTCATCATGTAGTCGCTATTATTAAATGTTTTGGAGAGAAATGGAAAAGATAAAATGAAGGACTGAGAATCTGCTCCATCTGCTGACATTCTCAGAAAATAAAAATCTTTAATATAGGAATGACCTAATGTTGGAGAATAAAAAAAACATAATTAAATAATGAATTCTGTTATCAACAAAGTTTGACTTCTAATTTGGCCCATATGGTCATTACTGTCACTTGTACAGAGTGCAGTGAAGTTCTGTTTGAATCTGTTAATCAACATGCAACACATCGCTAACCTCCAGCATCTCAAAACGTCTGTATTCCTTACCTCAAAATTAAAAACTTCCTTATCTGAAATAATCACCTTACCTTAAGAGTTATAGAGTTATAATAGAATGGAGAGTTAAAGTATTCACTCCAGATAAGAAACTGGATTGGAACAAAGCCCTGCAGGACCAAACCTAACTCCTGTTCTAGAATTATCACTTCATGAACAATAGCCTACTTTCACATGTAATCCAAATTCAGACAAAAATATATTGTAACTAGCTATGCTACTCATCTAAACATAAGCAATCAAAGGAGACCTCAGCGTTAACATTTGCTGTGCAAAACGCAATATGTATATATTTGTTATATGCCATTTCATATGGGATACATAAAGCAGTGTTAATGTTTGTGATGCGCCATCTGCTGGAAGGAAAAATGCAATGCATTTCATAAACATGTTTGTGATGCGCCATCTTGTGGAATGACAGAAACATAGCTTTCCAACATCACATGATAATCTAAACAAGTTTCAAGATATAATTTTGTACATGTTTACAGATAATATAAAACAGAGCCGAGTGTGTGGTAGTGAGCAAGAGGAGACTTGCACTCATATTTTAACTTAAAAGGTAATACTGCAAGCTTTTATAGAAATACAGTATTAAACTAAAAGCAAGTTTGACAGGAAGCTATGTAGCGTGTGGTAACATTTTCAAGGTAAAAGACTGGCTTGCTGGTAAATGTAATGGTTAATGCTACTGCTTTTATCACACACCTCCAGAAGTCAACATTTTTCAATGGCAAAAGCATTAAAACCTTTTTGCTTAACAGCAGTAATTGTAGAAAATAATTTAATATAAAAAGATCCAGTCAAATGGACTTTGCTTGAGCATTCTCCAATCTCCGATTTAGATAAGAGTTTTGTTAAGGTCTGGTCTTTATTAATATAGTTAAATCTAAGACTACAATGAAAAATGTTATAATGTGATTGATAGATAGATAGATAGATAGATAGATAGATAGATAGATAGATAGATAGATAGATAGATAGATAGATAGATAGATAGATCGATAGAATTGGCTTTTTACAGAAGTTCAATAAACAGATGAACAACTACACAAATATTATAATGAACAAATACAAAAAATTACTAAAACAGGAAGAAAACTGAAAAGAAAGGAAAATTCTAATTTGGCTAAAGACAAAAACAGCTTTCACAGTCCCAGAGGGGCATTACACTTGGGGTGTAAAGAAGCCCCAGTAGCGTTTTTTGACAGACGTCTGCTGAATAACTTGTTAGTGTTGATTAAAAGGAAAGCAAAGGAAATATTTACTCTGTTCTTTTCTCTGTGTGAACGACACTCAATTTGCCAGTGCATTCACCCTTTAGATGATGACATAATATGACATTTGTCTTTTTAGTATCTTGTAGAATTTATATGTTTACATCATTATACTTACATGATTAAATAATTGACAAACACTTTTAATTTATAGAAATGCACCTTGATTGGTGTAAAATGTTGACTCTTTCAAATATTACATGTATACAAATGACCCAAAGGTTTTTATAGTTCATAGTTCTAGCATATTAGTTAGTCTGTATAGAGAGTTCAGCTATTCATACACGGGTTCCATTGGGTCCAATACTACAATAAAGGACATCCATATTGGCTCATTGCAAAGATGATCTTGGCTGTTATTTAAGAGTACTTAAGAAACAATAGCTAACAACAGCCAAAGGAATCAAAGCTGTAATGTTAGAATACCACTTTAATACCACAAAAAGAAGGTATATAATTTCCATGTATATACTGTACATAAATGTGACAGTTTTTACTGCAGATGGATTGGCCCATTAATACACTTAGAACCAAAGTTGCAGGTCCTGATTTTGCTTTGGGAACTGAAAACATCCTTTACGTCTTGGTATTAAAGTTTGAAGTGTGTGTTGAGCTTTGTTTTCAGTGTAGCATATAAAGTACATCTATTTTCATATTCATATTCCCACATAGCTGTTGGCCCAAAACTGAATTTCACTCCTGGAAGTAATTAATAACATTGGAAGAGAGATTTGCTTGGGCATGTACTTTCCCATTTCCAGTTTTTTATTAGTTTTACTAATTGTAACTTTGATTTTAAACATGCCATGTGAATGCTGTATGGTACTTTATGATAAAATATGGTGAGGGTAAACAGTCACTCTAAGCTACTGTGTTTTTATAATGACAAATTATTGGATGAATTATACTCTTTCTTTAACAAATATGTACACAATAATTTAATCTTAGTTTATTTATTTTAGTCTTCCTTCATGTAAACTATATTACTTTGAAACTGTTGTCTTCATTACATGAAAAATCTCAAAGAATTAACATTTAAATTAACTGAAAGAAATATATATATACTGTATATATAAATATATGAAAAAAAAATGTTTTCATTAATAGTTTGATCCTTCATTCAAATTCGGAAAGAAATTTGTAATTATAGTACTGAAGGGTGGAAACATGTTGTATGTTGGTTAGCACTAAACTTTTAAACAACCATACTCACGTGAATGCTTATCCAGGAAAAACGCTGCAAGCTAAATAAAGGAAATATAACATAGACACTCACTATTATAGCACATTGCTTGACCTGCGGCTACCAAGAGAGCACTACTCTTCTTAGAAACGATGAAGCACGGCCTTATTTTCAACAACATCATTTGTTTGTTGTATTTAAGTCAGATATGTTACTATTTGCTGTCACATTTATTTCATCTTAGAACCAAATCTAACCTTCCCCATTTTTACACTAGGTGTCAGTCCATCTTCCTTATTCTCTCCTTGCTCTGTTTTAATATTTCTCCCTCTTTTGATCATTTTTTTATTTTGTATGTGTTTTTAAGTATATCAGTTTTTAAATTCCAGTCTGTTCCTAATTTTGACCATTTATTATTCCTGTTACTTTTACACAATGATAAAGTTTACTGAGTAAACACTTCAAATAAGCAGTTAACAACTCTTGAAATGCTAGAATTAAAATAATAACTATTAATAGTATTATTGTCTTATCCTCATCATAATCCATTATCTAGTAATCCTTTCTATCCCAGATTTATAGGACTACACCATGCATGCTCTTAATACATGAACTTTCCCCAGGTAAAGTTCATCTCCATTTTTAATATACTATTTGCATAGAATTTTACAAAATATCAATCTGAACCATAAATGTGGATCTACTTTATTTAATTTCTCGGTCATTTGGGTAATAAGGCCAAGCCATTGGTATTTGAATTCATTCTTAGTTATAGATGGTAACATTACAAACCTGTGCCCAACCTTCTTCCCTAAGACGGAGCGTCTTCTTAATGCACATCTTTGTGAGTCTCTTTCAAAAGATAGAGAGGGCAAATAATATTGTAGTCTGCAGGAAATAACACAAAAGGAAATATTTGAACCTATGGATATCATCTCAGTACTTGACAAGAATTATGCAGATTTATCCACTTTCAATACCTGCTAGATCTACAGTATCTTCACACTAACTTTGACCTTTTGTATACAAATAAATATTAGAACATTAGAACTCTAGACGAGAACAGGCCATTCAGCCCAACAAAGCTCGCCAGTCCTATCCACTTACAGTACTTCTTCCAAGAAAACATCAAGTCGAGTTTTGAAAGTCCCTAATGTAAATATTCAAATTCTAAAGGTCAAAAAAATATAAAATAAAAATCAGCATAAGAAGGATGTAAGAGGGAATATATTTTTTCTATTTTTTATGACTGACAGTCTTTAATGATTATCTGTGTTTAAATGTCATGCCTTCTCTGAGGTAGCCATTAGGCTTGTGTGTTTAACATTGCAATTCTGCATATGCATATCAGTTATGTGGTGTGTGTCTCTGGCGTTTGGTGTCACTGGCATCATTCTTTCCATGACATTGACTCAAAAACATAGAAAATTGGCTTTTATAGACTTTATTAGACAAGTAGGCATTCAGATGTTGTTTGTGCATTTTACTGTGTCATCATTTGTTTGTGAATATTTTGTTTCATGTTTGTCAGTTGTTCAAATATTAATACCATATTTTAAACAGATGGTGATAAATCATATTATTTTTGTAAAATGTCTTCTTGACATTGTTTTTGTTTTGACTTTAGGTGCTGGTGCCACCATTTTCTGAGTTGTATTTCATGGTGGAAGCTCTGTTGTTGTTGGCAACAATGCTGGTTGATGGGTCATGTCTTTACTGTTCTAGGGACATTGACATCCTCACGTTATAAAGATAGTAGCTTCTTATTTGCAGCATCTAAGACTTTGGATTTTCTCAGAAAAAAAAAGAAAACTTTGTTGTGTTTATTTGGGAAAGTTGGGATGTTTTCAGGGTTAGGACCTTTACTTTTGAATTTTGACTTTTTGCTTTGTATTTAAATTTTTGATGATCATTTTTCCTTGTTCAAAATTCATATGTTGCCACCTCCATTAGGTTAGGAAGAGGAGCTTTCACCTGCAGATACAAAGACTTGAGATGTTTGCTTATTATTAAAAAGCACTAGGGGGCTTTGCCTCGCCAACTCCCGTATTTGGTTTTCTGGATATACACTTTTAAGATTTTTTTTTCTTTGAATTGTTGCTATTTCATTAGTTTCACTTTTATTTCAGAACTTCTGTAAAAACAATATTTGGAATCTTTCGAGTTCCAATGTGCTGAAACTTTTTAATGAGGCCAGTGAGACATATGTAATGACTTTGTACCCTAATTCAGGTAAGGTTTCTCTGTTTTGAATTTCAGCACAGACAAAAGGATCTACATCATCAGCAGTTAATAATTTTTTTTTGCAAAGTAACCAATAACTGCATGTGAGGTAAATTTGGAAATTCTCTTGACTTAAATTTCAAGGCCTTACAATATTTACATACTGTACTTCTGACATATTACCTATGTCCATATATTCAATCTCGAGTCGCCTTTTTGTTATTTCTCCGAGTAATAATCTCTCTTTCTTGGTGCTATTGCGATGTTTACTTTGTTTGTTTTGACACAGTTGTTTTATTCTGCTTTCATATTCTGTATCTTGCTCTGCATGTGTTTCTATAAGTCTTTTGAATTCCAGTTTTCATTCTCTCTAACCTGCTCTGCATGTGATTAGCATCTTGTTTTTTAACCTTTTTATGACGTTTTACTTTGTTTTTAATACTCTGTCTTTTATTTCTAACCTCGCTTTATCCTGCTTTTGTTTCAATGACACCTGGTCCGTGGTGATTACTTTCCAGTTTTCGAGTAATAATTTCCGTTTGTTTGCGCTCCTCAGATCTGTACTTTCTCTTTTTATACTTTCCCATTTTCCTACATTCATATTCTTTAACTTTCTCCACATGTGTACCGCACCAACATTTTTTTTTTGAGCCTTTCGATTTCCACTGCTTTCATAATCTCTAACCTGCTCTGCATGTGTATAGCACCAACGTCCAGATTGGACATGCTTTTTTTTTAATTACACTTGTTCTGGGCTGATAATACTTTCCTTATTTTCTGAATTTCCATCTCAATTATTCTTTTTCTTTTTTGTCTCTCCAATGCTTTTGAGGCACGGTGGCACAGTGGTAGCACTGCTGCCTCGCAGTTAGGAGGCCCAGGTTCACTTCCCGGGTCCTCCCTGTGTGGAGTTTGCATGTTCTCCCCGTGTCTGCATGGGTTTCCTCCCACAGTCCAAAGACATGCTGGTTAGGTGGATTGGCGATTCTAAATTGGCCCTAGTGTGTGCTGGGTGTGTTTGTGTGTGTCCTGTGGTGGGTTGGCACCCTGCCCGGGATTGGTTCCTGGGATTGGCTCCAGCAGACCCCCGTGGCCCTGTGTTCGGATTCAGCGGGTTGGAAAATGGATGGATGGATGCTTTTGAGTTTCTTTTCTCTGCGCTGCTTTCTTCTTCGCTTAGTCGTCTACGTTTCATTTACCTGTATAATGTATTGTCCTTATACGCTTTATATTCACTGAGAGACCTGGATCTGTGTGTGCTCAAAGCCAAAACACGACTGAATGTGTTCCTGCCCGTGCTGTTATTTGGTTGTAAGTAGGGCATGTCTTGCAAGCATCTCATGTTCTATGTCATCTCGAGACGGTCGTGGGTCAATCTCTTGGCACAAAGTCTCATGCTTAAGATCCCCGCGAAAATCTCCGTGGCCAATCTCTTTAGTTTTGCAAGTCTTTTAAGTGTCTTCCATATTCTTATAAGATCACTTCTTGTCGCCCTACTGTTTCTTTCCTGGATTTTTTTTTTTTTATAATAGAGAGATTTCAACACTTCATCTGTAATTGCTAATTGTGCTTGTGGATCCGACAAGGGAGACAAGGATGCCAACTGTTGTGTTTGTTGTTTCCACGTTCAAATCGCGATGTTTAAAACCTAAACATGGAGTAAAGCAACACACATTTCCACGGTACCTCATACCTTGTTGTACGCAAGTTCTCCGCTCGGTTTTGCAGACTGGCGGCACACAGTGTCAAAGCAGTGCTACTGTTCCTGTGTGGTTATCCTTTCTTTTCCTGATGCGGCTTTATAAATACACTGAAATTAACCACATATCGTTTATTAGTTTAATGCATCTGATTGTAATTAACCTGTAACATCTTAATGGTCCACAGAATGGTCAAACTATTCTAAATACAATAGCTGCTTTAGCGTTGTTACTCTCACTGCACCTTCTTCTTCTTTCAGCTGCTCACGTTAGGGGTTGCCACAGCGGATCATCTTTTTCCATATTACTCTCACTGCACCAATCGGAGAAGCTGATTGGAAAGAGAATTATTGGTATACAGCATCAAGCACACGCTGCCTCAGCCATGCTTCCTATTTGAACTGCTCTCATACGACAAACGCTTCAGATCTTTCCTGTATGGACCTCTCGGTTCACTAAGAGCATTACTTTTCATGCTGATCGGGATTTATGTAGCAGAAGAACGCGGAAGTTGGCAAACGCACAGATTCCTGCATCTGGATTTTTCTGTGCGTAAGCACATTTCGGCTTTTGTGCTTACGTCATGTTATAGTGTGAATTCTATGCACCACGTTATGCATGAGGCCCCTGGACTTTAAAATGGTAAGTAGAACTTTTTCGATTTTTGTAATCTTCAGCATACATCCTGAATAACAGCATATACAAAGTTTACCACTGTATTAGCATCTTTAGTCGATGGTGTGGATTCCATCCATTTAGAAAACATATCAGCCACAACAAATAAATACTCATAAGTTTGACATTTTGGTAATCAATGCAAAGTCTATTTGAATATGTACAAAGGTAATCCCCAATTGTTTTTGGTAAACAGTTGGCACACACTTTTGCTGCTATAGAGGAAATCCCCGGAGCAAGCCAGGATTTATTTACAATACCACTGATGAATATTGTTTAAGAATTAATTTCATCCAAATGCTGCAAATAGTTTTTTTAACATAAAAAAGTTGATGCATGGCAAGTTTTTAACAAATTAAAAATAATGTGTTCTTGTTGCTAGAGAAGAGCAACACAGTGGTAAGCGCTGCTGCCTTGCAGTAAGGAGACAAGGGTTTGCTTCCTGGTCCTCCCTGTGTGGAGTCTGCATGTTCTCCCTGTGTCTGCATGAATTTCCTCACACAGCCCTAGGACATGCAGGTTAGGTGAATTAGTGATCCTAAATTGGCCCTAGTGTGTGATTGGGATGTGTGTGTGTGTGTGTGTGCGTGTACTGACCCTGCAATAGACTGGTGCCCTGTCCAGGGTTTGTTGCTGCCTTGTGCCCTATGCTATCTGGGATAGGCTCCAACAGACCCCCATGACCCTGTTCGGAGCTAAGTGACTTAGAAAATGACTGACTGCTGGAAAGAGAGACATTAAACTGCATGTTATGAATTCTCTTTTGTGCAGTTTTAATACAGGTCTGTATATAAGCATTTAGTGAGCATTACTGTTAACAAATTTTTAAGAATTTTTATGAGCTTTTAACACTTTTCCTTTGTTGAACTGATGTAATGCACACATTAATAGAACTTCAGAGCTCTGGCTGTAGCTCAAAAGAAGAAAACCTTGGACGTACTGCAATTTGCTTCTTGCCAATTGAACACAAGCAGGGGGTCTGATCAGCATCTGCTGGGTCACCTGCGGAAGTGAGTATGATGTTAAAAGACCCCAAACTCCCAAGGATCCAGGTACATTATTGAAGATGCGTTCAACTGCGGCATAATAAGATTTATGCACACACCTAAGCTTCAGCCCTAAAGTGTATCATTTTTTTATAAGCAGTGTGATAAAGGCGCTATATAGCGCCTGACCCGGCACAGACTACGCAGAGGCACGTGTTCACACTCAATACTTTTTTTATTTTCTTTCTTCAGCCGTGGGCACACGTCTTCCCCGTGTCCCATCGGCCCAACACAGTCCCAAGCACAAAACACACAAAAACCACACTTTCCTGCTCCACCACTCCTCCCAGGCAACCTCGTCTTCTTCCTCCCGATTCTGGCCTCGAGTGGAGGTGCCTGGCCCTGGTTGACCAGCTGGTCCTAATTGCCCTTCCGGGTGGGGCTGAGAATTCAAGCAGCCAGGCTGCGGGGTCCCTACAGCTCCCCCTAGCGGCCACCCGAGCCCCCAACCAGGCTGCGGAGGACTCCATCTCCCATGGAGCCCTGCGGGTGGTTGGGGAATCACCGTCTGCCATGAAGACTGCCACCAAGCGTCCCGGGGGAGGTAATGAAGTGTCCATGGTGGCTCCCCCGGAATATACACAACAGGGGCGTCCCGGCCGGGCATGGGACCCGGCTGTCCATCACAGCAGCTTTTGTTCTATATGCTGCTTCATCTGTTTCCAGACATGCTTTATAAAGATATTAGTTGAATGATTTCCAGCTTTCAATTAATGTTATGAATCCTAACAAGGTGAGTCATGCCCTTTGTTGGATTTAGATCCCAGGTAATTGCACTCTTCTGTTTAAAGCTTCAGCCAACAGTTGTGTGAAAAGATTATTGTTTGGTTTTTTTTCCTGCCAGAGGCTTTAACAGATTTCAACATATCAATGAAAAAAGAAGAAAATTAATAATTAGAAATTCATAATAGATGTAAACACTTCTCTCATTTTCTATAACATTTGTTAGGTAATAGACAAGAGGCTTGTAAATATCTGTGTCATTTTATAAAACATTTGTTAAGCAACAGATAAGACGCTTTGAAGCTCTTATTGTAAACTAGCTGTGTCACCCTGGAAATTTCATGAGACAATGGGTGTCAGTTTTAGTGGTGTTTATTAATCATTTATAACAGAAGTACTATGTAGCTAAGTGCTTTTCTGTATACTTCTTTTTTTTTTTTTTTACTAATACTATTAATACTGCCCCCTATTCACTTCGCTCGCCAACCTCCATGCAGGCCCTACGCATTGGTCATTTCCCGGATCTACCGCTTGCAACGAATCGTGCTGTGCTTTTGGATAAACATGAATATCAACTCTGTCTTTCAAAACTATTATCGTTTACAATTCATCAAATGTTGGTTTATTATACAGTATATAAATACCAAATACCTGTCAAAGTGTAGTATTTTGTTTAGTCTTCTTGTTTGTCAAAAGGAAAAAATGTACACACTTCTAATACAAGAAAAACAAAGATCATTCGCTGTATGATGTAACATGTAATTAAATATCTTGCAAGATTTCCAGTATAGCACGACAGTATGGAGGAGAAGCAAAGAAACTGTGGTAGCCAGTCTGGCATTTAGGCATACTCATTTAGCTTTATTACAATTTTGGCAAAAGCATTCTTGGTTGGAGTGGATCAGAAGGTTGCCGGTTCGAATCCCATACAATGCCAAAAGTGTCTCTGCTCTGTTGGGCCCTTAACCTGCAATTGCTCTGTCCTGGGTATGACGTTAATCTGCATCCATCCCTGCATGTAGGCCCTCCAATCTGCAGGGAAAAACTTGGGGGGTTGGTGGCAGAATTGGCACTCCAGCCACCATAAAAAAACCTGACACTGTTCCACTACATCTGAACTAGTGTGGTGTTCAGGTATCACCCATTGCATGGCTGCACTCGGGTCCTGAGTTGGCTTGTTGTGTGGTTGGTGCAGCAATGCACTGTATCAGTGCATGCCCCTAACATTCTTGGTGCCTCAGGTGAATAAACAATTACCATATATATGTTCTGTCTGTTGGATTTAAAAGCCTAGAGCTTGTGTACAGGCAAGCGCAATTTGTGCTTAATGCAGTAAGGATACACAGATTTGTGACCTATACATCTATACATAAAAGGCAAAGCCCTCACTGACTCATCACTAATTCTCTCACTTTCCATATACAGTAGTTGGGAAGCTAAAATTTCATGTGCTCATTCCTTGCAGTGTACTTACAAAAGTTAGGTATGTTTTATGTTCTACTGCAACACCCAAGGGGTACAGGTGTACCACTAAACTGTATATATATATATAGATAGGGGAAACCATACACTATTCAATCCGCTATATCCTAACTACAGGGTCACGGGGGTCTGCTGGAGCCAATCCCAGCCAACACAGGGCGCAAGGCAGGAAACAAACCCCGGGCAGGGCGCCAGCCCACCGCAGGGCACAGACACACGTACACACACCAAGCACACACTATAGGGACAATTTAGGATCTAGGGGAAACCCCTCCTCACAATTTCTGCGACTTCCAATATGCATAGGAAGCACAAATTTCCCATGCTCATCCTTTACACTGTACTAACAAACATTAAGTATGTTTCATTTTGTGCCATACCCCATAACAAACTTTCAAAAATAATGTTTTCTTTTTGACGGTTCTCACCATTGTGCCGTAAGGAACTTTTGGAACTGATCTGTCACTTTGGCGGTTCCATTCCTTTAGGGGAAACCCTTCCTGGGTCATTTTACAGCCTGAGGTAAGTCTCCTTTTTTAAAGAAATTAGATGATATTTATTCTTGACTATGCTAACCAGTTAACGAATGAAAGAATAGACTTATATAATTATGTTAAATATAAATATTTCTGTCTTTTATTGCCATAAATACATATTTAGATGAATACATATTTGCCACAGGGTTACAGTATTAATACATAATTCTTCATGGATTTTGTCTATTTTTCTTAAACAGATAATTCTATTTAATTATCTTGGCACAGAAAAGAACATATTTTTACAATACATAGGATTCTCTTCAAATGCGTGTGCATGTGAGACAAGCAAAAGAGCAGCTCTATTTAGTATACGGGTAGGGTACCCAAAAAATGAATGCAATTTTATTTTAAAAAATTGTGTATTTCTCAGAACATTTCCAAAATTGAACCACTCTCAAAATACTGAGATGCAAATCCATTCCCGGGCGGGTTTATCCATTCCCGGGAATTCGGGAATCCCGCATGTCATTCTCGGGAATCCCAGGCTTCCCGGGATGAAACAGTGCACGGGCATCTCACATGTGAACAGTTTTAGAACGACCGACACTTATTCTTAATAAAACTACTGCAGTATGTTAACACCAATAAAAGACTAACCTTATCTACAAGCAGTTCATGCTGTCATATAAGTACATGTATCTACTTCAGGGGTACTACTTTTAAACGTTAGTCTATCATATATCCTCCCTATGGCATTTGACACTTGATTGACATACAGGCCGGTCTGTATGGCAAGCCAAATTAACATTTAGAGATATCTCAAAATGAATTTTGGATATCTTAAAATGTAATTTACTTTTTAAGATATCTGAAACTCGCTTTGAGATATCTTAAAATAATTTCCTTTACATTTTAAGATATCTGCAATACATTTTGAGATATCTCAAATGTATTTCAAGATATCTCAAATACAGTTTCAGATATCTCAAAATAATTGTGTCTGCATTTCAAGATATCTCAAATTAATTTTCAGATATCTTAAATTGACCTTTCATGCATTTTAAGATATCTTAAATGCATTTCAAGATATCTCAAAATAATTTCCTGTAAAATTGCCTATTATTTCAATGGGGCTACTTTTTATTATAAGATATCTTAAAATGTATTTGAGATATCTTGAAATGTGCAGGAAGTCATTTTAAGATATCTTGAAATGTATTTGAGATATCTGAAAATGGACAGGAAGCTGTTTTAAGATATCTGGAAATGTATTTGAGATATCTTAAATTGTATTGTAGATATCTGAAAATGCTATTGAGATATCTTGAAATAATTGAGTGTCCTTTTAAAGATATCTTAAAATGTATTTTAGATATCTTGAAATACACTTTGAGATATCTTGAAATACATTGTTAGATATCTGAAATGGAGCAGAGACCCATTTTAAGATATCATGAAATTAATTTTAGATATCTAAAATGTATTTCAGATATCTGAAAAAAATGAATTTCAAGATATCTTGAATGCTTTTTAAGATATCTAAATTATATTTCGAGATATCTTAAAATGACTTCCTGCACATTTCAAGATATCTCAAATACATTTCAAGATATCTTAAAATAACTTCCTGCGTATTTCAAGATATCTCAAATTCATTTTGAGATATCTCGAAATAGACAGGAAGTCCCATTGAAAGAATAGGAAATGTTACAGGAAGTGATTTTGAGATATCTCAAAATGTATTTGAGATATCTTGAAATGCACAGGAAGTTATTTTAAGATATCTCAAAATGTATTTGCGATATCTCAAAATGCACAGGAACGTATTTCAAGATATCTCAAATTGCATTAAAGATATCTTAAAATGCATTTCAGATATTTCAAAATGTACAGCATATCATTTCAAGATATCTTGAAATCTATTTAAGATATCATAAAATGCTTTTTAGATATCTTAAAATAGATGCATTTTTAGATATCTGTAAGTCAATTTGAGATATCTAAAATGCATTTCCAGATATCTTAAAATCCATTTTGAGATATCTCTAAATGTTAATTTGGCTTGCCATAGGTCTGAGATCTGTTCTCTTCTAACACACTGGTCATCCCGCACGCACAATCAAACGCACAAGCTACTGCAAAACTCTGGCAGTGATCTTCAGTAGTTAGCCTTCCAATTTATATCGACTAAAGAAGGGATTTAAAAAAAAATTGTTTGGGGAGGGTATGGGCTTTATGTGGAATTAGAAGAGGATTTTTTCTCACAATGTCACAATCGAAGTGCGTTTGTCTGATCTGTCAATCTATCATTGCTATTCCAAAGAAGGAAAATGTGGAAAGGCACTTTCAAACTGTTCATAAAAACTACGAAACTGACTTCCTTCCGAAAAGCGATCTGAGAAAGAGAAAGGAGAGGGAACTAAAATCGCAGTTAATCAGACAGCCGTCATTTTTCACTCGACTGAATTCAAAAGCTCCTTGACTGCATTATTTGGCTCTACGTATTTATGCGAGTCAGCCTTTTCCCACATGAAGATTATTAAATCCAAATACTGTAGTGACCATAAATGTATTGAATTGAATTGTTATTGTGCCATAAAGGTTATTCAGTTATGCAAGGTACGACAACATATATTTTATGTATAAAGTATACTCAGTATATATATATATATATATATATATATATATATATATATATATATATATATATATATATATATATATATATATATATATATATATATAAAACTGCTCAAAAATTAAAGGAACACTTTGAAAACACATCAGATCTCAATGGGAAAAAGAAATCCTCCTGGATATCTATACTGATATAGACTGAGTAATGTGTTAGGAAGGAAAGGATGCCACATCGTTTGATGGAAATGAAAATGATCAACCTACAGAGCCCTGAATTCAAAGACGCCCCAAAAATCAGAGTGAAAAAATTATGTGGCAGGCTAGTCCATTTTGCCAAAATTTAATTGCAGCAACTCAAAATTGTACGCAGCACTTTGTATGGCCCCTGTGTTCTTATATACATGCCTGACAACATCGGTGCATGCTTCTAATGAGATGACAGATGGTGTTGTGGGGGATCTCCTCCCAGATCTGGACCAGGGCATCACTGAGCTCCTGGACAGTCTGAGGTGCAACCTGGTGGCATTGGATGGACCAAAACATAATGTCCCAGAGGTGTTCTATTGGATTTAGGTCAGGAAAGTGTGGTGGCCAGTCAATGGTATCAATTCCTTCATCCTCCAGGAACTGCCTGCATACTCTCACCACATGAGGCCAGGAATTGTTGTGCACCAGGAGCCACTGTACCAGCATAGGGTCTGACAATGGGTCCAAGGATTTCATCCTGATACCTAATGGCAGCCAAGGTGCCTTTGTCAAGCCTGTAGCGGTCTGTGTGACCCTCCATGGATATGCCTCCCCAGACAATCATTAACCCACCACCAAACTGCTCATGCTGAATGATGTTACAGGCAGCATAATGTTCTCCATGGCTTCTCCAGACCCTTTCACTTCTGTCACGTGCTCAGGGTGAACCTGCTCTCATCTGTAAAAAGCACAGGGCACCAGTGGTGCATCTGCCAATTCTGGTATTCTATGGCGAATGCCAATCGAGCTGCATGCTGCTGGGCAGTGAGCTCAGGGCCCATTAGAGGACATGGGGTCCTTGGGTCACCCTCATGAAGTCTTTCTGGTTGTTTGGTCAGAGACATTCACACCAGTGGCCTGCTGGAGGTCATTTTGTAGGGCTCTGGCAGTGCTCATCCTGTTCCTCCTTGCCCAAAGGAGCAGATACTGGTCCTGCTGATGGGTTATGGACCTTCTATGGCCCTCTCCAGCTCTCCTAGAGTAACTGCTTGTCTCCTAGAATCTCCTCCATGCCCTTGAGACTGTGCAGGAGACACAGCAAACCTTCTGGCAATGACACGTATTGATGTGCCATCCTGGAGAAGTTGGACTACCTGTGCAACCTCTGTAGGGTCCAGGTATCGCCTCATGCTACCAGTAGTGACACTGACTATAGCCAAATGCAAAACTAGTGAAGAAACAGTCAGAAAAGATGAGGAGGGAAAATGTCAGTGGCCTCCACCTGTTAAACCATTCTGTTTTGGGGTCATCTCATTGTTGCCCCTCTAGTGCATCTGTTGTTAATTTCATTAACACCACAGCAGTTGAAACTGATTAACAACCCCCTCTGCTACTTAACTGACCAGATTAATATCCCATAAGTTTCATTGACTTTATGCTATACTCTGATTAAAAGTGTTCCTTTAATTCTTTTGAGCAGTATATATATATATATATATATATATATATATATACTTTTAATGTAGGTAGATCATTTCGACCTGGTCATTTTAAAAGTAGCTCGCAAGCCAAAAAACTGTGGGCACCCCGATCTAGCGTGCGGTCGTCCAGGCGAGAGAGTATTTCGTGCAGAGTACGCCAGCTGCTGAGAAAGCACGCTTCGCCTCCACTGAAGTAGGCAGCACAGTCATGAGATACAGATACACTTGTTCTAAACAACCGCCTTGCTTGCCGTTGCTCTGAAACACCGCCATTTCAGCTGTTGCTGATGCATCCAGTTTCTTGTCACCATTCTGTGATGGCAAGTTTCTAGGCACAGATAATGCGGATGCAACAGACTGACGCATTGTGGGAAACTGTTGTCAACCCGTTTTTCATGAGAAACTGCTGCACTCTTGATGCTGTGTGGACGGAAGCATTCTTGTGATGCAGAATCCACACACCTGATCGCCACAATTCGGGTTGTTTTCTCCTCACTGCATCATGCAATCACTTGAACACCGCTTGGCCAAATGATACAGAGGGCAGTCTAGTACACGAACTTAGCAGCAAACAATGGAACGAATACCCCTCCTGCCTCCAGAAAAAAATTCTCATTATTTTTGGGTCCCCCTTCGTATAGTAGATTTTCCCTAACATCATTATTAGTCTGTTCATTCACTTCTCAAATGTACATTTACACCATGTGTGGCTGCACCATGGATGACAATGGTTAGGAGATCTATTTTACCTAGAGTTATGATTATCTTAATACTTTCAGGAGGTAATGTGTTAATCGGCACAGTACATGTGTCCTAGATTGTCACTCATACCATTCCTTACTCACTTCCTGAACTTTAGATGGCTACTCCATCACCCTCATCTGAAATGGCTCCTGAATTTAAAAAGTAGTTATTGCATTAATACTTAAAGATGAGATTTTCATTGGCAGTTGAGTGATGCTGATGAAGGATTGTGAGGTAATGGTTTAATTATTTTTTGCTTCTCTTTTTATTAGTATTGATATCTAGTTACACTCATTTCCATTTTTTTTTGTCTACGGAATCCATTTCTTTTATCAACATTTTATGTTTTTATTTCAAACAATTTCCGCCACTATTTTTTCTTCTGTAGGAGTTGCTGTTCTGTGTACCCATCATCTGGGATGTCGTTGTGATTATTGGGATGTGATTACAATATTTGCAACCCTGCGTTAATTCACGACAATTCAAAGGTCAGTCTTTTAATGCTTCCGTATCTTTACAGGCATTTTTTTCTATTTTAAAACTCTATTTGTAATTCTCGGTATCAATCTTGTTTTTTGAACTTTTTGACTTTGGTTGCCTATGCTTGCAATCTCCCAGTTTCTGACTTTTTATGTTATGCATTATGTCTTTTTTTAAAACTTTTTTACATATTGTCTCTTAATCTTAATAGTCTCATAATTTCTCCTTCTGTTTAGTTCTTGATTTAAAATTTGTTACTATGAAACTCTTTAATTATAGAGCATTATTATCATTTATTTATTTTTTTTGCTTGTTGAAGTTTAATGGTTCCCATTCTCCCCCTATGGTAATTGCTTCTCTCTGTTCCATTTTGACTTGTGCTGGTCGTGAAGCCCATTTTCCGAGTCTGGAACCAAATAAATTTTTGCCAGGGGGCCCATTCTGCTTATTCAGACTTGTGTGGGAGTACAAGCCTGCCTTTTGACTTGAGGCCTACTCATTTTTGAGTTTTGAGAGCCAGACAGATCACAAGAGAGAAGGTACTTAAGTGTAAGACAAAAAGACAGTGTGAGGTCTATCTATCTATCTTGTCTATATCCATCCATTCTATATCCATCAATTTTCCAACCCACTGAATCCTAACTACAGGGTCACGGGGGTCTGCTGGAGCCAATCCAACACAGGGTGCAATGCAGGAAATAAACCCTGGGCGGGGCGCCAGCTCACCACAAATATATATATATACTAGCTTACGCCACATAATTATTTATTGATGTGTGAACACTTCCTGAAAGACACAGTTGTCCAAAGGGTTTGAGGATACAACTGTCAGTGAATAAAAAGATGGAACTCTGGAGAGAACAACATACAATTGTCCATGACTGAAAACAGGTTTTGGCAGATACTGGCATATCTTTTTAAAAGTTTGGCCCTGTGCCTTATTAATTGTCATAGCAAATGCCAATCTAACAGGAAATTGTCTGCGTGTAAAAGTAAAAGTAAAATTAGAATCTGATGGGGTCAGGGAAACATGGGAATATAGAACAGTTTGTGAGGTAGCAGATGTGATAGTCTTACACTCTAGTACATTGCGGTGAATGCTGGTAACAGAAAGTCTAGTGCCATTACAGAGACGGATCTCCTCAACCATATGCAAATCCATTCAACACAAACATTTGTCTGCAGCCATGCTGATGTGGCGTCACCTTCCCACTATCCTCTTACTGAAAAACATTTACAAACACATTTCACACCGGAATTTCAATGCAACATTTGCTCAAAAACCTTCACGCTCCAGAAATATCTCAAAGCACATTTAAACACACACTTCACTGAACAAACGCATTCCACACAGGTCTTTCAATGCACTATTTGTTCGAATACGTTCCAACTGCAGAGATATCTCAACGCACATTTAAAATCACACTCCACTGAACGAATTATGCAATGTGAACATTGCCAGCTATGCTTCAAAACAACTCATGCTCTCAAGAAGCACCTACAAACTCATTCCGATTCCTGTCAGTGTCAACTCGCAAACCCCATGCACAGTCATTGCATTGCATTGCTGCTTTTGAAGAAGATACCACCATTCCCGTCCAAGAACACAACATTGGCCTGCCTACCGCAGTTTGTACTTCTTGCAATGCTCTTCATTGGCCATCAGAGGAGTTGGCAGGCCTGGCCCTGTCATGCGTATCCCATGGTCTTACAGTTGGTGGGCGATGCTCTGTGAGTTGGCAGGCATGGATCTCTGTCTTGCATTCCTCTTGCATGCCCTTAGTAAATGCCAGGCGGGGCTCTGTCGTGCGTTCCCCAATGATGCGGGAAGAGGGTTAGAGTGGGCGGTCGGGGCTCTGTCGTGTGTACCCCATGGTCGGGCGACTTGGTCGATTATCTATATAGAAAATCAGCAGGAACCGAAAAGAACAACGAAAAGTCAACGGTAGATGCAGAAGGAGGGTTACAGTTGGTGGACGGAGCTCTGTCGTGCGTATCCCATGACGCGGGATTAGGGTTAGAGTTGGTGAGCGGGGCTCTATCGAGCGTATCTCATGGTCTTAGAGTTGGCGGGCGGGGCTCAATGAGTTGGTGGGCCTGGCCCTGTCGTGCGTATCCCATAGTATCCCATGGTCTTAAAGTTGGCAGGCGAGGCTCTGTGAATTGGCGGGTGTGGCTCTCTGTCTTGCGTGCGCTTAGTGAATTATATATATAGATATACAGTATATATATATACTGTATATATTCCTTTTCAAGTTGAAATGGTGTATTTAGTCTTGTTCATTTTCTCTGTTGACACACTATAGAAATTAACTTGCCTTATTTACAAATCCAAGCCAAAACAGCTATCAAACATGTCTGAACCATCACAAAGAGCAACACACAAAATAATTCCAGCAAGTCTTGGGGGGAAGGCGGTGAAAGACAAAAGTGCTCTGTCTGCCTCTAACACTTCTTGTAAGGCAAACACAAACTCGCTTTAACCTTCACACAGACCTAACATCATATGTTCAACTCTTATTCATACTTCAGCCATTTCTTAGTTGGCCACAAAACATTTGTCGGTATTAGTAATGCCTGGCTAGTTCCTGTTGCTTGTTTGTGTTCACCTGAAGGATTAGAAATAGAGGAACACTCATTTATTAAGTAGGTATAGATATTTTGGCTTATTATTTACTGCTCAATCACTTGACTATGAACAACTCATATTGGATTCACCAAAGTCTCATAAAAATAAAAAAACTGATTTTATACACTCAGTATGTATATGAAGATGGCTCAAACATTTGACTTGAGCAGAAACACGAGTAAAGCCAATTGCCATTATGTATTACCCTCTAAATTTAAATTAAAACGGGGTTAGCATCCATCCACAGCAAGAATGGGAATACTGCACTGTTGTAACCCGACAAATGAGTTTATAAGAATATTAACTAAAGGAATAGTATAAAGGATGAAGAAGAAACTAAAAGACGTTTAACGTGGAAAATAGTTTATAAAACATTCTGAAATATTCCTCTTTGGATCCCAAACTTTCTAGACAGAAATGTGCTACGGATTAATGCTGAGTCTATATACAGTGCATCCGAAAAGTATTCACAGTGCATCACTTTTTCCACGTTTTGTTATGTTACAGCCTTATTCCAAAATGGATTAAATTAATTTTTTTCCTCAGAATTCTAGACACAACACCCCATAATGACAATGTGAAAAAAGTTTACTTGAGATTTTTGCAAATTATTAAAAATAAAAAAATTGAGAGATCACATGTACATAAGTATTCACAGCCTTTGCTCAATACTTTGTCGATGCACCTTTGGCAGCAATTACAGCCTCAAATCTTTTTGAATATGATGCCACAAGCTTGGCACACCTATCCTTGGCCAGTTTCGCCCATTCCTCTTTGCAGCACTTCTCAAGCTCCTTCAGGTTGGATGGGAAGCGTCGGTGCACAGCCATTTTAAGATCTCTCCAGAGATGTTCAATCAGATTCAAGTCTGGGCTCTGGCTGGGCCACTGAAGGACATTCACAGAGTTGCCCTGAAGCCACTCTTTTGATATCTTGGCTGAGTGCTTAGGGTCGTTGTCCTGCTGACAGATGAACCGTCGCCCCAGTCTGAGGTCAAGAGTGCTCTGGAGCAGGTTTTCATCCAGGATGTCTCTGTACATTGCTGCAGTCATCTTTCCCTTTATCCTGACTAGTCTCCCAGTTCCTGCCGCTGAAAAAAATCCCCACAGCATGATGCTGCCACCACCATGCTTCACTGTAGGGATGGTATTGGCCTGGTGATGAGCAGTGCCTGGTTTCCTCCAAACGTGACGCCTGGCATTCAAACCAAAGTGTTCAATCTTTGTCTCATCAGACCAGAGAATTTTGTTTCTCATGGTCTGAGAGTCCTTCAGGTGCCTTTTGGCAAACTCCAGGCGGGCTGCCATGTGCCTTTTACTAAGGAGTGGCTTCCGTCTGGCCACTCTACCATACAGGCCTGATTGGTGGATTGCTGCAGAGATGGTTGTCCTTCGGGAAGGTTCTCCTCTCTCCACAGAGGACCTCTGGAGCTCTGACAGAGTGACCATCGGGTTCTTGGTCACCTCCCTGACTATTGCCCTTCTCCCCCGATCGCTCAGTTTAGATGGCCGGCCAGCTCTAGGAAGAGTCCTGGTGGTTTTGAACTTCTTCCAATTACGAATGATGGAGGCCACAGTGCCCATTTGGGACCTTCAAAGCAGCAGAAATTTTTCTGTAACCGTCCCCAGATTTGTGCCTCGAGACAATCCTGTCTCGGAGGTCTACAGACAATTCCTTTGACTTCATGCTTGGTTTGTGCTCTGACATGAACTGTCAACTGTGGGACCTTATATAGACAGGTGTGTGCCTTTCCAAATCATGTCCAATCAAGTGAATTTACCACAGGTGGACTCCAATTAAGCTGTAGAAACATCTCAAGGATGATCAGGGGAAACAGGATGCACCTGAGCTCAATTTGGAGCTTCATGGCAAAGGCTGTGAATACTTATGTACATGTGCTTTCTCAATTTTTTATTTTAAATAAATTTGCAAAAATCTCAAGTAAACTTTTTTCACGTTGTCATTATGGGGTGTTGTGTGTAGAATTCTGAGGAAAAAAATGAATTTAATCCATTTTGGAATAAGGCTGTAACATAACATAATGTGGAAAAAGTGCTGCACTGTGAATACTTTCCGGATGCACTGTACATCCTAACAGTAGGCCTGTACACATAATGTGAACCTTGTGAACAACTTGAATAGGCTCCTTGAGGTGGCAACTCTCACCTCTGTCACCATGCCACCATATGACACTAACTATAAAGCCATTAATGCAATTTACACAGTGCATGGAGCTCCGCCAACTTTCACAAGATGATGGACCTTTCAAAATTAGGAAGAAACATTTAAATAACAAGGATACAAAAAATGAATTGTTTTTACTATTTGTGTCTGTTATTTTTCAAACAGCTATTAAAGATTTGACATTATTATTTAATTTCTTTTCTCTATCTACTTTATCATAATTTCATATGTTCCAAAAAGTTAACACTTCTGAAGTCCATCTGTCTTTGCCTGAGTCCCACATAATGCTTTTTTTAGGACTCATGACCTGACTCCTGGGCTAATACACATTCTGTTTTTGCTGCTTTCAGTTTGCAGTCTACAGTAACTGCATTGTACCACATGGTGTCAGAAGTGAACAACACAGACGTTTATAGCAACACGGAAGTGCAAAGCCACACTTTGTACAAAACATTAGTGCACTCATTAATGCATAGATACTGTATTTCCAGAATACCTATGCAGATTTCTTAAGTATTCTTAAATATAATAAAAAATACTGTATATATGTTAAGGTATGAAATATATCTTGTAAGGCAAGATATTTAAAAGTAATAGAGTATTACAACAAGTATTAACTGTTTTCACTATATCATAACTTGAAAATGTATGATAAAGAATCATGTTTTATGTTAATGTATTCTAAACTAAAAGTATTATGTTAGGTAATTAGCACAATGTAATATGTATTTTTAATAAATATTTTTTAAATAAATGTTTTTTTTAATAATAAACATTTGTGTGTTAGGTCCTACTTCTGAGACCTCGGTATCTGAAAAAAGAAAAAAAAAAAGTGGGCCCTGTTGTTAAGGCCATGGATAATGGCTTCAAAAAAGAAATACAGCAGCACAGAATACTCCGGTCAATTTCCCTGCAGATGGTAACATTTCAGTGCTTTCAGCCCAACATACAAAATATCAAAACTCCCTGGTGTTATGATATTATACTCTTGTTATGATGGCACAGGAAAGTGGCAACATGTCACATGTTGGCCAGACATTTTCTCCGTTAACAGTAGTAATACAACTTTTGAGCTTGTTTTGAGTTCATCATTTTTGGTGATCAATTTTTGTAACCTTGTCCTGTAGCACTTATTCAAAAATGGTTCACCAGAATATCTATTATACAAGTAAGACATCACATCCTGCTTAGACAGTTCCGCCTGCTACACCTCCTTCAGGGCTGTTGAGTCAACAGCAGGGCTGTCAGCTAGAGGAAACCATTCACTGATGTTTCTGTCACCCCCCCGCCCCACTCGAGTACATCTCCTGACAGGGGGGTGTTATTAAGCTATTCTCCATGGAATTCAGTGTCCCTTCTGATTTGGTGCATGTACACTAAAGTGTGATTGTCACAAATCTCCTTGTGCTCGCATATCTTTGCGCGCCTTTTTCATTTAACACATAGTTAATACAAAATGCCATCCTGTCTGTCAGTAAACATGCACACACCGCCACCTGCCCACCATTTCCTCACGCACAGCGATGTCATGAAGTCTGCATTTTAGATTTGCAGGTGTATTACACGTTACACAATTAATGGCACACAGTAAACTTTTTTAAAATGGTATTGAACTATTTCTCTTTAAAGTGTCTTTGTACAGAGTTCTTAGTTGTCAAGTAATGAATTAATAATTATAATTATTACTATTATTAATATTTTACTAAATCTTATTTTCCATGTTTCTTTGTTGATAAGTGCACATGCCAACACAACTGAAGTAACAACTGATAAGTGGCATTTTTTGACACCATATTAAAAGCCAGATCACAAGGGACAAAGAATTCCATGGGGCACTGATATCTTCTGTCTCCTTGGCACTCTGAGACTACCTTTGCAATGGTGTTATTCCCCAAACGCTGTCTTCTGGAGTCACAGCCCGTAGCTGGCTTTCTTGACCTGCTCTCCTAGTTACTTTACTATTTTCTAAAAGCATAAGAAGTAAGTGGCCCCATGGAAGCAAAAGGGGATTTCTGATTCTGATGGTAGGACTGCTCTTTTCTCAATAAGTAAGCAGGAAAGCAGATTTAATGGCAGGGAAAAAAATGAAGGCATGGTGATGAGGATCTAAATTAGATAACCCCCCCAGAACATTTACCTGGGAGTTTCTTCAGATAATCTACGAATCGACAGACTGATTACTAGCTACCGAAAGTGACCCTAGGGATATGGAATGTGACCTCTGTGGCAGGGAAAGAACCAAAGCTAGTGTGGGAGGTAGAGATGTACCATCTAGATATAGTCAGGTGAGCCCCCAAACTCACCACATGAATGCTGGAGTTTACCACAGTATACGAAAGGGTCGTCTCCCTGCAAATTTGAGTTCTGACTCCTGTCTGTGCTTATGTGCCAACAATTGGGTTGGAGTATTCAGCCTCCTTGGAGACCTTGGGGGGAGTGCTGGAAGGTGCTGCCCCTGGGGACTTTATTGTTGTACTGGAGTATTTTAACACTCACTTGGGCAACAACAGTGAAAACTGGAAGATTGTGATTTGGAGGAATGCCATACCTGACCTGAACCTGAGTGGTGCTTCATTATTGGACTTCTGTGGCAGCCACAGTTATTCTATTATCAACAGCATGCTCAAAGCATAAAGGTGTTCATAAGTGCACTTGGCACCACAGCGCCCTTGACCATAGGTCGATGATTGATTTTGTGGTTGTGTTATCGGATCTACAACCCTATGTCTTTGACATTCAGGTGAAGATAGGAGCAGAGCTTTCAAATGATCACTGCCTGGTTGAGAGTTGGATCAGATGGTGATAGCAGATGCTGGACACACCAGGCAGACCTAGATCTGTAGTGAGGTTGTCATGGGAATGTCTGGCAGATTCCCATCATATGAAGGAATTTCGAGTCACACCCCTGGACAATTTTCTCTTGCATTCTGAGGGGTGCTGGGGACAACGAACCTGAATGGACCATGTTCTGCGACTCCATTGTCAAGCCAGCTGTGCAGAACTGCAGGCATAAGGTAATTGGTGACTGTTGTGGTGGCAATTCCTGAATGCTGTAGTGAACCTTTGCTGCAAAGGGAGCTGTCAAATTGAAGAAGGAAGCCTTTTGTGCATGGTTAGAATTTGGGACTCCAGAGGCAATTGACAAGTACCAACAGGCTCAGTGGAGTGTGGCAGAAGCAAAAACATGGGTGTGGGAAGACTTCAGTGATGCCATGGAAAATTACTTTCTGTTGACTTCAAAACAATTCTGGCAAACAGTCAGGTGACTCATGAAGGAGTAGTGCTTTGTCCATGCAGTTTATAGCAGGAAGGGAGTGCTGCTGAAGACAGTTGGCCAGTGGATGGAGTACTTTGAGGCCCTCTAATTTCCACTGACACTTGTTCCTTTGAGGAAGAAGAATCGGGAACTCAGTGGAGGACTCATCCATCACTGCAGCTGAAGTCACTGAGGTAGTTAAAAACTTCTTGGTGGGTAAGGCTCCAGAGGTGGATGATAGTTACCATGAGTTCTTAAAAGGCTTTGAATGTGAGCTAACATACCTTTTCAAAAATGCGTGGAGTGGCTCTGGATTGGCAAATCACGCTAGTGGTCGTCATCTTTAAGTAAGAGGACCAGGAAGTGTAGGGGGATCATACACCTCAGGCTTCCTAGGAAGGTCTATGTCAGGGTTCTGGAGGAGATTCAGAAGGAATAATGTGAATTTTGTCATGGGCATGGAACACTGGTCCAACTTTTTGCCCGCACAAGAATTTTAGAGGGTTCACAGGAGTATGTCCAACCAGTTTACATGTATTTACATGTGTGGAAAAAGGCACATGAAAGCAACCCTCTGGGTGTCCTGTGGAGGTACAAGGTACCGGGCCAGCTGTTGTTGGCTGTTCGGTTCCGGAAAGAAAACTTAGTTTGCATTACTGGCAGTAAGTCAGATTATTTCTTGTTGGGTGTAGGACTCCACTAGGGCTTCCCTTTGTCTGATTTCTGTTCATAATTTTTATTAACAGAATTTCTAGGCACGGTACAAGGACTGGACGGTGTCAAGTCCAATGGCCTCATGATCACATCTCTGCTTTTTGTGACCTTAGGTATGTACTGGTAGTGCAGTTTTTAGCCAAGTGTGAAGCAGCTAGGATGATGACCAGGACCTCCAAGTCTGAGGTCATGGTTCTCAGCCAGAAAAAGCAGGAGTTGGGGATCAGGTGCTGCCTCAAACGGAGTTTAAGTATTTCAGGATCTTGTTCATGATTTAAGGAAGATGGAAACTGAAAATCAACAGGCAGATTTGAGCGGCGTGGGGAATATTGTAGATGTTGTTCAAGTTAGTAGTGGTGAAGATGGAGCTGAGTCGAAAGGCAGAGATCTTGATTTACTGGTTGATCCATGTTCCTCGCCTCACAAGCTTATAGGTAGTTACCAAAAGAACTAGATCACGGATACAAGTGGCAGAAATTAGTTTCCTTGGCAGGGTGTCTGGGCTCAGCCTTACAGAAGGGATAAAAAAACAGATATTTTGAGGCGCTCGAAATACAGCCCCTGCTCCTCTGCATCAAAAGGAACCAGTTGAACTGGTTCAGGTATCTGATTAGGACACTTCCAGTACACCACAGTGGGGAGGTGTTTCAGGCATGTCCAACCAAGAGGAGACATCGGGAGGGAAATCAGGACACGCTGGAGAGATTATATCTCTTCGCTGGCCTGGGAACCCTTCAGTATCCCCCTGGAGAAGTTAGGGGAAATGACAGGGGAAAAGGGATGTCTATTCATCATTGCTTAAACTGCAATCTTGGACTGCAATAAACTGCCATTTCTGCCCCAGTGACCTAGATCCGGATAAGTGTCAGAAAATGTAACTTTGCTGAGGATGCCGTTACCAAACATTTTTGCATTTCAAGAATACCATAATCTTTCAATTAAGACCAACATCAAGGGTCTAGCCCCTTAGCATTTTATTATACTGTATATGATAATCATCTTGGGCATGGGAAAGATGCTATATAAATAAATGTTTTACTGTTATTATTATTATTATATTGATATGAGAATATGAAATAACAAGCTGCATTAAAATGAGGATTTACAGTTTTATTTTATTTTTCAAAATTCTACAAATTGCTTTTCCCCTTCCATTCAACCCAAAGTAAAACATAATTGTTTTGAAATATGAAAAGGAAGAAATCAACATACAGTAAAAAAAAAAAACTGTTAATGTGAAAACATAATTTTCCCTCACATTCATTAAGCTCTGGAATATACTTTATAACCAGAAATATAGTTAGGGTAACTTGTTAGTAATGTGAGTGCAGATCCAAATCCACTTATGAAAATATAATAAAATGATTTACTAAATAAAAAAACAATTGGCAAATGATATAATTAAACCCATTTACAGGCAGGCCCACACATGCATTTATAAAAACACATTAAAGCACATACCTAAAAAATTAGAATTTAGGCTTGTTCACCTATACTACACAATTTATACAGTTTGATAAAAATAACTATATAGATTATGTCAAAAACTAGAAAAATTTGAAGAGGAAGAAGAAAAAATGGAAAACTAAGACACAAACACACCAGAGTCCCCAAGCCAATATTATCCTTAAGTAACAATACTTGAAACATTTGCAATAGCCTCACATACAATGACAGCCACATTCCTTAAGTTAAAATCCACAGTATAAAGCCTTATTTTCAATACAACTGTACACCAGCATATGGCGATGATGATATACTTTATTAATCCCTGAGGGGAAATAGCCTTTTCGCATGAAATTTGGGGGTCAGAGCAAAGGATCAACCATTGTCCAGTGCCTCAGGTTAAGGGCCTTGCTCAAGGACTCAAAAGATACAGTATGTAAGTATATTGATTATATACATCATCTCACACAAATTGTAGTATTGATCATTAAGAATGTATGTGAATATAACACTAGACTAATGTATGTAAATTCTAATAATGAGAAATAAGTATCAGTTTCAGCTGCTTTAGAAAAGAATTAGTGTAAGTTTTTGGAACACCAGCTTACAAGAATGGCTCCTACTGTATCCTTAGATAGATAGATAGATAGATAGATAGATAGATAGATAGATAGATAGATAGATAGATAGATAGATAGATACTTTATTAATCCCGAGGGGAAATTCACGGTGCATTGCCACACATTAAACATATTCAGTTAAATTGAGCATGAGCTCTAAATATTTATGTCTTGGCTGCCACAGCATCAAACATTGCGTTATAATGGCATAAATAGTTAATCTGTGAGGATCCTGGCAACATCAATGTGTTTACCTTCTGTCAGAATCAGAAAAATGGATGAGTATTTTGTAGTTCATTACTACAGGATATCTGTTACAGTAAAAAGTCCTCAATGTCTGAAAGTGAATCCAACTACTATAAATCAAGAAAAAGAAGATTTGAATTTGTTTTCTTAAGTGTTAGTAAGCAGAATTTTCTTTCAGTCTTATATTGTTTTATTTCCATGACCAAATATATGAAACCAAAAATTCTGTATGTCCATTTGACTAGTGATAGAATGTCAGAGCATTTTGTAATTCACAATAAATGCCCAAGAACTGGCATGATTTTATTTTTTACTTACTTTGTTAGATTAAACAGTTTCCTCAAAATAAAGCACATTTCCTTGGATTAGGAATAAAAGATGGTAGTGGAGCACATAGGCATGTTTAGATGGCTGTTGCAAACCGAAAAGCATGACAGCTACTTCCAGTATGAAATTGTTCTGCTTTAATCATTTATAATAGTCTAGTTAATATACAGTATATTAAAGCATATATCGGGGTGGCCAGTTCCTATCCTGAAGAGCCACAGTGGCTACAAGTCTTCATTCTAACCATTGTCTTAATTAGTGACTAGTTTTTGCTACTAATTAACTTTGTTTAATTTATTTGCTATTTAAGACTCAGACCCTTTAAATCAGGGCTGAGCAATGTCAGTCCTGGAGGGCCGCAGTGGCTGCAGGTTTTTGTTCCAACCCAGTGGCTTCATGAGAAATCACTCATTGCTGATGAAGCACTTTGCTCAAGTGACATTTTTCTTCTTCATTTTAGTTGCCCCACCCTTAATTGCTTATTTTAGTCTGGATTCACTGTTTTATCGTCTCTTTATTAACAATAGGATGCAAATGACAAAGGAGCCAGCAGTTCTCCATCTAGCGTGTCTCCATTTCCACTTGTGTGTATTCATCATTCACTATTTGGTTTAATTAAGCACTCAGAAGGAAACTGAAGAGAAACCGAAGAACTGAAAATTACTAATTCATTTTAGGCTTCAAATCACTTGAATAACACATGTATCATTAGAAAGGAAAACAAATCTGTGATTTAGGAATGAACTGACATAGTAGAGTTAAAACAACTAACACGCCATAAAATTAAATAAGATCTGTTACTAGTGAGGCTTGGCTTCTAGTTAAGCAACTGGGTTGGAACAAAAACCTGCAGCCACCCCAGCCCTCCAGGTTTGGAGCGGACCACCCCAGCATATATTATGGAAGGAAATAATTAAAAACACTGCTGGTTGTAAGAGTACCTTAGCAAACAGTCTGTAAAAGCAAAAAAAGAAACTGGTGTGTGAGCAGGCGTACAGTAACAAAAATGTTTGAAGCAACTATTTAAACACATGCTATGAAAAATTAAAATTGATTGATTGATTGTCAGACTTTGGAAATGATGCTTGAGACGGCCTTCCCCTTACCAAACACTAACCTTAAGGTCAATAAAATAGGTCCCTGAAGTTAAGTCACTATTTTAGGGCTAAAATGATAACAGAAATGTGAAACCTACTAATACACCTAATCTTAATTATTGTGAAACAATCAAGTTGTGTCCATTTTCTGAACAATAGCCAGAATTTTCACTAGTGCCCTCAGCAGCTATTCGATGAAAAATATCATACTGAAACAACATCTGTACCTTCCTGTCAGTTTGCTGTTTTAAATAGGCCTGACACCAGATTGTTAACAATATCGAAACAAATTAATTTATCAAACCCTAATCTAAAATTATTTCATTTTTATTGTGTCATTTACTTCCTACTATATAAGCAATCTCGGATAACGGTGTGCTGTTGTTTGAATAGATGTCCTTATCAAATGTGGTACTTTAAGAATGTTGTCTTGTAAAGTACATAATGCATTGGACAACACAGAACAGTATGGTGTTACTTCAGTATTAGATAATTAGTTGGAATCACTGCGGTGCCTTCATTTCCAGACTGTCACTTTGCCTTTCATTGTTGTGTACACTTAGATTTATGCACATGTTTAAGAGTGAAGCTTAGGCATCTTTAAAGCCTATTTAAATTATGTAACTGATGCTTCTTTTCTTTTAAATACATTACATGAGCAAGACTAAATATAATAAGAACACAATGTAAATTTGATCAAATCAACGTAATTCAGATGACATATCAGTGAGCGTTTCGTCCATATGCAGCAGTCAGTGTCTTTTGCTACTATATTCTTTACACAACTTCTGGTTTGATATCTTTTTTTCTTTGTTTTCAGCACAATGACTCATTGTTTGCTTTCTTTTTTCCACCTTTGAGACATTCTGAAAGTGTTGAGTTTCACTCACATTTAAGGTCCTTTGTTCTAAACCTTTCTGAATATTAGTGGCAAGAATTTCATGCTTACATAAAATTCCCTGCTTTAATCCATTTAAGCTACCTTGCATGTGAACTCCAGATTGGTCCTGCAGCACAACATTCTGGACAATGGGAATTTCATTTACGCACAAATGATCAGAATCTATCCCAATCACACCACCTTGAATGGGTGGACTCAAGTTGACTCTACGCTCTGTATGGAATACATTCTGAGGATGAGGAATTTCACCCAGCCTTAAAGCTCCATGATCGCCAGGAACAATTGTTGGACTCCAATCTGAAATACACATTTTTAGTGGAATCTGTGGCTCAACATATCGAGTAACTTTAATAATAGGAACATTGGTATAGGGCATGACCTGAGGGATACATAAAGGTGCTCCTGACACAATTAGATTTTTCTCTGTATGTGAAGGAGAATCTGTAGAGGAGATGGTTCTATGATACTCTGTAACAGACCCATTCTCATAAATAGTTTGAGAAGGAGTTTGCCTTTCCTCTTTAACACTAGACCATGTCTGATTTAAGAACAGTGTGCTACTTGGCGCTAATGGTGTCTGTTCCACACTGCTTTCCTCACTTCTAACCATGGACCTTTTGTGGGAGGCATCATAACTTTCTTCAACAGTGCAGATTTCTGCAAGTATTTTAAACTTGGAATCCAAATCAATGAAAAAACTATCATGCAGTCTTTCATCCATACCACTACAGAGTTCAATTGATGAAACAACAGAGACATTATCTTCATTACTGAACTCCAGCAAGCTGTCCACCTGGAGAGGGCACTCTTCTGAATAAAATTCCTCCTTCTGCAACAAAAAAGAGAAATATCTCAAAGTTGCTGCTCAAAACTATGTATGCGTGGTAGCTGTGGAAATAAACTACATTAAAACACAAAATTTAGAAAAGAGATAAGGTCCAAATGAGAAAACTTCATGTTAAGGACAGACGAGTGAACAACCTACAATATACATGTATTGTGTCTCAGCAAAAGGAGATTGATGCCTGCATAACTTGATAAATAAAACTGTAATTTTAAATTCTTTTTTAGCTTTGTTGGATGTTATTTACCTGTTTTGCACACTAAACACCTCATTTCAACCCTCAAATTACATATTACGTGTTTGTTTGCCAATCATGCAAAAATGGCTAAACTGGCTTTCACTAAATTTTACATGCAGGTTGCCTTTGGCCCAACTTAAAATGCATGCTATATGATGTTATAAAAATTTCATCAGGGAGGGGTTGGTAATGGGAGTTCCCCACAGAAAGTGCATTATTCTAGGCAATCTTAATGAAATTTTGCATGTATTATAAAGCTGAACCAATTTCAAATTCAGGCTACATGGCATTTCAAAAAGTTCACCAGAATGGGTGATTGTCATGGGTGGGGTGGAAAAAAAATACATCACTTCAAATTAGCTGAGTCTAAGTTCACAACGTTCAGCATGCGGATTACTGTTAGACCTTGAGGCCTTTCATAAAGCTCCACTGAGGAATGGGGGTTGTGATTTTCAGGCCGCAGGGGATTGAAAATCGAAACTGTGTCATCACTCCAGAATAGTTCAGCTGATAGTAATGAATTTGGGATTTTGTTCAGGTTTAGCCCTTCTCTACAATGAAAGCTATATTCCACATCAGTGATTCAATAGAAACCATGGTAGGGTAGGTTGGGGTATTATTTCAATGAGGGACCAACACACAAATTACACCTCACTCAAAAACTGCTGTCTTTCATTTAATTTTGTTCTTGCATTATTGTTCATACAGTTTAAGATACAGGTTTCATGGATTTTCAAAAATGTTATTGCAGAGTCATAGTGGGAGGGCCAACAACACAAAAAACATGCATTACTCCAAAAGAGTTTTGTAGATGTTGATGAAATTTTGCAAATATATTACTATTAATCCAGCTTAACATACAGAGTTTTTAGGTTTCAAAAGTTCATCTGCAATAGGTTATCAATAGAAGAAACACCTAGCAGTAATTTTGCCCAGCTTATTGTGATGTAACAATGATTTAATAATTCAAAAAGCCATCCTGTTTATTAATTGGGGGTTAAACATCTACTCAGGAAACTACAGTAAACCTGGAAATAGAAAGAAGTGGAGTTTATGGTTCCAACCCACCAATCACACACAGCAATTCTTGTCTCACAAAACCAGAGAAATTCATAGTTATCAGAGAGGTACTGTACTGTAACTGATAGATTTCAGCCAGCAATTACAAAATGGTCAACATTTAAAAAATAAATGATTGTTTTCTTGTTGTAACCAATTATACAAATGTACCGTACCCAAGTAATACGCCAAGTACTTCCATATAAACTACTCAAAGAAATTAAAGAAACACTTTGAAAACATATCAGTTGGATCCTGCTGAATATCTATACTGATATGGACTGGGTAATGTGTTATTAACAAAAGGATACCACATCATTTGAAAAGAGATAAGGTCCAAATGAGAAAACAAAAAAGACTTCATGCTAAGGACTCACGCCACCCTCATTTATTCTCTTTCTGATAGTTTGGTCAGAGACATTCACACCAGTAGCCTGCAGATCATTTTGTAGGGCTCTGGCAATGCTCATCCTGGTCCTCCTTGCCCAAAGGAGCAGATATTGGTCCTGCTGATGGGTTAAGGGCCTTCTATGGCCTTGTCTTGCTCTCCTAGAGTAAATGCCTGTCTCCCGGAATCTCCTACATGCCCTTGAGACTGTGCAGGGAGACACACCAAACCTTCTTATAATGGTATGTATTGATATATATATTGAGAGATACATATATGGCCTGTAATCCTGTCTGGTTTTGGATGCATCTTCCTTGTCTGGACAGGAACCTATCATAGTGGATGGTCTTTGGGAGACTGCCTCCCTACTATGCCTGGTGTCATAATTCCTCTAAAGGTGCTCCCATTTCTAGCAATGGGTGGAAGAAGCTCAGTGAAGCTTCATTCTGATTGTCCCAAAAAAAGATTTGAAGCTTCAAAAACAGCAAGGCCTGGTGGCTTATTGAAATCATAGCAGTCATGAGTTTGACACTGGCAGTGGAGGAAGCAGATATACAAGCCTTTGTTGACTGCCTGTTTTAAATTGGGCAGGTGCACTGTGAAAGCCTAAGACCAATCTGTGCATTCATTTTTATCTCATGATAATCATGCTGTCATTAAAATGCTGCAATAATGTGTACCCATTAGTAATAGTGACAATTGTCTACAATAAAACAATGTTTAAATGTGTTGTTGGAAATATATAATTTGTTGCTTTCATTAATATTGTAGCACAGTAATGCTCTTCTGCACTGAGTGCTAATGGATTCTTGCTCCTCTAGGTCACTTGCTGCACTTCACTGTTCCACTGTTGCTACAGAAGCTTTAATTAATTTGTGACTTTCACGCTTGTTGTTTTTGTATTAGCTCCACATTGGCTGTCAGTAAATCTGCTTATTTGAAAAATGGAATGCTAACCAGTAGTGTTGGTGACTCTTTCCTAGGCTGATGACACTTGTCAGCTCCATAAAGACAACCAAAATCCATCAGCACTCATAACCAGTGAAATGTTACAGCACATTTTAAGCCACCACTGATTTATAATTATGTGACAGGTTTTTTACGTCAAGGGATTTTTTGCTGTGAGGGAATGTGATGAATTATTATTGTTCCATCATTGTTTGAGGAATAATTGCACAAAGGGGTTTAGAGAAAGTGACCATGGATCTGAGAACAGATAATGGGGTTTATAGAATGTGTCTACAGTAGTCTTTACTATTGATAAAACATTAGAAAATCTAGTACAGAAGAATAATATAGCATAGTATTTACTTTATTGTCGGATAATAAGTTCCACACTTTTGTACTCCATTCAGTATCATCTCTATATAAAATACGACCATCAGTTTCACATCCCCCTTCATAGCATGTGCAGCACAAACCTTCAAAGCAGTCAGATATTTGAAGCTTTGGATATCATTCGTCATGTGGTAATGAAACTTTGATATAGGTTGTGGTATGCTGTTTTGGCACAGTGTGCTTCATTAAAGTAATAGAAGCTTCAAAGCTTTGGTGTCAAACATTCAATTCCAAGCCATTTGGACACCTGCAAGGCTTTATGGGAACTTTAATTCCAGTGGGCAGCCCTGCTGCGTTCCATGGGTGGCACCTGGCTGAACTGCCAGCATTAAGGTTCCCTATTCTTAGTTGGGACTTACATGTGACCCAGAAGTCATTCTCAGGGGCAGTGTTGTAGCACAAGAAGTAACCCAAGGTCAAGCAATCAAGAATGTAGCTCCACCTCATTTGGTAAGTTGGAGTTTGGATAGGAAGAAGACAATGCATGTTTGGAAAGGATGTGGAGGAAGGGAAAACTGGTTCAGTCTAAAAAGCATATGTGAAAGTATTTTGTGTGCAATAAATCAATATACAGTATTTAAACCCAGGACTGTGTTGGTACAGTTGTGTCAGGGGTTTGGGTAGAAGGTGCCTTCTACAGACCATGATATAGACCATTTACTTGATTTGTAGACTAAGACACCTATTTGGGTAAGGTGTGCATAATCCCTTTCTTCCTTAAAAAGCCATATGTACCCACCAAGTAGTCAGGTACAAGGGTATGCTGTGAAGAACCACTTAAGATCTTATGATCCTGCTAATATTCTGACATGGGTTGAGAAGACAACAAAAGCCTTGATCCAGTAAAGGCTGACCATTATCATGATCTCTTGGGTGAGGGTATAAAAGTAGACATCTGGGAAATATTTTTTTAAATGAAGGCAGAGTCCTTTGTGGGGAAAATCAAAAATGCTTCGCTCTGCTATGTACAGTATTTATTTAGGTGTGTCAGTACAGGGCTCCAAGTTGTCTTCTGTTTAACTCCATTTTCACCTTTTTAATTCTCCACATGTTATAAACAAAACCCATTTGTATTCTTAGGACTGTGATTAGATAAAATGAATTGATGGAATATTCAGGGAATCTATCATAACCTGAACTTCGTCAGCATTTTATTCAAATAAGCTCAATTTAATATGTTGAGCCTTAGGATGATTTAATATGGAAGCACAGAAACGTTTTTGTCCTGATTTACAATTGAGAACAATCTAAAGTAGGCCTATTGAAAATTTTAAAAGTAACCTTACTAAGTATGAGCTAGTGTTGTCACTGTTTTCTTCCAACTAAAACAATTTGGTTATTTTAAAAAACATAAGCAGTAAAAGCCTAAATATTTCAATCATTAGAGTTTTTTTTTACAAAAATTAATCAATTACCTGAAAGTAGTACATTTGCAGAAAGCCATCAGGGAGAGCAATATCATTGAACTCGTCTTCAGATTCCACAAGTTCACAACCAAATTTTCTTCTATTCCCAAAAATGTCTTTTGAACATCTGGCTATTTCATGATTAACACTTCCTCCAGTTTTATTGATACTAAGGCCGAGCCCTCGTCCTTCAATTGTAGCTCCTCCATTTAAAGCTCCAAATGGATTTAACATTCTGCCAGAAGACCGTAAAGACTCTGTTTTTTCTGTAATCGAGTGGGTTAGGAGTTGTGTAGAGCTAATGTTATTGGAACCATTTCTCAGTTCTGCTGAAGGAAGTAGTAGAATATCCTGCATAAAAAAGTAATACACGATAGCAAAATTAAGCAAACATCTCCATATCATAATGGGGTACTAGATGGCAATGGTCTGAATAAAGTCCTCACAAAACTTCAACAAGAGAAAATGACCCACATACCAAAACAAAAAGTTCAAATTGTTATATTGCAAATGTTGTTGGGTTAGCTAACCTGGACAACGTTTTCTGTCTCTGTCTCTGCCCTAAATTTCAATGTTGATAGAAGCTTGGGAAGAATTACTTTTAAAAGATATTTTCTCTTTCATCTATAACCCAAAAAGCCTTTCCTTGTTTTGAAGCTGATGATTGCATAAATACTCTTTTTAGCTCTCTCACCTTTCTGTTTTAAACTCCCTTTACATGTTGCAGCCCTTTTCATTTTCAATTACAGCCTAATTCTAGTGTTGAAGTTAAGCTTCAGCATAGTGATGATGGAGCAAGAAAAGATCAAGAAGTAAAACAGAGCTGTGTATTCAAACCAGGTCTATTAACAGCAAGTGAAAAAACCAAAGACCAAGGTACCACTATATGACAACACTAAACATTGCCGTAAACAAGCCTGCTAGAATATCTAATTTATTTATGTGTATGAAGCATACAAATATTTACCTTGTCTTCGCCAATTCCTTCCAAAGCATATGTTAGTAAGTTTCCTTCAGAGTGACCTGAAATGTGTTTAACGATTGCTGTCTTATAATTAGATCGACAAGAACAGGTCAGTAGCAGAACAGGAACAACTGTTTAGAAAGACAGTAATAACTGTGTCACTAATCTCAATATCAACCTGGAGGTTTTACATGTAAGGCAGGATATGTTATGTACTGGCTAAATCACTGAAGGTTACATCTCAAGGTTGCTGGTTCAATTCATGTATCAACCAGAATGTTCTCCAAATGCAAAAAATACATACAGTATGCAGACAACAGCAATGAAGACTGATCTTCTAAATTTACTTGCCTAAGGGAATCAGTCAAATATGCAATGATACGACTTTTCTTAATGCTGCAGTTCAAAACACTGTGATTTACACTATTGTAAATACCATGGGTTGAGAAACTGGATACTTCTGGAGATAAAGAACCAGGAATTCATTTCTAAAAACACTGGGCACAGAGATATTAATCACACTACAAGAATATACAGAATTTGGTATGGATGAGGAAACAAGGATTTTAAGAAATTCACAGAAACACTGAAAAAAATGTAACTTTCACATAGAAGACATTTTAGCAAGGACTCGAGTAACTGGGAGTTCTATCTATCTATCTATCTATCTATCTATCTATCTATCTATCTATCTATCTATCTATCTATCTATCTATCTATCTATCTATCTATCTATCAAGTTGCATGTTTGTTGGCAATGATCATGAGTTACAAGCTGGAAACATTTCACACTTGTTCAGATTAGCCATAAAGGAAGCTGAGATATTCTATAATTCTGGGATGATAGAAAAGTCCAATTCATTTTTCTAAATTCATTAAACTTAATGGTTTCTTTCTGTAATGGTGATCAGGCGAGAAAGTGGTCAACCACTGAAAGAGTAATGGATTCATTTTTACAATTTATTTGTATCTGAACAGTAACTGTGTTTAACTTTGCGTATGACTTTGTGTTAAAACTAATTGTGGACCCCACAAAGGTTTATTTTCTCTAGAGATACTGCTGACTGTACTTTTTGTTTTTCTCTCCTCCTGTGTCATCTCACTCTATAATAACATTAATGGACAGGTAATGTTAGGTTCCATTTATGTTAATCAGTTTTAAACTTTTTGTTTCTCTGTGTTTTTAAACAAATCTATGTTTTTGTATGTATATGTTATGAAATTAATAATTTGCAGTTTGCAATTGCTTTTTATCTGTTACAGCATTCTGAGCTTGCATTTAGTGAAAAGTATTATGCAAAAATAAACTAAATTGAATTCAATGTGAACAATTAAGGAAAAGCAATAACGGCTTTACATACAGTATAGGCTGTGTTATCAGAAGCCTGAAGCATATCCCTCAGTCAAAATAGATACAGAAATACAAAAAGATAAAGGAAGTCTAGAAAAAAATGGTAAGAGGAGGAGTTGGTGAGCAAAATAGATGATTTTAAGAGATAATAAGAAGTAAGGAAATTAAAAGGTCAGCAGTAGGAGAAGCCATTTTGTATATCTGTCACCAGTTAATTTTACTGAGCAGATCAACAGAAGCAACATCTTCTAAGCTGTCAATCCAACAGACATTTAATTTTTACTGTTGCTTATTGCTTAAATAATACTTCTACAGTGCAATCTTTGTGTTGTATAATTATATAACAATATGCTTTAAAGGTGTATAAATGATTGAATGTAGGATGTATTGATAAATGACAGTAAGAGGTTACATGAAGAAAGTGAAAGCTCTGGTGAACATTCCTGCAAATTGTGTCTTACTTGATTGATTCTCTCTAGTAAACAGTATATAATAAGCAGAGAAAAATATATGGCAGTTGCTAATTAGGAAGCGAGATAACTTACTGAGCAGCAATAAGAGTCCTAAAATCATTATGGCATTAGCTCTGGATCCCATGGAAATTCCTTCTCTTTTTGATTTTACTGCAGCTGCAATTACTGCGCAGCTCCTATTGATTTTACAAGTACAAACATGAACATTTAAGACTGGATCTTCTTGACATCTCTTCCCTTGCTGATCCTGGATCATAAGTTTAATGGCATATCTACCAGGCCAAAGCTTCTCCTGTACTCTAATCAATGCACTGGTGTCTTAAAAAGAAGAAAAGAATACAAAATATGAACAACAACTACTTGTTTTACATTAAAATCATGCACAATATGGGACAATTACTGACATATAAATACAAATGTTCAATATTTGCACAGGCTACACATCTTACATGAACTCTCTACTCTTTCACTCTTAAAATGAACCAATAAGTACAAAGATTATAACTACAGCAAATAATTTTTTTTGCAGCTTCATAATATACAATGCCTATAAAATATATTCACCCCATGGAAGTGTTTTTTATTATTATGCAACATTGAATCACATTGGATTTAATTTGACCTTTTTGTAACTGATCAGCAGATAAAGACTCTTTAACTCTTTCAGGGCTGATGTCGACTTTTGTCAAAAACTGTAAACTGCGACAAAACCAACCATTATGTTTTAGTTGGAGTCTCGCTGCTAGATTCTTTGGTTTTGACCGAGATTTTCTGCACTCCCATGAGTAGCAAGGCACAAACAACAGCAAAAATGGCCCTGACACCTGGCGAGAGATCAAAGCGGGTGCGTAAAGCAGAATACTCCAGGGATGACGTTTTGCCCGTTCTCTCTGAACTGGACTATGACTTGTTGGACTCCGATTTTGATACAAGCAATCAAAGATGAATGTGAGGTTCCAGCTTCAGCTGACTGGTGCCCAGCTATTCGTGGTACTGAACATGTTCAAGTAGCTGACACGCCTATGGCACTGTTCACCTGGGAGGACTGCCACTTAACATTGATAAGAGATAGAATCCAGATTGCCATGTACTGCGACAGTGACCGCTGCGGCTGCCCCAGCCACACAAAGACAGCCTGGCAGCAAGCCTGCTGCACATTCTTGGCAAACTGGCAGCCACAGCATGCAGCAACAGATGTTTTATGTTGATTTCTGTGTGAAGCCATTGCCTTTCATAAAACTGTTTTTTGGAAAAAATATTCAGCCCTCAAAGAGTTAATGTCAAAGTGAAAGCAGATCTCTACAAAACGATCTTAGTTAATTAAAAATGTAAAACACAACATAATGGAGCGTTTCTCAACCTTTAAGTATTTGCGATCCAAGTTTTCATAACAGTTTTAATCTCGCCCCCCTAACGTTATTTTGAAAGGAGCCCACTAATACCAATTTGTTCTTTTTTAATTAATGATATATCATAGATGCATATTTTATTATACCTACTTAACTTTTATCGACATTTATCTAACTCTATATTTATTTTTCTAGTATCAGAATGTAGATTAAGTTAATTTGTTTTGCTTTCAATAGATGTATTTTTCATATTTTTGATTCTTGTTTCCTTTTTTTCACATCTTTGCACCAAAAGTTTTGTTACTTTGCACCCCCCTTTTTGTTACTCAAACCCCACAGTTTGAGAACCACTGACATAATGGGTTATATAAGTATTTAGCGGATGCACCTTTATTTGCCATTTCAGCCTTGAGTCTTTGTGCACGCTGCAATTTTCCCCAATTTTTCTTTTCAAAACTGCTCAAGCTCTACAGTATATGGAGATTGTGAGTGAACAGCCAGCCACAAGTTCTCAATTAGACTCTTCTACCATTACAAGCCTTCCAGGTCCTACTTCAAGGAAGAATCCTCACAGTATGATGCTGCCATCATGCTTCATGGCGGGCATGGTGTGCTTTTGATAATGTGTAGTATTCAAACATGTTGTTTAGTCTGATAGCCAAAATGCGTAATTTTGGTCTTTACAGAGCATAGACCCTTTTTCCAGCTGACATCAGGGTCTTCCATGTACCTTCTGGAAACCTCTAGCTGAGATCTCATGCGCTTTATTTTAACAATGGCTTTCTCTTTGCTACTCTCACAAAAAGCTGCAATGGGTTAAGCACATAAGCAACAGTTGTTGTCTGTGCCGTCTCTCCAATCTCCGCCACTGGAGCTTGTTACTCCTTTAGAGTTATCATAAGTCTCCTGGTGGCCTCTCTCAATAGTCTTCTTCTTCTTGTATGATCACTCAGTTTTTGTGGATGGGCTGTTCCAGGCAAATTACGTACCATACTCTTTCCTTTAGTTAAAATTGATTTAACTGGACTCCAGTGATTATTCGGTGACTTGGATATTTTCTTGTATCCATCACCTGACTTGTTCTTTTCATGAATTGTTTGATGTGTTCTTTTGTCTTCATGTTGTAGGTTAGGTCATGAGACTGATTCACCACAAATTGTGCCTTCCAGATAAGGTGCATTTATACTACAAACAACCGAAAACGCTTGACTACAGGCAGGTGATTTTCATTGAACTAATGACATCTAAAACCAATTGAGTGCAACAGTGATGATACAGTTGTGTCATTTTAAAGATTGTGAATGCTCACAAAATCAGTTATTTCATTTTTGACATTAAAAGAGTCTGTTTCTATTGATCAGTGTCAAAACCACTGTGATTTAATGTTGTATAAAAATAAAATGTGAAAACATTCAAGGGATGAGTACTTTTTCTAGGCACTGTACATCTTAACTCTTGATTCATATTTCTATTATCCAGGTTAGCTTTGTAGGCTATACCATGAGTAACCTGCAGGAACACATCCTAAGCAAACTGGTGCATTTCAAATGCTATGTTAATTTTTCTGCATTGCATGAGCAGATGTCAGTTCTGTAGATGCAGACAATTGGCAATGTATTAATTTATATATTTATTTCTTTACTGTCTTGATGCAACTTTGTGAAGATAGACATAAAATTATCTATTAGGAATTAAGCTTGGAAGTTGTTGTACTTTGTTTGCTTTTTTGTCTACCATAAAGCTGAAAGGTTTATTTTGAAGTATACAATAAAAAAAACACATGTATAACCACAAAGATGACTACACCCATTTACTACCATTGTGCTTTTTGATTGTCCACTGCTTTGTCCCTTGGGGTTCATCAATAATCGTATATGTAAATGGGGCACTATTGGGGTCGATGTCTTCATCTACAGCTGTGACAATAAATGATTTGTCATCTCTACATAAGTTTGTGGAAGTGGTAATCAAAGTTGGACAGTGATCATTGAAATCTTTCACTTCAATTTCTACAGTTCCAGTTGCGGTTGTTGCAGGCATGTCTGAAAAAGAGTGAAATTCATTATTATTTTTGGAAAATCTGTTATTTTTTTCAATGAAACAAACAGGGATCCTCTATTTCCAACTTGCCATGCTTGGCATAAGGTACATACATGTAATGAGTTAATAATTCTGAAATATCTCGACAAAGAAGCTTTTCAAAAGAAAATTAAAACAGCTCCATCAAAACACAAGCAGTTATCCCATTGCTGATCCCTGTAAAATATCTCAGCTTGACATGCAAAATGAACATGATCATTATTTGCAGTAATGCTTTCTTATGTCATATGTGAACAGAAATTACCCCTAACTAGTTATTAACAGCAGATGGGCACTTACACCTTTCATTAAGTTGAACATCCAGCTTTAATCAAGTATGGATAAATTTTGTTAGTATGAAGGCATAGGATTTGTTAGTAGCTTTATATAAGAAGCGATCTGAAAATATGACACAGGCTGCAAATTCAATTACCAAACGTTCAGTACATCATAAGACAAAAATAGGAATAGCTATGGAGTTGAGGATGGGATTGTATATCCCAGGAGAAAAAAGGTTAAAACACAGATCTTTCAGAAAAAAAAAAAAAAGAAAAACAAAAAAGTAAAAATCACATTAGGAAAACAAATAGTGAGCAAATACAAAAAATGCTAAATTGATTTACAATTCACCATCAAATATTATTGTTAATTTTGTTTCAATTAAAGAATAAACTTCAAGTAGATGGGCACATTGTGGTGACAGGGTTAACAGGTTTGCAATGCCACCACAAGTGAGGTTTTGGTTAGATGTAGGCCAGAACAGTAGTCTTCCTTAAGGGTGTGGCCTCCATACACACCCAGCCCACCTGTCAGTGATCTGCCAATAGGTGGAGCACACAAAAGCACCTGGGTAGTTCATTGCATAATACTTGGCAATAAAATTGCTCACAATATAACTGACAAATACACTGAGTTATGAAAAATGATTCAAAATATTTTCATATTATTCACACTTAAAATAAAAACTTTGTTCATGGTGTTATCTTAAATTTAACAGCAAATTTTGTGATGAACAAAGAAGGAAAGAGGAAAGCATAGCTATGGCAGTGGATAAACACAAGACATGACTCTGCTCTTTGCCTCTTGCTTTTTACTTAATTCTAATCATTTATTGAATTTTGTTTCTAATTATTTGTGTTTTCATTAAAATAAAGTACCTTGTACTCTAACTGACTTTCTAGGCCTAAAACTGTCTCACCCGTTTACGTGCCTACATACCCCTGAAAACTAAAACTCTGGCCACTAGACTTTGCTGCTGCTGTCTTGATTGTTATCACATTTATTGAGTCTAGGATTATAGAACAGATTATAGAAAAGAAATAAGACCAACCGTCAGTTATTGCCAATATTGTTGCTGTGTAGGTGCTGTTTGTTAAATATGGAGATTCTCGATCAGGCATTTTGGCAAGTTTTATTTCAGCAGTGTTTGAATCAACAATCAGCCAGTTGTTTGGATCATAACCTTTTGCATATCTATAAAAGAGTATAATATAGTTAATTGAATAATATCCATTCAGCCATCAACTATTTTTAGTTTCATTTAAATCATGATGGGGTAGTAGGTACCAGAATCTGTCTCTAATACATTGGGTACAAATGGGAAATTAATCCTGGAGAAGACACCAGTCAGTCTTAGGACACTGGGTAAATAATAAATGGTAAACACTTTTTGCAATGTTTAATGTAATATAAAAGATAAACTACCAAAAATACATTGGTCTGCTTTCCAATCCTACTTTGGTGACATCTATGGCTACAGATTTTTGTTCCAATCAGTTACTTAATATGTTTTAATATTTAAATATTGCTAGCGTCATAAACAAAAGCAAAATACCAATCTGGCCATACAAACCATACAACCTGATCATACTAGATATTTAGTCTCAGGCTACACTTAAACTTATAGTTTCAATTGGACTTTCGTCTTCTCTTGAGTCAGTTCTCACACTCCTGTTAGCCAATTCTTCATTTGACTTTTTATTGTTCTTTTATCATTGGGGCTTCTTGGAGGAATTGCTCACGTGTCTGAAGTCTTTGGAAAAGATTTCCATATATCCCTGTTTCCAAATGGAGCGCATCTCTCTATTATAAAAAAAAATCCTGGGAGTGAGACTAGGGATACGAGACATGATCTTCTCAGAAGACAATTTGACATCCACGCGAGAGACACTTTAACGTCATGCAAAGACAATTTGATGTCCCATGAGAGACACTTTAATATCAGGTAAAGACATTTTGATGTCCCACGAGAGACACTTTAATGTCACGTGAGACAAGGCAGTGAGACCACATTTAAAACAAGTTCAAGGTCATCTAACCAACCAGTTGTTGGAATGCCTTTGACAGACAAACATCATGTGCTTCCAGCTCCTAAAACAACGACAAGTGACAAGCAGAACATGCAGGTTGCCAGCAGCAGCAGCAGGAAGCCAACAGATCATCCGACTGCTTTTCCTTAGCTTGCATTCAGCCATCCCCCCACCCACCCCCAACGCGAGTGGCAGAGACGTGAAGTGGCAAAAGGACAGCTGCCGTACAGGCTTTTGAATGATCGACGTGCAGCGCAACAAAAAGAACACGCAGCTCGCCAGCAGCAGCAGCAGAAAGACAGCAGATTATCCGACGGCATCTCCTTAGCATGCATTCAGCCGCCCCCAAACCCCCAACACGAGCAGCATTATACGTCCTGCGAGAAAGATTTAACCACGCCTGGGTCTGGAAATAAAGGACAAGTATTGTTTTTACAAAAGTTTTAAAGTAAAAGTGAAAATAATGCATATGTAACAATTCCTTTGAAAATAACAATCTCTTTAAATTGTATGTCCAGTAAACCAAACCTGGGGGTGGGCGAGCAGAGCCCCCTAATATAACTAAACACACACTTCTTAAATCATAAATTATTGAAGCATGTTTCAGAGTTAATGGTAGCACTGCTAATCCCACTTCAGAATTGGCAGCTTCACATTTCGCTGAAAACCACTTGAAAACCAGAAGTGGCCGCTTTGAACTGAGTGAGGGTGGAGGTTGTAGCCAAGCACTGTGTAGATCTTCTAATGTGCTTCCATTACCTGTTATGTGTCATATTTGATTTATGCATATTTTGTGTTTTATGGTTGTTTTTGTTATATTTGACATCATATATGTACTGTTTCTTCATTTGCCACCCTGACGTCACTGCTTCTGGAACCTCCTACCAGCTCTAAAAAGCTGAAAGCTAGGGAAATACAGCATTTTTGTTGCTATTCTTTTTTTTAATGAATCTTTATTTATTTATTTCTTGCCTTTTTGGATACAAGCCAGGATTTCTATGGTTTCTCTCCATTGTTGTGTATTCTTGATCATTCTTGGGGCTCTTTAGTTATATGTGAATAGATAAAGCCAGTTACTCATTTTGGGGCCTACTGGCCTGAAACCTGAAGGTAGTAATGTCTGAAGGCATCAGGGTAAGTCTCTTTGGGCAGAGAACAGAAGGCCCTTTCCTTTGTCACAAAAGGCATACCCTGCCTTTTAGCAGAAAGTATTATCAGTAGTAACATTCCTAAAAGCCCATCGTTGGGATTGTAGCAAAGAACCCCTGCATTTTCTATCAGCATTTCAAAGACATCCATCCATCCATCCATTTTCCAACCCGTTGAATCTGAACACAGGGTCACGGGGGTCTGCTGGAGCCAATCCCAGCCAACACAGGGTGCAAGGCAGGAACCAATCCCGGGCAGGATGCCAACCCACTGCAGTTCAAAGACATTGTACTGACAATTAAAGGGAGAGATAATCTGGTCATGCGAAATGTATCCAGGTTTAATAATCGCTCTACATGATGCTGGCATAGGTTTTAGCTCCCTTGTGAACCTGTATTGAAAATAGATGGACGGATAGATGGAGAAGACAACACAAAGCTTTGGCATACATTGCATATCCAGAAATTAAATTCTGTCTTTATTAAATATGTCTACTCATTACTAAACATGTGTTTTTTTTTATATTGCATGCAACATATTAAACATTCATCTTTATGCAAATTTCTGTTGTTGCTTCAGCCCAGGTATTTAAATATCTGGTGATGGCATAATCATAATACTGTGCTACCTTGTAACAGAACCTTGTATTTAAAACAAATAAATATGCTTGTTAATTTATAGCAGTGATGGTGATATCAAATGAAAATGCTCGGAGTTACTATATGCCTTTTTGTTACACATACTGTATGTATTATTACTTGCTGAATAACCTTCATTTATAAAAATAATTCTTAATATCAACACCTGTTTAGGTGAAGTTTAATGAACATTTCATAGATTTTAGTAATAAAATTTTTCAAGGAAGAAGCGTGCACTGTGCTTACCTGACTTTACTTGCAATTTGTCCAGTTTCTTTGTTGGTGGCTGCATACCTGCCAATAGCTTTTCTAAGGTCCAATTTACCTTTCTCCTCAGTAACATGGAGTACTATTTTATTTGGAGAAAAACTTGAGCTCTCTTTAATATTTTTCACTCTTACTATAAATGGAATTGATTTACTTTTGTATTGGTAAGAAACAGATTCATGGAATTCAGCTTTGTTTCTAACATTAAGTGCAAGCTCAAGGAGCTGCATTTCTTCAAAGTCGACTTCCTGTTTTGAGAAGAGAAGTAAATGGTTATAGATAATGGCTTTTTGATTTAAAATACATGGTTACAAGCTTAGTTTAGGTATCCATTACAAGCAGAAATTAACAACCTGCATGTTACAAAACATAAGTATTACACTGCTGTCCATTACAATGGCACTGGAAAGAATGCATCATATTGCTCTGAAACTTGCAGGATGCATAGGTCATGGTAGAGTATCAAATGATTACAGCACATATGCTAATAATGTGAAGGAATTATGCCTCCTGGACTTTCCCAGAGTGGGTGTAATGGGTGCCTGCAAAGGAAACCTTATTGATTATTTCCTGGCAGATTGTGTGCTCTTAGTGAGCAAACATGAACAGTACGACAGCCATACATCCAGGACCTTGGACTTTGAGTGAGAGGGAATTATGAGAATGCAGAAAGGTGGATTATCCTTCCAAGACATTGGCGATTGTGTTGGACTGAATGTGAGCACAGTGATGAGAATATGAATTTAGAAGACTCTCGCACCCAACTCATAACTGAAAAGAAGGGCAATGATGGTCTGAATAACCACATCACAGATCCTAGCCTAAGAGCTGTGGTCTTTCACATATCACCGGGTGTCTGCATGAACTCTTCACCCCGGTTGGCAGCAGTGGGAACTTCTTGCTTACCACCCATGGCTTTGGATACCCTTGAACATAGGCTTTGGTAATTGCAATGGTGTCAAAATGACTCTAGTGGCAGGATGACTGACATTGCTTTTTATTTTCGGAAAGGTTCCTGTTCACTTTATTGCATTATGATACTTTGTAGATGGATCTATGCATGGGGGCACCATGGTGAAATGTTCCTTGAACTATGTATTTTGCAGTGCCATATACCAGGTGTTATGGGATGGGTTTTCATTGGGTTCCACTCCTGTGCCTGTCTCAGACCAGTCAGTGATATATCATAGACGTGTTGAAGGCAAAGTTGGTACCCTACATGCAGAGGTTCCCTGTTGCTACATCTAAACAGAGCAATGCTGGACCACATGTGGCATGAAATGTTCTAAAGTTCCTGGATGACCACCATGTGCCACTTTTTTCTTGTTTGTATATTTTCTGGATTTTCCCCCTATGCCTGGGACATGGTTGGATAATGAATGGCATGCTATAGACAACCAGCATTTATCACGGATTAAGTTTTTGCACATAAGGGGGCTGCATTGCATGCCATTCCACAAACACACATCCAGAATATCTTCCTGTACATGCCAGACTGCATACAAGCAATTATTTCCATGGAAGATACACCAAATACTTATACAGTAATTGTGTGTTCCAAATGCGTAACTGATCTGTACTTCTACTTATGTATGCCATGTATCTTAAGTAAACAGCTATCTGTATCCCTTTGATATCCCATGTCTTTCTTGGTTTTGCATTTTGAATGGCTAGCAGTGTATAAGCCTTTTAAACATGCTATGAAACAACTGAAAATGAAAATAACAATTTATTTTTATTAATAGTGTATTTATTACATTTGACATATTATTTTGTATAAGACTACAAAATAATAATAGAGGTAAAACCACCTGCTCAAAACATGATTCCTTATAGAACATTTGTCAGCAATGACAATCTTTACAACCAAAAGGGTGGTGCCCCACAAAGCATTACAATGACCTGTCTCTTTGAACATGATCATAAAGCCACATTTGGTTTGCCTAAAAAAGTAACAAGAAGATGCCATCTCTAACCAAAGTCTAAGCAGCTGTTATGGCACCATCCAGTGGAAAAGTCAAAATACAGCAACCAATTTGTGCTGGCAGCTGGCTTCAAAAGAGTGGAAGAATTTGATTGATCTAAAATTACAGAAATAATACAACATTTATTTTAATCACCATCAACAGCATACCAACTGAAATCTGTTGATCAGGAAAAAGCAATTAATTTGCACTTTACTTTTAATAATAAAATTTCTTTCATTCAACAAAATATAGTCAGTATGAATCCTAGTTTTCTGCAGGGACAGGTGAGAACCAAACAAAAAAGCTAGGTATTGTTGGAGGTGTCTTCATTTACTTGCCTTTTCAATGTTGAAAAGTGGGGACAGTGTCTTGAGACTGGAAATCAGGTGGTGGTACTAATTTTTGAAAAGGGGCAAAAGGGTGTATTAAGAATTAACAACTTCTATTGGTCTAGTTTACTAGAAACTCCTGGATTCGGAACAGTGGACCAATTCTTTGTCCTGGTACAGATATCTGAAGGGTCATGGAAAAATCTAATAATTATGTAATTATGTAGTAGATGCTACAAGAATTTGGAGTTCCAGGGCTGCTCCTGTCTTTCACTGTCTTGGCAGAGCAAGATATCTGTTTAAATATTTGTCATTAGGTTATTTAGTTTGGGGTTGGGGTTAGAATTCCACCAAGAGTCTGTCTTCTTTACTCTAATGTACGTGATTTTCTTGGAAAGACAAGTTCAAGGTTTAGTGACTATCTAGTTTGGGTAGTTAAGGTCCACGTCTCTGCTGTTTGCAAATGTTGCAATGCTCATCAAACTGTGACTTTTGATATGCACTGGAGTGGTTCACAGGTAAGTGTAAGGCAACTGAGGTGACATTTAGTACCTCAAAATCTGATAACATGGTTCTTTACCTGAAAGAAGCTTCTTGCTACATGCAGGTAAGCAGTGAGAAAATGTTCTAATTGTAAGAGTTTAAGTCTTATTTAGAAGATTGGGCAGAGGTAATCAGTGAAAACAAAATAATATATCAGAGGAAGTTTTACTATGTTAAGGGAGGAGAAAAAACCTTGAACAAAGTGAATGATTTGCCAGTTATCTTGATGTATAATTTATGAACTGTCGATATTGATTGATGATTGAAATCACAAGTACCAGTGGCCCAAATGAGGTTCCTGCACAGGTTGCTGAAACCTTTAAGTAGAATCACTGTTTCTGTGAATTCAAAGGTATCAGCTGGTGTGGCTTGGGCATGAAATGTCTTTGGGCACCTTACAAATGTGTTGTACCAGGCTTTGCCAACTCAGAGGACCAGGGAATGCTCAAAAGATTATACTTCTCACCTGGCCTGAAAACATTTTTTGAAATCCCTAGCGGTTTGAAAAAGTGGCTTGGGATAGGGGATCCTGGTTTCTCCACTTTACAGTGTTGGATAGAAAGACAGGTAGGTTGAGTAATTATTCATTGGCTCCCTTCAATTTTACAAGTTTGCAGTATGTTAGTTGAAGTCACATGAAATGGCTCTTGGCCATTATTATAACAGAATATATATACAGTATATAAGTAGGCTGCAGGTTCTTGTTTTAATTTTTATTATGTCAAAGAGCTTGGTAAGACATTTACTTATGTTGTAAAATAACAGAAACTGGATTAATATTATAAAGATTTAGCTATGGTGAACATTCATAATTTTAAAACTTACCCTTTTAAGAATCAATCTGCCTTCATTGCTGCTTTCATTCATCTCTATCATAAAGTATTCACCCTGTTTGCCTGATTCAATTTGAAAATCTGCTAACCAGTTGTCTGAACCTATGAGGTCTGCATCCAATACTTTAATTCTCATGACTTCCACATTTGCAGCGTTCTCTTCAACTGTACCTTCATACTGAAAATAATGAAATGATAAATTGCAGATTTTTGATAAAACCTGTAAATTGCACAGATTGATGTACATTTTGACTTTGGCCTACACAAAATCATTTTGGTAGCTTCTAATTAAAATATTTGGTAAAGATTAAGTATTTCAAAAGAAATTAAATGTGTCAAAGTGTACAAATTTAAGCAAGATCAAGTAGCGTCAGGAATTACTTTGCGACACGGTACTTTAAATTTGCTAGATTTAAAGTAGAAGTGAGAAATGATAAAGAAATATTTAGATTGTTATCTCAACTTACATTATCTTTTTCTAGAATAGGAAAATTGTCATTGACATCCAGAATCTTAATTTGAGCGGTAGTTGAAGAAGATAAGCAACCTTCTGCTCCATTCAGATCTTTAACTTGAATAATTAAGGTATATAAATCGCATGCCTATAAAGAAAGAGAAGTACAACAATAAATTATAAACATGACTACAAATATTAACAATGCACTCAGTTTTTCTTCACAAAAAACATTTGCTGTAAATATTTTTCTTAATGAATTTAAGTATGAGTAAGAAAATTTAACAATAAAGCAAGATATGTATTATACTTATGTTGTAATGGGCTTTCCCTTAAAGATAGGGTGAGAAGCTCAGTCATCCGGGAGGGGCTCAGAGTAGAACCGCTGCTCCTCCGCATCGAGAGGAGTCAGATGAGGAGGCTCGGGCATCTGATCAGGATGCCTCCTGGACGCCTCCCTGGCGTGGTGTTCCAGGCACGTCCAACCGGGAGGATGCCCCGGGGAAGACCCAGGACACGCTGGAGGGACTATGTCTCCCGGCTGGCCTGGGAACGCCTCGGAATTCCCCCGGAAGAGCTGGAAGAAGTGGCCGGGGAGAGGGAAGTCTGGGCCTCTCTGCTTAAGCTGCTGCGCCCGCAACCCGACCTCGGATAAGAGGAAGAGGATGGATGGATGTAATGGAATGCGTAGTGCCACCAGAACAACTAGACCTTATATACTAAAAAAGATTGATTGGCAAAATTGAGGGGTGGTGGTGGTGCAATATTCTTCAAGAAAAATTGGTGTGGCAATGGACTGATTTTAGTTCAAGCATGGAGGTGTTGCTTAAGCAAGTATGTGATGCATGGCAGGTTCAGTCCATGCATATCCACATACTGTATTTACTGTATATGCTGGAATAAGTAAAAAAATTATTATAAATTAAATATGAATTAAACAGTGTCCCAATTCCCAATGTTCTCTCCTTTGCAATTAATACAGTGCTTCAGGCTTGTTAGCTGTTCTTCCACCTATTATTTTCTACCTCATCCAAACTATCAGTTCTCAAACAATATCTCAAAGGTTTTACCTAGAAGAATTGTATGCTACTGAATGCAACCATTACCTTAAAGCAGTGCTTCCCAAACTTGGTCCTGGGGACCCACTGTGGCTGCAGGTTTTTGTTCCAACCAACTTGTGTTTTTAATTGGACTCCTAGCCCAATTAAGTGAGCTATTATTTCCCAATTTCTGTGTTTTGGAGTCAATCGAGAAATAACAAAACTAAGTTTGGTAAATTGATATTAAAATGTACTAAGCACTTCTAAGGCCATAGTTTTCTTTATTATTATTGTTTAACAATTTTCAGATTGATTTTCTGCTTTTCTAGGTGTTCCGATTGTTTAATTTATTATTTACTAATTAATGGGTCTGACGCTAAAGTTATTGCAACCTTTCATCATTCAGTGTTGTTTACCTAGCTGTCAATTCTGTTTGTTTTAATTATCATTATTAGGATACAATGAAGTGTGCAACTGCACTAAAAATAACAAAACAATAGGACAACAACAAAAGAGAGGTAAGCGTTTAAAGCAAAAGTATATTTCTATTTCTAAATGACTTATAAATGTAAAAATCATACTGCTATGCTTTTCTAAAGGCAGAATAAGAGAAGGAAAAAAAAGACCATCTAAATGAATGAGATCAATTATTATCACTAATTGTGAATTTGGCTAAAATAAAAACCTGGAGTCACAGTGGGTCCTTAGGACTGAGTTTGGGAACCACTGCCTTAACGTACAAGGCATCTTCACATGCTCATTCTTCTTTACTGTAGACTGCACCACCAACAGTAATGGCATGTTAGACACTCATAAATTCTTTTCAGGGAGTTTAAAATTTCTTGGAGTGACTATCACTGTCAAACTAAAGTAGGCACAACACTTTTCCTGGCTCACCAGCATGTGAGGCAATAACCACATTGTTTTTGATCACAAACTCTTTTGATTGCGCTATGATCATGCAAAATCGAGTTTTGAATGTGCTACTGCTTCAGACATTTTTTTCTGAGGCTTTCTCATGGACGCCTCAGCACTTCAAGGTAGTGTCACTGATCACAGTTTGTTCACAGTGAACAAAATCTTTATGAACAAGACCCCAAATGTCAAAATGATTTTTTCTTCAAAATCTACTTCCATAGCTTGAATTTTTAAAAAAATCACCAAAATCATGTGCACAATTGTAGAATAAACACCTAAAATGCACACTTGATTAACTCAGCATGATGCCTCATAGTGGAATGATTAACATGACATACGATACCTAGCAGCATATTCAACAACTACAATGCAATCCCATGTTATTGACTGTTTCCACAAATTTTTGGATCCCCATCACATATTACTTGAAAATACATATTTATATATTTCTAAGTATGTAAATTCTATCTATCTATCTATCTATCTATCTATCTATCTATCTATCTATCTATCTATCTATCTATCTATCTATCGCATTTATTTATTATTTTTTTGCATTGCGTTTGTGTCAACTGTTCTGAGGACACATACAGGTAAGCATGTCATTGTACTATGTACTCGTCACAGTAAACTTGACTTGACACTGTTAAAAGTCAACACTTGGAGTGATGGCATAGTCTGTTTTTTTTTAATCAAAGTCTGTGACACACACCAACACTTGGAGAAACATGGAGATACCAACAGCTACACAATGAAGCAAACAGCTGGAAAACATGGGTGGGACACAGAAACAAAAATAAGCACAACATTATTGTTCCCAGTTCCTTGTAATTTTCTTTATAGTGTACCTCAAGAAATTAAAGGGATTGTATGGGCCAGTTATATAAAGGTCTTAAGGTAAAACCCAGGCCTAATTAAACCATCTTTATAATCTATACTAATAAAAGGCAACGCCCTCACTGACTCACTCACTGACTGACTGACTCATCACTAATTCTCCAACTTCCCGTGTGGGTGGAAGGCTGAAATTTGGCAGGCTTATTCCTTACAGCTTCCTTACAAAAGATGGGCAGGTTTCATTTCGAAATTCTACGCGTAATGGTCATAACTGGAAGGTATTTTTCTCCATTTACTGTAATGGAGTTCAGCCAGTTCCGTGGGGGGCGGAGTTTCGTGTGACATCATCACGCCTCCCACGTAATCACGTGAACTGACTGTCAACGCACTACGTAGAAAACCAGGAAGAGCTCCAAAACGCGCTGAAGAAAACATGCATTATATAATTGAGAAGGCAGCGAAACAATAAGAAGCAAGCGAGTGACATATACTACCATATTAATGAGTGCTGCTACTTTGGAAAGAAAGGTGTAAACCTAAATTTTAAATTAAGTTAATAGACAGGTTGCCGCTGGTGTTTCTCATGCCCACGGGTAATGCGGGATACAAGTTTAATGAGAGGACGCAGGATATAAACGAGTTTTGATCACTTTGTAACTAAGTTAAAATTGCAGGTGAAGGGGTGTGCTTATGCAAATTACGAGAGACTGTGTTTGTGGGGGATTGACAGTTAACGCGGTTGGGGGAGTCACGTCATCATATCCCCTCCCATTTACCTCATTTCGCTCTGAGCTGAGCTCTGCGGCTAACGGCGTCCTCCGAAGCAACTTCATCACACTGCCACCAAATACTCACAGAAAAATCCACAAGTTAATACACACGCTGTCTCTAGAGTTTCTCCACACTCAATGTATTCCTCGCCCCCTTTATACCCTCTAATCTCCCATTTCAATTCAGATACCTCCAATTTCCAGTAAGGCTCAGCTGCGATGATGACAAGTAATAAGTCTCAAGGACAGACCCTACAAAACGATGCCATTGATTTCAGGCAAGATTGCTTTTCTCCTGGACAACTATACTTGCATTCTCAAAAGTGAGCTCATGAGCTTCGTCATATTACAACCGGAGTGCAGCCAGAAACTTTTAAGTACCGGGTCTTAGATAACATTAAATTAAGCCGTAGACATCGCAACATCACACAAGATAGCAGCTCACGAGAACTTACTGAACGCAGTACAAGTGATCACTTCCATGCATCAAACCTGTTCAAAAAACGCATTACACAATTTACAAGGTGATGGCTTTCTATGGCGTTCGTTTATAAAGCAGCGGAGAGGCTGTGTGAAGGCAGCTACACAGAAAAAGCAGAGTGCCACACTCTGAATGTATTGCTGGCATCACCGTTATACCCTCTGATCTCCCATTTGAATTGAAATGCCTCAAATTTCCAGTAAGGCTCTGCTTCGCGATGACAATTAATAAGTCTCAGGGACACACCCTACAAAAGGTTGCCATTGATTTGAGGCAACATTGCTTTCCTCCTGGACAAAACTATACGTTGCATTCTCAAAAGTATATATATATATATATATATATATATATATATATATATATATATATATATATATATATATATATATATATATATATATACACCCCGATCTACAATACTGTCAAATAAACGACCCACACACCATAGCGCAACATGAGAGGCTTCACCTTTAGCGCTGACGTCTTAGGTTCGATTCGCGAGTGGGTGCAGTGCGTGTGTACTGCCTGATGAGCCCTGAATTAGGGCGAAGCACGTGCAGCGTACTGTTTGCATTATTTGATAGTAAAACTATTTCAATATATTCAATATATATATATCAGCGCTTAATGATTCATTTTACTCTCGCAACCCCTGTTTGGGAAGAAGTATGAAAAAATATGAGGTTAATGCAGAAAACCAGATCACCAAATTAAGCTTTAGGAATCATAGATACTTTATTCGACATCAATGATTGTTTTGGTAAAGCCATACTCGGTGTAATCCTCCTTCCATGTTATAATATTTCGCGACTAGCCAAGATTAAATGAACGGAAAAAAAGTAAGAGCGGCGAGGTGATGAGCAGGCAGGCGACAGCTCAATAGCTTGAATTTGGATATACTACAGTAGGTTCTATTTAGTCGCCAGAAATATCTTTGGTAGGAATAGAAGTTGGATTTTGTCTTTAAATTTCTATGGTGAAGAAAAATTTATGCAATGATGATTAAATTTAACTTTAATTCCTACTAAACATATTTCTGTCGACCAAATAAAAATTACTTATATTTAAAATTTAAATAGAACTTGAACAAATACGTAAGATTACGAGTCATCCGTTTTAACAAGCAGCATATTGCACTGATACGAAATAGCCTGCCCATTTAATTATTTAGGAATGGATAGATAAATTAAGATTTTGTACAAATAATGTTTTAAATTTTTCTTCCTCAGTGGATTCTGGCACCCCAGCAACAGCTCCTCGCACCCCAAAGGAGATATGTGTATATATATATATATATATATATATATATATATATATATAGATAGATAGATAGATAGATAGATAGATAGATAGATATATATATATATATATATATATATATATATATATATATATATATAGATAGATATAGATATAGATATACATATATAGATAAATAGATATAGGTGTATGTAAATGTGTGTCTGTATATATGTAGATATGTGTGTATATATATATATATATATATATTGTCAGGGATGCCAGGGGCCATGACCCGGCGGGATGCCAGGAGGGACCAGAAGAGGGTCAGAGCCCTGCCTGGATCACGTGGGGTTCGCCTTCCGGGTTGCTTTGGGGACCACGGGTCAAGGGCATGGAAGCCTTTTCCTGTAGGAGCCCGTGGTCACCGCCAGGAGCGCCCCAATGCCTTGGGACTTGTTTCCCCAGCACTCCTGCCACACCAGGAAGTGCTGGGGGGAAGATTTATAACGCCGTCCGGAGAGCAGCCGGGAGGACAGCCGGCACTTCCGCCACGCTGGGGCGTAAGAAGAATGCCGGGAACACCAGGTGCTCATCCGGGTCAGCTATAAAGGGGCCGTCTCCCTTCATTCAGGGCTGGAGTCGGGTGGAAGGAGGACGAAGCAGTGGAGAGTGGAGGCGGCCCGAAGAAAGGCATTGTGGCCAGGACTTTGTGTGATTTGGGGTTTGTGCACTGAACTGGGTCTTTGTGACCATTATTTGGGGGTCTTTGTGACCAATGAACTGTATATAGTGTAAATAAACGTGTGGTGGTTGTGAAAAACAAGATGTCTGCCTGTCTGTGCCCGGGTGCCGTTGACATCTGGCGTAGTCAGCAGGATACTCCGCCTGTTGCAAGGCGGGGACCTGCAACAAACAAATTTGTTGTGGACGGCCGGGCGCAGCAGGGGACACCACCCGTTCAGCGGGTGCTGCGTGCACACAGCCCGCGGAGAAAAAACCCACGGACCGCCAGGGGTCCGTTTGTTACCATCGCCCTTGACGCTGGCGGGCGGTATGCCTAGCAGGAGAGCAGCGGTCTCCAGGGATCGTGCCGTTGCTGCAGGCCGAGGCGGCATGGCGTCGGAAGAAGCCTCGCCGAGGAGGTGTCCTCGGTTGGGCGGGTCCGGGAAGGTGAGTCCCCTGCCTAGTGGCAGCCGGCCGGGGGGCGGCGTGTTTTCTTTCTCAGGCAGGGACTTCCCGGATTCACGTCGGTGGCGGGCGATGTCGGTCTGCAGGCGCTGGCAGCACGGCGGCAGCCGCGAAGGCTGCGGAGAAGGAGACGCTGCGTCTCGAAGACTGCTGGCAACAAAAGAGCTGCCGGCAGGCATATCGACACCGAGAAAAGGGCGGCAAGATGGCGCGGACGGATGTCCCTCCCCTGACAGGCACGCGGTTGGGCGGTGTGTCTTGGGTGCCCGCCAATGACGAAGAGAGGCGGGACCAAGGAACGTTAAATCACGGGCGGGGAGACCGATTGGGCCAGAGGAGAGGGCCCACAGGAAGTGGCGGCGTCGGAGGCTGACGTACAGGTAGGCTCCGCGTCGGTTGACTTTCTGTCCTTGCTGGCTGCTCTGACGGAGCTGGGGGCGTGCCTTCAGCCTGCAGAGCAGAGTGTGTTACAGTTGCTACGTGCCCTCCGGGCTGCAGTGCGGGATCTGGAGAAGAAGGCGCTCGCGACCTTACGGAAGTTTCGACTGACAGCGGGACGGCGCGGCGCTGGAATCTCCAGCCGGAGAGGTACGGCGGATTTGGTGAGTACAGCCGACTCCGTACAGCAACTGGGAGGGTCTGCCGAAAATGGCTGTGATAACGATGAGCAGTTTGGTAAGCAGCCCTCCGACAAATAGTCTTGGCGCTAATGGCTGTATCTTGCGGCGAGGGGAGTCGAGAGGGCGCAGAATGGACACGGGCTGCTTAGTGCCCCGGGTCCTAGCGCCCTTCGCCCGAGTTGGCTGCGGCCTCGCGCTGTACTGTAGGGACGCAGACGGGAAAGGGGCTTGTGTTTGTTAATACAAAGTCGCGTACCGTCAAGGCGTCCCAGAGTGAAGGGAGGATTAAGCGGCTGGGTGCTGCTTCCTCCAATATGGTGAGGCAGCGTTGCTGGGTGCACGCGTATGGCTGGCTGCCCTCTGGGGGAGCAGAGGGAATCCCTGAGGCAGGCAGAGAGAGAGCAGGCGGTGCCGGCGACTCCATCATCGAGAGGACACGGAAGCGCGGAGAGGGTGCCGATCAGGCAAGTGCGGGGTGATTGGAGGGGAACGCTGCCCGTGCATGCACGAGCTGGGTGCTTTGGCAGCGGTTCTGCCCCTGTGTTCTCTTTTGTAGGGACGGACCCCGGGCGGGCTGAAGGAACCCCTTCGTGGCGGAACAGCCCTCTGATGTCGGGCCGTCAGCGGAATGATCTCTCTGCCGGTGCGCAGCTGCGCTCACAGCTGGAGGAGCCTACGGGGAGCAGGTGGCTCGGAACAAAGGCGCGGAGGTCTCGGAGGGTGCCGATCGAGGAGGCCCCGGGGTGCCGGTAAAAGGGGGGAGCACAACCTGTGCGAGGCACAGGGATGCACCATGGGTTGGTGCTCAGATTGTGTCTCCGCCCCTGTCCCTGCTAGGAGTGCGGGGCCGGACCCCGGCTATCCTCAGGTAGGACCCGTTTCGGGACTCTGCTGCCCTCGCGGGACGGGTCGCTCTTTCCCACGAGTGGTCTTCGCTGGCTGTGGGGCACTGTCAGGGATGCCAGGGGCCATGACCCGGCCGGGATGCCAGGAGGGACCGGAAGAGGGTCAGAGCCCTGCCTGGATCACGTGGGGTTCACCTTCCGGGTTGCTTTGGGGACCACGGGTCAAGGGCATGGAAGCCTTTTCCTGTAGGAGCCCGTGGTCACCGCCAGGAGGCGCCCCAATGCCTTGGGGACTTGTTTCCCCAGCACTCCTGCCACACCAGGAAGTGCTGGGGGGAAGATTTATAACGCCGCCCGGAGAGCAGCCGGGAGGACAGCCGGCACTTCCGCCACGCTGGGGCGTGAAGGAATGCCGGGAACACCAGGTGCTCATCTGGGTCAGCTATAAAAGGGGCCGTCTCCCTTCATTCAGGGCTGGAGTCGGGTGGAAGGAGGACGAAGCAGTGGAGAGTGGAGGCGCCGAAGAAAGGCATTGTGGCCAGGACTTTGTGTGATTTGGGGTTTGTGCACTGAACTGGGTCTTTGTGACCATTATTTGGGGGTCTTTGTGACCAATGAACTGTATATAGTGTAAATAAACGTGTGGTGGTTGTGAAAAACAAGATGTCTGCCTGTCTGTGCCCGGGTGCCGTTGACAATATATATATATGCCAGCAACACTCATGACAATGACAAAACAATTACATTGTCAATCATGTTACATTATTTTTAAAATGTTTCCTTTTCTTTTTCATTACTTCTTTAACACACTACTTCTCTGCTGCAAAGCGCGGGTATTTTGCTATATATGCATATGTATATATGTGTATATGTATATATATATGTATATGTTGTAATGGATGGCCGGCCATTTATCCTGGCCAATACCCCCAAGCCGCCAGGTGGAGCCCTCCTTGCAGTGTGGAAGTCCCCAGAAGACCAGCAGGGCATCATGGACATTGGAGTTTTTATGCAAAGCCCTGCTGGATGCCGTGGGGGCCACAGGAGGGAGCTGCAGGGAGGACCGAGGGCTTCTTGTGCCCTGTGACCCGGAGGTTCGTCACAGGAAGAGCGGGGACTTCGGGTTGAAGAAAGAGCTTTTACCTGACCCGGAAGTGATTGAGGATCACATGGACTGGGGATTGAGAACACTTCCGGGTCAGGGATTATAAAAGGACTATGGAAACTCACAGACAACGAGCTGAGCTGGGTGGAAGGGTGGCAACGCGTCTGGGAGCTGGAGGATTGGTTATTTGTATTATTGTGGTTTATTAGTGATTTATATGAGTATTGTGGAGTAGAGTGTGCTTTGTACACTGTGGAAGAAAAATAAAGTCGATTTGAGGACTTTTACCTGGTGTCTGGAGTCGTGGACAGGGGTTCAAGGGAGCGAGGACGCCCCCTATCGTTCACAATGTATATATATGCATATATATGTATATGTATATATACTGTATATATGTATGTGTGTGTGTCTGTGTATGTGTGTGTGTCTGTGTCTATACATATGACAGCAACACTCATATCAGTGACAAAACAATTACATTAACAATCATCTTACGTTATTTTTAAAATGTTTCCTTTTCTTTTTTCATAACTTCTTTAACACACTACTTCTCCGCTGCGAAGCGCGGGTATTCTGCTAGTATATAATATACTAGCAAAATACCCGCTTTGCAGCGCATATACTATAAAATTTTATGAAGAAGAAAAGTAAACCTTTTTAAACTGAGGGAAAATATACCAATAATTATTTGTCTCTTTGTATACCACGTTGTCAGTTCGGCCCTCCGGTTGTAATATGACCAAGCTGTGCGCTGAGCTTTCTCTTGAGCATGCAACGTACAGTTGGCCATGTGAAAAGTAATCTTGTTTCAGATCTCACAGCTTGGATTGCATCTGTCATAATCGGTTTGAGTTTCATGGTTTGTTTCAATTACGACAGTATTTGTAGGACTTGTGTTGAAGTGACATTCGGCATCTGCCAAGCGTTGTAAGCATACAACCGGTTTCATCGATAAATTCGCATCCAGCTTTTGAGAGTTTAAACATTCATAAACATCAAAGTATTCACTACTCAAATCGTCACCTGTGAATCTAAGATGTTTAAGAGGCATTGGTGGTTGTCCAAAGGTGTAAAATATTTGGCCATTTCGGTACATTTTAAAGCGACAACTGAACAATTCAGCGGCAGCCATCATCTCACATGCAGAACCATAGGTGAAGGGCTTAAGCATTTCACTCTTCTAGTGCTCCTGTGTAGTATAATTATCTCCTGTACCGTCATCAGTCCACACCTTGAACCTGTCCCAGTCATACAATACAAAAGACACAATGTTCCTCCAGATATCAAGAGTGAGTCTGATATGGCCGTGCAATATGTAACAAAGAGAATGGAAAAGGTAGGTGCCATCTCTGGGCATGGAAACCACTCGGTAAGTGACAGTTCTTTGATCGATGGTGATCACCTCTATAGACATGTTAATGGGGGTACGGTTGGAATGATAAAGGAAATGGGTACCTGAACAATGTAAAGTAAGTCTAAAATACCTACACAATAACTATAATTGTAATAAATGAACAATAAAACAGCGGAGAAGCCGTAGATTAAATTAAAAGGCTGCAGTTATCAGCAGGGAGACGTGAATCCCGTGGTGAAGCAAGGAAGGGACCGGCGCGACGGACAGCCTTATATAGGCAGGCAGCCAACAACTTGGGAGGCGTTGGGATGGGGGACCCAACGCCGCCTCACATGGTGACCGAGCTGCAGGCTATATTACGTATATATGTACGTAAGTAGGATTCAGTTAGCGTTGGAAATCCGCGTACCAAATTTCTTGAAGATGGGCCCATAAGTAACAAAGATCGTTGGAAAGTTCAATATGGCGGCCGACGGTGGCGTCTTACCACTGAAATAAGTACATACATCGGTTTCGGTTAGCTCAGGGAAGCCGCCTACCAAATTTTCGTGAAGATGGAGCCATAAATAAGAAAGTTCAACATGGCGGATGTTGTCGACCATTATGACCGTTACGCGTAGAATTTCGAAATGAAACCTGCTTAACTTTTGTAAGTAAGCTGTAAGGAATGAGCTTGCCAAATTTCAGCCTTCTACCTACACAGGAAGTTGGAGAATTAGTGATGAGTGAATCAGTGAGTCAGTGAGTCAGTCAGTCAGTCAGTGAGGGCTTTGCCTTTTATTAGTATAGATATATATATCTGTCTAATTTTTACCCTTTTCACCATAGAGATAAACAGGAATTCTCAGGAAAACAAATTTTAAATTCTATCATACTGGAAAGGATTGTATAGAAATTTCTAAGGTTCTAAAACTCCACCAAATCTTAACCAGGGCAATACTGGCTAGAGAAACTGAGAAAAATTCAAGATGTAGTGGATCTTCCCAAGGATCTCTATGGTCTGCCAAAGTGTCTTCAGGAGAAAATATTTTCAGGAATCACAATGAACCCTAGAATCTGCTTCAAGTGTTCTGGAACACATTTCCGATGAGATATGAGTTAATCATGGATCCTTTTAGTCAAGAATCTGGGAGGCGCAAGGAGACATTTGATTATGACTGATGAAGCATTATCAACTGACAGAGGGACACAGAGAGACTCATCCTTTAAATTACTAAGGAATTTCACTTTGGCTGTTGTTGAAGTTAAATGCATATTCCAAGATTACTGCTTAGATTTATGGCCAGAAGTCAAAGTCCTGTTTGCCTTGTAAAGGAAAAACAGGGCAATGTAGCTTTGTCCTACAGCTCCATGAGCTGAAGCAGCATCCATATTGGAATATCTGAAGAGAAAAGAATTTAGTGTTTTGGAATAGCCTACGCAAAGTCTGGACCAAATGCCCATTATCATGCTACAATGAGACTTGAAATGTTTAAGGATCTGTTGCCATTTATTTTCATTATGTCTTTCATGATGTCATCCACTCCTAATACTAGAAATGGTCTCCCATTATGGCACCACTGATTAACAGGCATCAATTCATTATGTATTATAGGTCATCTTTTACAAGATTAAACAGTTATGGTGTGCCTGAGCTTTGTTTGTAAAATAAATAAAAAAACTTATCTCTCACAAGAATAATTTAAACATTACACTAATAGGAAGGCTAGCCTTATCCAATAACCTCCTGCTTCTATGTTAAGGTTTGATTTATTGTTAGCATAGTTTTCTCCCTGTCTCTTGGTAAAATGATGTTCAGCCAATGTTACACTCTTTATATGTGAAGATGTACTTGTTGGTCACAAGATGAAGCAGTTGTGTGTTGAGGAGTGGAACTAAATTACACCCCAGCACTGAGAAGGACTCTTTAATAACTCCTTGTAATTGCAGTAATTGTTGCTAAAGTTGGCTTAATCCTTTATTGTTCTTTCATGTGGAGCATTGGATACTGCATACCTTTCCTTAATAAATAAATGAGGTCAGTTTTCTATGGAATCTAATTTTAGGTTAATTCTCATTAACTTTACTGTGCAAACTAAGAGCTAGTGCATAGAATGAATCCATTTGTTACAGGAATGCAAGTGCAATGTTATGTCTGGTCTGAGTCTGGTCTATAAGATCTGAGAGAGAACATGCCACTTGTGTGGCTGAGATGGGACATTTTTTATTGCACTTACAGATGAGTCCTCGTTTTTGACTCAAAAGCCTTCAAGATACAATTAAAATATTTAAAAACATTGCTAACCATTTAAAAAGTTGCAAAACATAGCGAAAATGTACGAGGGACGTTCAAAAAGTTTCCATACTTTTATATTTTTGTTGGAAACGGTGAAGGTGGGAGGAGTAGTAATTGGGCATTAAAAAGTTGTTGCGAAGCTGGGAAAATTGCATCGCAAATGAAGGTGACTATGTAGAAAAGTGATGTCATTTGTTTTTGAAATTCTTAATAACTAGAGTTAAAAAAAAGTGCAGAATCTTTTTGAATGTCCCTCATAACTATCAGTAATAACAACGTCCATAAAAATTTTGTAAAATTATTTACCTCCCTATCAGGAGAATAACCACCCAGAATGACTTTATCATTGTCAATGAAGAAAGTTACTCCATCATCAGGAACCTTGTTCAGTATTTGATAAGCAAGCTGAGCATTAGCTGTGTTTTGGTCATCACCATCTGTTGCATTAAGAACTAATACAACAGTACCTATAAAAAGATAAAAAAGGAAACTGACATATATAATAATTTCTTGATAAAACAGTTTGAATTCAAAAGTAAGGCAGTAGTATTAATATAAGAAAATTATATTCTTTAATTGGATGGTATTTCATAACTTGAAATTTCTCCAAGTTGCTGGACTTTTTTTTGTATTTATTTCTTAGCAGTTTACATGTTTAAATACTAATGCGACCTTGTTATGCTGCTTGAGGAATATAAAAGGGAGTTAAATATCCATCCATCCATTATAGAACCCGCTATATCCTAACTGCAGGGTCATGGGGGTCTGCAGGAGCCAATCCCAGCCAACACAGGGCGCAAGGCAGGAAACAAACCCTGGGCAGGGCGCCAGCAGACCGCAGGGCGGGAGTTAAATACAAAGTGCAAGATCCATGCAACAAGAGGATGTTTGGATAGAGATGTTTTCAAATGACCAGTTCTATATACAGTACTTAATGTTAAGACATGTACTGTGCTGTAGATTTCCCAATGTACCAAGGTTCCTCTGCAATAGTTACCTTATAGCCTCTTGTTTGTCTAGAAATGTCTTTAATGTTCATAGACGTTATGCACCTGAAAATTACAAGAGTAAGGTCTTTTGGAGCTATATGCCCTGATATTGCAGGGTGTGTCCTTAAATTCTGTAGGGAAATGCCCTGAGAGAAAAAAAAAGTTATTATGTTCTTGAAGGAACATACTGTACACTACACCTCAAGGATGACAGTTAGATCTTATGGTTCTGATAAAATGAGTCACTATGGCGAAAGAAAATATAGGCTTAAAAGACACAGAAGACTGGTGGGTATCCAGTATAACTCCTCCAGACTTATAGCATAGTGATCAGCAAGGTCATTCTAAAAAGGACATATGAAGTTTTCTGGCTAATACTGACAGATGTTAGACTGAAACATGTCTTGCACATTTGACATTTACAAAACCATTTAGGATTCAGCAATGTAGATTCCCTAATGTCTGCTTAATGCCACTGTAAGTCTGAGGGTTGGAGATCTGTCTTCTTTCTGTGATCAACCCTCCTATGTATATATTTAAGTTAAGGTAAATCATTGGATGTATGCAAATGATAATCACTATATGTGACGTATGTCCTTCCATCCATCCATCCATTATCCAACTTGCAAAATCCTAACTACAGGGTCACGGGGGTCTGCTGGAGACAATCCCAGCCAACACAGGGCGCAAGGTATGAAACAAACCCCAGGTAGAGCGCCAGCCCACCGCAGGGCACACACACGGGACAATTTAGAATCACCAATCGCAGAGTACCCCAGAGGGCACGGGGAGAAGGGGGAATGGGAGGAAGCGAACCCGGGTCTCCTAACTGCGAGGCAGCAGCAAAACCCACTGCGCCACCATGCCACCCTGTGACGTATGTGTGTTTTGTTAATTTGTTGTCATTTGTTGACAAATCCCAATTTCAAAAGTGAGGAAAATATAATTGTTTTTGTCAGGATCACTCAAAATAAATTATTTTATTGTGATTAATATTTCGCTCACTGAAACAGAAAAACTAGTGACATGCTAATTAGGATAGCCTGAGTGAAACTACCATGCATAAATAAAATTATAAATAAATCACTTTGTAATTTACTACAAATCCTACATATAGTGCATGCATTTTGTGAGTTTCTTTGCTGAGCTTTCTAGTAGATGTGAACGATGTATTAGGAAACAATTGCATAAAATAAGCAAAGACCATCTGCATCCAAGAAACAAATGAATAAGGCCAAAAAAAAATGACAGTTTCTTGCCTGGTTTGCTCAATTCAGGAACTTCTGCATGTAATGGTAAGGGAAAAAATGGAATGTTGTCATTCACATCATCGATAAAAAACTCCAGGTCTATTGAACTTTCAACCATTTTTCCGGTACTGTCATATGCATGTCCTTTGAGCTGCAATAAAACATATAATATAGTACATATTTGAAGGAAATAAGACATGCAGATCAGTTCTAATTAGTTTTACAGTCTTGTGGCGGGTAAGAGGAGTCAGTTTCCTTACAAAGTCAGGCCCTGCATAAATATTATTGTTTAACAAGGAGTGGCTTAAACCATGGGACTGGAGTAGACCCAGAACCCTAGATTGGTCTACTCATCAAATAGGTGGAGTTAACAATAAAAGGTCTGTGTACAGTTGCAGTGCTACTGCATTTTCTTCTTCCTTATTCCTCTTGTAAGTGTCATATGGGATGGACAGGCATCCCAAAAAGGAGAAGGGAGGCCACAAGTGGACAGACAGGCATCCTGGCCGAAAGAGAGAAAAGTGCCATACCCAAACAAAACCTCCTCAGGTGAATGGACAGGAATCCCGGATGAAGGAGAAGAAGGCTCCTTGCCCAGACAGGAAGCCCCAATAAATGGACAGGTGTCCCAAATTAAAATATGTGTAGTACCTGTCGGCCAGGACAGAAGAGGAGATCAGGGAAGGACTGTTTCTAGGGGACGTTTATTCACCCCAATCGCTAAATGGCAGTGGTCCTCTATATCAGTGCCCATTCGGGAACGAGCAGGGAATGCTGGGTACTGTGGTCTGAAGTGCAGCCCTGCTGGGGTTCATGGGCACTGCAAGAGAGTGCTACAGGGAGATGTACTCCGTGTAATGTGGGACTTCCATGGGACCCAGAAGTGGTTCCAACGTGCAACAGCTCTGGCACTGGAAGTGCTCCTGGGTCCTCAATAAAAGGGACCACACTGTCTTGTTCACTTAAGTCGGAGCTCGGAGGAAGGAAGGCAACACTCGGCTGGAGGAGGGCAGTGCAATGGAGAGAGGAGATGTGATTGAAGGAGAGATGATTTGTGCTTGTGCTTATGTATACAAGGTATTTTGTAATAAAACACCCATTTATTTGAACCCAGGACTATCTTGGTGTGTTCATGTCGGGGTTTGAGGCTCTCTGGCTCCCCCTTGCCTTCATACTCTATTATTGCAGATTTTTGACACAGTATCTGTTGAATTCTTTGAGCAAAATATAATATTAGACCAAAAAACATGGAATACATTTTCTTACACTAGGACAGAAACAGGTTTTATGAAGGAGCTGGGTGCTGTACTAGAGAAAGAACTATAATATCACAATTGTCTTTGAAGGATGCAAAACAACAGAAAGACCACATTTGTAATTTGGGAAATAAATTTACATGTGTTCATTATTAAACTTTTAAAATTCTTTTCATTTTTATTTTATTGGTTTTATTGAAATCACACAACATTCCATACAAATAGATCAATTTTACAAAAATAGGATTGAAAACAAATCAACCCCCACCCCTGAGAAAGAGAGCATGGGCAGAAGAATAAAACTTAAACCCAGTAAAAAATAAATAAATAGATGAATTAATAAGTGAATATACAGTAGATGAATGGAGAAGAAAAAGAAAAAGGAATTGGGAGAGAATCTGCTTCCTCAGTGCTTTAAAACCTTATTCTAAAATGTTATTGATTGGATCCTGCCAGGTTTTGAAAATTTTCTGAACAGATCCTCAAAGTGAGAATTTGATTTTTTCCTATAACATCAGTTAAACTTTTAAAATCCTACTCTGCCCAGAAAGATTCTGTGTAAAGAACAGCTGTTGATGCTTGATATGAGGTTTAGGCTGAGTTCGCAGTGTGATGAATTTGACATACCTTGACATACTGTATAAACGGGTAGATCTGGGCTGAAACAGGAGCTTATTGATGAGTAAGGACTTAGGAGGGAGGGGGCCACTGGGCTTGAACCATTAGTTGAGCACCACCTAGGTTTTCTGAGGAAACCACAGCAGCACTAGTACAGTAAATAATGGCAAAGCTTAAACCTGAATAGTTACTACACAATAGTACAAGTAGTGCAAAAGAATTCAATAGGAGTATGACCACAAGACCAACTTCATCAAACCTTCTCACATGAAGCCCAGAAACAATGAGATATGATTTAAGCACATTTATATTAGGTAGAATGGCCAGTGGGGCCTGGGCAGTCTTTTGGCCTTGGTACTCCTGCAGATTTTTTTTTTTCCATTGTAATTCAAGCTTTTTGTTTTCTTCTGTGCTCATCTTTAGAGACTTACATCATAATACTGTATATAATGACAACACTCTTCTACTAGTTATATATGCATGTTTTATAAGATTGTGCAGATTTGTTATCTCTTTTTTACTTGGTTTTTCTTTTCTAACTTTCTATTTGACATCTGTAAAGCATTTTGAGCCACACTTTTTATATTAAAATGTACTATAGAAATATCTGTTGTTGTTGTTGGACAGAAGCACAAACCACAGAAGCAGCATTTGAGATTATGTACAATTGAGAGAGGTGGACAGAGCATGCAATGACAAATCTAAGAATTATATTTGATAGCCATCAGAGCACAGAATGGCAATTGTCAAATTGTAGCGGGGCTACATAGTAATAATGTATTCGATGTATGTGCTGAGTGCGTGTTATTTCCATTGTCCCGTTTACTGTTCGTTATGTGTACGCCAGTGAATGTTGTCCCCGTAAGTGCAGAGGGGACGGATGAGGGAGAGAGACCGCAGCCCCAGGATGGAAAGCACCTGTTCACGTTCAGTTACATCCGGCTCTTTACTATTTAAACGATCAGGAGGGAAAGAGGAAGAGAGAGGAGGCAGGAGAAAGACGGAGATTTCATTTAACAACAACAGATCATCAATTCCTGCTATTTTTCACATCGCGCATTGTAACCTGTTTGTTTCTCATTCTGCCGGATTCACTACATCATCACCAGAAACCACGGGGTTGGACTTCATTATCCACCATACGCCAAGGAAACACGGTGAGATTGTTCCATTTATTCGGGAGATTCAAACACATCCATTTTTTCTGGATCAATCATCTGTATTCAGGACAGTAATATACCCGGACTCAAGTTCACATTCATTTTCATTTCAGTATTCATTCATTATTGTTATTTGTGTTTGTTATACGTTACAGGGGCAAGGGAGGGTTTGTTATTGTATATATGGTGTTTTCATGTTGCTGCTTTGATGGACGGATATACATATCTATATATATATATTTTCTATGTGTGGAACTTGCATTTTTTGTTATTGTGTTTCATTTAATATATTTATACACCTATTTTACATATCTGCTTTTGTGTGCTTGTGTTTAAACCATCGATTGAGGGGGAAATATTATTTGTTAGAGTTACAGCTTGGTATTTGTAGGTCCGTAATTCAGTAATTCATCCAGGCCGCAGGTCTTGGTAGTGTAGCTGCCGGCTGGGTAAGGGGTCAGCTATTAAAAAATATTAAAAACAAATAGAGTCTGATCCTTCAATTATCTGTTTTAAGAGAAAGAGATTAAAAGAGAGAGAGAGGGAGGAAAAATATTTAAAACATTATTCTGGTTAGTAGTTACTATTATAGTATGAGGTATTTTCAGCTATTCAGGTTAAGCTAAGAAAATTTTAAAACAAAAAATAAAAATAGATAAAAACAAATGTAAAAAAATACAATAAAAATAGAACATATCAGTGGGATTACCTTTTCAGCAGTTTTTAGACCCTGAGCACTTTTGTTAGGCTACCAATAAACATTTGCTGTATTTTCATCAGAGGAATTACATGAGGTTTGCATTGCTTCATTATCAAATGACCTTTCCAAACCATGGGATTTAACAACGACAACATTCTGACCAGGCAAGTAAGGCAAGAAGGTTGTCAATAAAATGAAAACACTTTACAAGTAAGCTGCAACATTTTTCACTCATGATTCGTAAAGCCCCTCAAACAAAGGTTTTGTCGATCAGTACATTTCCACATTTGGCTTTTAAATTATCATATGCAATAAGTGCAAATAAAGGCAGCAGATCATCATAACTGACATCAGACCACATGATCACCCTGTAGTTTGGTTTGTGTGTAGTGCTGATGAGTTGCTGTGCACGTCTGTTTGGTTCAGCCTCAATTACATCTACTCTTCTGTCACTTATGAACAGACTCTCTACAGAATCATTTGTATCTGATACATCTGCCCTGCAAATCAGTGCAACTTTATTACACCACACACATTTAAAAGTGGCATCTGCATATGCAAAATCGTCACCTTTTTATGTCTGTCACTAAAACTACAATTAATAATACTGTCATTGAAGAACTGTGACTATTACAGCACAAAAAAAACAATTTATTCTGCATCTGCTTTCCATTCTGATAGCCCACAGTAAGGTTTCCTGCTACCACAAAATACTGTCCACCAATTTATTAGAGATGTGTAAATTTGGGGGTGAAAGTGTGCGTGGACAACTAGTTAGTCAGAGATAAATGGAAAGGGATTAAAGAGGACTCGATCAGCCAATATAATGGCAGGAATACTTCTTTCAAAAACTAGGAACACGTATTTTTTCATTCACCTTGATTAATTTTGGAGCTCCTGTGGAAGCCATGTTTTAGGGTATGTAATATAAAAAAGTGCTCCTGGTTTAATGGAACATTGATCTGCCAAACTGAACACAAGTTCATGTTTCTCCCTTAGCTGCAAGGCTGGTGAAGGTTGATTTTCTTTTCTAGCTTTTCTCTTTCATAAAGCTCTTTATTGGCTTGATCTTTCTCTCACTATGAATTAAAGTGTTTTTCCCTCTGATTATTCAACTCTGGGGACTTACCATGTATAAGTGCTTCTGCTTATGACAATACTATGAAAGAAGGACACCCCGGTATAAGGTAAAATGCAGAATAACAGAGATTTAGAGCTTACGTGTGCCTTTGACAATCTCAGAACTTAGAGATTTCACTTACTTGAACTCACTGACTTAGAGTATGTGTATTTAGCTTCAGAGCTAACTGGAAGTGTATTTGCCATCCCCTTTTAGAGGCACATCTGTCATGGCTTTCAATACGTAATGAATTTCACAGTTCATCAGCATTGTGCATCTCTACATTCATTAAATTATTTTAAAAAGTACACTTTGTTCAGTTTAATTTAGTTAGGGTTCTCCCTAAATATGTTCACAAGTTAATCTTTTTGTAATTAAGAAAAAGTATGAACAATTTGCCTCTACCAATCCTGCTTAACTTCCAGTAAGGTACAGGACTTGGAACATGCAACTTGCACAAGAGTTTAACCATGCACGTATGTGAAGAGAAACACATTAATAGAACTCGATATTTACTTCCTGTAGCTATGAGAAAGAATGTGGGCAAAAGGACCAAAGTGGGAAAGACTTCAATGGCTCAAAACAACAAGGACACATTAGTAAATGCTAGATAGATAGATAGATAGATAGATAGATAGATAGATAGATAGATAGATAGATAGATAGATACTTTATTAATCCCAAGGGGAAATTCACAAATGCTGTTTGTGCTACAAAATGTCACACTCTGATCTTTCAAAGACAAATAATCTTCCATGTATTTTGTGCAGGACCTCTGGCGTCTGCTTGGGAGTAATTTTATAAACTTAAATAATATAAAAGTAGTTTATTTCAGGCAGCTGTATTTCTGTACACAAGTCAATGCACTTACTTTATATTTAGAGCATTCCTCTCTGTCCACAGTTTGAGTAATGTTGATCTCACCAGTTTTTCTATCAACAATAAACAAGTTGAACGGTGCCTCTGTGGCTCCTTTTCCTGAAATTTTGTAGTAGCTGACAGTGGGCACATCAGACCTAATCTGTTAAAAAATACATTATGAACAAAAAAAAAACTTCAGTAATTGTATCAGCAATATCTTTTTATTAGAGAAATATTGAATATATAATCTCATGCAAAGTAAATCATTATTTAGAGAAATAATAAACATAATTGTTAAAGCTGTTTTAAAATATAACATATAACAGTAGATGTATATTCAAAAAAATATGAAGATTTTCTGAAAGGCATAAATAATACTGTATTTATAGAGAACTGATGATATATTACTTTCATAAGAGGATTTTTACTATTAAAATCTTCATTTTCTTTTATTGAAGTTGATGGTGCAATCCATTCCCTTTTTTGTCTTTGAAAAACTTCTGTGTCATTATTGTGGAATAAGGCTCCATTTTGAATTTTAAGAACTTCTAATATAGCTTCTCCATATCTTAGAAATACCTAGAAAGAAAAAAAATCCCAAATTTTAAATATTTAATTAAATATGTTACTATTAACAATTATTTATTTTTATTGTTATCTGTTATAAAAGTTAAAATATTAGCTCAAGACTCCAATTTCCAAATGTTCAGAGCACGTAGCTAAATTTATATCTTCTGGAATGAGATGACCACTTCTTCTACCCTCCTCTGCTTACCCTAAGACAGTTATAATGACATATTTTAAGAAGTCCATCACTGCTAAATCATCCGTAATCCATGTAGTTCTCCCACCACTGCCATCCAAATCCTCTGAACAAAATACTAAGCAAATAAATAAGTAAGTAATCAACAAATAAACACCAACACTAAACTATATACTTGCATATACTGTCTATACAGTATAATATTTACTATACCTATTTTTATTTATTTGGTATATATATAGGTCCAGAATAACAACATATATATTTATATCACAGAAGAATAATAAGAATAATTACACATGTATAGCAATTTTCATGGCGCTCAAATTGGTTTACATAGACAGAAGAATAAAACACCCATTTATTTGAACCCAGGATTATCTTGGTGTGTTCATGTTGGGGTTTGGGGCTCTCTAGCTCCCCCTTGTCTTCATATTCTATTATTGCAGATTTTTGACACAGAATGTGTTTAATTTTTCGAGCAAAACCTAAAATTAGACCCAAAAATATGGAATACATCTTCTTACTCTAGGACAGAAAAAGATTTTATGAAGGAGCTGGGTGCTATACTAGAGAAAGAACTACAATTTAACAAATACACACCAGCACTAAACTATATACTTGCATATACTCTATATACAGTATAATATTTACTATGCTTATTTTTATATAGATAGATATATAGATAGATACTTTATTAATCCCAATGGGAAATTCACATAATCCAGCATACTGCTACAAAAAACAATATTAAATTAAATAGTAATAAAAATGCAGGTAAAAACAGACAATAACTTTGAATAATGTTAACATTTAAGGGGTGGAATTGAAGAGTCGCATAGTGTGGGGGAGGAACGATCTCCTCAGTCTGTCAGTGGAGATATATACTGTATATATCAGGGGTGCCCAATGCGTCGATCACGATCAAACGGTAGATCGCAAAGGTAGTGCAGGTAGATTGCGTTGCATTCAAAAAAAATTTTTTTTAAACGTTAGTCTATCATATATCCCCCCTATGGCATTTGCCACTTGATTGACATACAGGGCGGCCAGTCTGAGATCTGTTCTCATCTAACACACTGGTCATCCCGCACACACAATCAAACGTGCGAGCTACTGCAAAACTCCAGCTGTGATCTAGTTAGCTTTCCAATTTATATCGACTAAAGAAGGGATTTAAAAAAAAATTGTTTGGGGAGGGTATGGGCTGGATGTGGAATTGGAAGAGGATTTTTTCTCACAATGTCACAATCGAAGTGCGTTTGTCTGATCTGTCAATCTATCATTGCTATTCCAAAGAAGGAAAATATGGAAAGCCATTTTTGAACTGTTCACAAAAACTACGAAACTGACGTCCTTCCAAAAAGCGATCTGAGAAAGAGAAAGGAGAGGGAACTAAAATCGCAGTTAATCGGACAGCCATCATTTTTCACTCGGCTGATTTCAAAAGCTCCTTGACTGCATTATTTGGCTCTACTTATTTATGCGAGTCAGCCTTTTCCTACATGACGATTATTAAATCCAACTACTGTAGTGACCATAAATGTATTGAATTGTGCCATAAAGGTTATTCAGTTATGCAAGGTACGACAACATACATTTTATGTATAAAGTATACTCGGTATATAGGTATATATATATATATATATATATATATATATATATATATAGTGACAGATTAGGTGCTTGCTCGCACCCTTGCACCCTCAGACACCACGTCAGACACCAGGTAAAAGTCCAATAGTGATATTTATTATAACAATAATGTGCACAAAGCACTCTCCTCTCCCAAATACTCCAATAATAATACAATAAACCAATAATAATCCTCCACTCTCCCAGACGCTTAGCCACCCTGCCTCCCAACTCAGCTCATTGTCTGGAGCGAGGCACCGCCTTTTTATAGCCCTTGACCCGTAGGTGTTTCTGTCCCAACAGTCCACAGTTCCTTTTTCCTTCCGAGTCAGGGCAATCAGTCTTTTACTTCAACCCGGGAGCACTTTGTTCCTTCCCGTCACATGACCGTGACGTACCCCCGGGTCATAAGGCACAAAAGAGCCCATAAGCCCCCCCACAGCGACTCCTGGTGGCCCCCAAGGTATCCATCAGGGCTGTGTATAAATGCTACAAAGTCCATGAGGCCCTGCTGGACCTCGGGGCACTATCCTGCTGTCGGAAGGGCTCCTCCTGGCGGCCTGGGGGTGAGGACCGGCATGAGAAGCCGGCAGTCCTCCACAATATATATATATAGTGTGGCAGTAGGGGGCACTAGTGCTCCCTTGAACCCTCAGGTACAACTCCAAACACCAGGTAAAAGTCCAAGACTTCTTTATTTCTTCACAGCACAAAGCACCCTCCACACTACTCATATATTTCACTACTAAATAAACAATCCACTAACTACAATAATCACTCCTCCTCGCCCAGACACTTTGCTCCTCTCCCACCCAGCACAGCTCAGTGTCTGGACTGAGGCACCGTCCTTTTATAGCCCCTGTCCTGGAGGTGTTCCTGTCCCAGCAGTCCACAGTTCCTTATTCCTTCCGGGTCAGGGCAATCAGTCTTTTACTTCAACCCGGGAGCACGTGATTTCTTCCCGTCACGTGACTTCTTCCCGTCACGTGACCGTGACGTACTCCCGGGTCATACGGCATCACAGAGCCCATAAGCCCCCTCACAGCGACTCCTGGTGGTCCCCAAGGTATCCAGCAGGGCTGTGTATAAACACTACAAAGTCCATAAGGCCCTGCTGGACCTCGGGGCACGATCCTGCTGTCGGGAGAGCTCCACCTGGCGGCCTGGGGGTGAGGACCCGCATGGGAAGCCGGCAGTCCTCCACAATATATATATATATATAATTTTTAATTCATTTCGACCTGGTCATTTTAAAAGTAGCTCGCAAGCCAAAAAAGTGTGGGCACCCCTGGTATATATATATATATTTAGGCCTAGAATAACAACATATATATTTATATCACATAAGAAAAATAAGAATAATTACACATGTATAGTATTTTCCATGGTACTCAAAGTGGTTTACATAGACAGAAGAAGAGCTCCTTCAACCCCAACCATCAACAGGATGCAGCATCCGCCAGGATGATTCAATGGCAGCTATTTTTTCGCCAGACAGAAACAATCATTATGATAACCTGATGTAAAGAAGGCAGGTGCAGTATCAACAATGGCAGAAAATAACCAGAGGCATCTCTGCATTCAGGGCACATAGGGAATGTATGACACAGCCCACCTTCTCCCAGCAAATGTTGTTGTTCTGCCAAAATCAAATAAATAGTACTTGTCTCAGTTATTTAATGTTTTCTTAAAACATTTCCGGAAAACTCATCTTACTCATTATCATCAAAGTTTTCCATGTTTTCAATGATAAATTAAATGCAGTTTCTTTTCTAGAAAAACATTTCTTTATGAAGCCTATGTCATGCATGCATATCAGAGGATCACCCTCTGAGTTCATCCCAGGAATGTGCTACCACCCCAAGCCAAAAGGGGGCACTGCTGCTAACTGTCTTGACTTCTTCCTCCACAGTGCAGAGAAACCTCCCAGTGAGGGCAACTGGCTCCATCCTTTCTGCTTCCTGGGCCATAAAATTGAGACTACTTGGAAGGAGACATCACTACTTGTTCACGTAACCTAAGCATAAGAGCTCCACAGCTAAACTATAATCGACAAAGCCATTCAGATTAACCTAACCATCGTGTAACAGTGGAAACAATTTTGTTTCTTTTTCGATAAAACATTATATCTTGTTTTAGTTAAAGCCTTCAAGTAAACAGGGATAGCCGGGTTTGCATCCCAGAAATTCATCAAAATATCAGCCTGTCATTGCCTTGGACAACCACACACATGAAATTTCCCTTGTGCCTGGCACCATTAGCATTACTTTGGACCCTGTAGTTTTCTAGCCATACTTTTGCTAATGTGTGAGCATGTGCATCCTGCACTTGTCAGTTCCGTCTTGAGGCCTGAAGAAAATAGCCCTTTTTAAAGAAGCCCATTGACTGATTTTTTTTGGTGGTGTGTTTTAAAGGGTGTGTGATCTGGCATTTAATGTTGTAGAGTAGTCATCATCATGAAAATCATGTTAACTACTTATGTATTTAGTGATTTAGCACTTTGCTCACTGATCAGAAAATGGAGATTTATTAATATTAATTTGTATTTCTGTGTTTGGTGTTGAATATTTAATTCTGATGTTGACAAATATTTCATTACCATCGGTTGGTGGTTGTTCTGTATGACAGAATGTTAATAGATTCATTTTTATGGCATTACTTAAGTGACATTTTCTCATCACTGGTTCTGGTATGTAAACTGTTGTAAAAAGCCGCTTGCCCCATCACATGAGATTTAGTGGAGACTGTCTCCTTCGCTGCGCTCTAACACCATTACTGCCACTCCAGTCTCCACAGCTCTGCTGTTCTAATGTTTTTTTTTTTTTTGCAATGTCCACACTTATGCCTCCAGTTCCACCTTTCACTACTCAATTAGAAGAAACCCAATCCTCACTGTCTCCCCAAGGATTTGAGCTCATCCTAGTCAGGATCATTCCCAACACTCACTGGCAGCCATGTAGCCAGGGCAGTGGTTTTAAGCAGAAGAGCATATCTTATAGGTTTAGGTCATTCAGTGCTTGATCATCTTGTAATACCAGTGGCACACTTGGCTGGCGTGGAAAGCATCCTGATTCACATAAAGAGAATTTAAAGCAGATAAATATTTTATTTTAAAAGAGGTGGGAAGTCAGGCGAATATTAAACCCAAAATTACTCCATATACTACACCAAGAAGGACAACACATTCACCATAATATCTTACAAAAAACAATAATGTATTAAAATACACCAATTCAATCTTTTAGCAAGATAACAAAATAATGCATAACTTCCTCCTGACAATTACATTGCAGATCAAAACATTTAAAACAGAAATAACAATAACCAGAATATGACAAACTCAGTCCTTCTTTTCAATGAATTACAAGTGTTCCAGTGTAACAAGCCACCAGCATGAGAATAAAGTTGTTAGCCTATTAGAGAGTCCGACACAGGCTTTTGCAGAAGCGTCTAAAATGGGACCTTGTTTAAAAGGAACGATAACAGGTCTTCTTTTTCCACTTTTCTCACCTTTTAACACACTCCATTTCTTCAGGTCACTTTGATTTTTTGGTATAGACTTGTGTATCTTCCAGCTCTTTGTTGATTTTCTTACTTATTTATCCTCTCCAACCTCCACTTCCTTGAGGTCATTAGTTTTTCCACTAATCAGTGCACTCGGGATTTTTCCCAAATAATTCTATTTAATTTCCATTCCACATTCAGTAGGCAAACCATATCAACGAGACCGCTACAATCTGTCTTTTTCTTCCTCACATTCAAACACACACACCCTGCATTGATTTTCAGGAAGGTGTCATCCATTTTGACATCATCTCCCTTCCAGGTCTGTATGGCTGCACCAGTCTTTACATGCCTAAAACATCACTAAAAATCAACACATTTCAAGTGATCTTTCTGATGTAAGTAGATACAATAAATTTGTTCTATTTTCTCCAGACTTGACGGTTCCCAAAACCTGAACTTTTAATCAAATTGCCAGGTAAGCAAAAGGGAATTATTAAATACAAAAAGAATGCTAGGCACATGCCATAAAAGTAAAGCACACTTTTGAAAAGAAGAGCTTGCTTTTTTATTAGACAAGGTTGCCAACAAGATACTGATCTTGTTGCCTAAGGCACATGGGAGTCTTTCCAACACTGAAATTACTTAAAGATGGGAAGAGACTGAAAACAATAATTGCTACATATCACAACAAAGGTCAGGTACTGAGGTGTGAAAAATGATTTCTCAAGTGTTGAGACAAAGAAGAGGGATATAATTAAGGATATAAGGGGCCAGAACTGGAGGTGAGCAAATGAAAACATTACCCCCTTCCTCAGGGGAGGAAAGAATTCTGCCAGTCTTTGGGCTTGTTGTTATAGAGGGAATATCTGGAGGAATAGATGTCTGTGGTAAAGATTTTCCAAAAACATTAGCCCACACTTCCTTGCCCCAGCATTCCTCATCTGTCCTAGTGAGGTTTCAACCTCTGAACAATCCCCAGATGAAAGGCACTTTCTGAATCCCCGGCATGGATGAACACATGTTCTTGTAATAAAGAGCTAATATATCTTGAAATGGAGAGGGTGCAATTAAAGAGGAAAAAGCTTCAGTTAAATTGGGATCTTCTGGAGAAGGATGAACAGCTCATGGAATTAAAGTTTATCAGATACACTAAAGCCGGCCCTTTTTATCTGTGACAGTAATACTGATTTTGAATAAGGTGAGCTATAGAGAACATGTCTGGATCATACTACCTGTATTGTTTCTTTGTGACTAATGTACATAACCATTTCTCTTTCTTTTCATCCATGCAAATGCTGCCTGAACTACTTGAAGGTAATTTGTAAATTATGTATACATTTATTTTAATATTTTCATTAATATTTATTAAATATGACCGAAAAAAATTATATACCAGTAATCCCTCCTCGATCGCGGGGGTTGCGTTCCAGAACCCCCCGCGATAGACGAAAATCCGCGAAGTAGAAACCATATGTTTGTGTAGTTATTTTTATATATTTTAAGCCCTTATAAACTCTCCCACACTGTTAACATTATTAGAGCCCTCTAGACATGAAATAACACCCTTTAGTCAAAAGTTTAAACTGTCCTCTATGACAAGACAAAGATGACAGTTCTTTCTCACAATTAAAAGAATGCAAATAGATCTTTTTCTCTTCAGGAGCAGAGAATTTCAGAGAGAAAGAAAGCGCTCGCAAAGAAAAGCAAACAATCAAAAAATCAATACTTGTGTTTTTAAGTTTGTCGCGGCAGCGTTAGTATCTTCTAAGCAAACAGCCTCTGTGCAAACAGCCCCTCTGCTCACATCTCCTCCGTCAGGCGCAGAGAACGTCAGAGAGAGAGAGCGAGATTAAAGCAACAATCAAAAAATCAATCCGTGTGCTTTTGTGCTTTTAAATATGCCGAGCACCGCAATAAAGCAGCATTTTTTTAAAGGAGCGTCAGTATCTTTTAAGCAAACAGCACCTCTATGGCGTTATTTCAGTGCCACTATTCTGAGCACACGTAAAAAAATATTGAGCGCACGTAAAAAAAGATTGCAAGTGCAAGTGTTGCATTTTGAAGAGAAATTTATTTTGAGCGTACAAAAGCTGAATTTGAGTGAACAAAATTCATTGCTGCGTGCAAAAAATGTATTTCAGTGTTTGCGCTTATCCATATACACACACACAATAGCACCCTCTCGCTCAGTTTTTCATTTGCGCTTGCTCGCAATGTGTTGCTTGCGCTCACAACATTCTCTGCTGCGAGCGCTCAACTCTCTGTACACCGTTATAAGTGTGCCACAAAACCAACCAATCACAGACTTGGTTTCAAAAATTCTGATTGGCTCTTACGGTCTCCAATCAGCTCGCTAGCTGCTGCATTCCGGAAACAGTCAGTTGGCATGGTTGTATAATGCAACTACATTATACTACACCAACGATAGTCTTAACAAATAATATATTTTAAAATAAAATAATTAAAGATATTATCCGCAAATTGGGGTTTAATTGAGTTTAGCTGGATTTAGCTACATTTCGGACTGTTTCCGGAATGCAGCAGCTAGCGAGCTGCCGTAAGAGCCAATCAGAATTTTTGAAACCAAGTCTGTGATTGGTTGGTTTTGTGGCACACTTATAACGGTGTACAGAGAGTTGAGCGCTTGCAGCAGAGAATGTTGTGAGCGCAAGCAACACATTGCGAGCAAGCGCAAATGAAAAACTGAGCGAGAGGGGTGCTATTGTGTGTGTGTATATGGATAAGTGCAAACACTGAAATACATTTTTTGCACGCAGCAATGAATTTTGTTCACTCAAATTCAGCTTTTGTACGCTCAAAATAAATTTCTCCTCAAAATGCAACACTTGCACTTGCAATATTTTTTTACGTGCGCTCAGAATAGTGGCACTGAAATAACGCCATACACCTCTGCTCACACCCCCTCCGTCAGGCGCAGAGAATGTCAGAGAGGGTGAGATAGAGGCAGAGACAAGCAAACAATCAAGCTCCGCGCGGGATGCATATCTTATAGCATTGAGGAGTTTTAGTTAATATGTAATACATGCTCTGATTGGGTAGCTTCTAAGCCATCCGCCAATAGCGTCCCTTGTATGAAATCAACAGGGCAAACAAACTGAGGAAGCGTGTAGCATAAATTAAAAGACCCACTGTCTGCAGAAATCCGCGAACCAGCGAAAAATCTGTGATATATATTTAGATGTGCTTACATTTAAAATCCGCGATAGAGTGAAACCGCGAAAGTCAAAGCGCGATATAGCGAGGGATTACTGTATTCAATATTTCTATACTCCTTTGGACTGTGCACATTGTTTATTTGTTAAATATACCTAGAATAACTCAATAAAAATGAGCTTCAAACAGAGATTTTCCCCATAGATGTTCACCAAAAAACTTTTTGTTTCTTGTGTTCTGGCACATGGTCAAATTGCCACAGACAAAAGCATCATGGGTATTCCCTGGCCCCTTGGTTAGAATATCCATAAAGAGTCTTCGGTGATCGCAAATTACCTGTACATCCAATACTGAGAACCCTTTACAGAAAATGTAAGTAGGTTCTAAAAGGCTGGGAATATGAATGGATGCACCATCCACTGTTCCTACAACATGCAGGTTTTACTGATTGCATATTAGTTTCCATCTTTAGGAATCAATTGAAATATGATGTAGGTAATGTGCACACTTACAGATGCCTTGCCACGTACATCTGCAAGAGTCTGCAGGAAACCTTCAGCAGCATGATGTCATAGTGCTACAATGTGCTGCACAAAAGATGTTAAATGGCCAGGTGGTACTGGAAAAAATTCACCTTCACTAGACTCAGAAATATAATTTATTTATGCTCTCAACACATGAATCTTTAAATCTTTGTTTCCTCGTTGAGATGATCAAGTAGGTTGAGGTTTTTGCAAACCACAGCATTAATTTGCCCAGCTCTAAAATATGGAAGGAACTTAGTACAGGTATACTTGTTCTGCCCCACATGCTGTTAGTTGTTACTGTTTTTTGTCGAACTGTACTCCCCCTTTGTCTTGTCATTTACTAACACACCTGTCAGTCACGTCCCACACTCACAGTGGTGTTATAAATGTTTATGAAACTCACGTAAAGCATGTAGGTCCCATAATAAACATTTAAATACAATACACCCCATGTATCTCACGTAGGCACACCTTTATCTCTTATTTTGGTCACGTCCGAAGCGTATCTTTAAGGTATATAAACCCCTTGGTCTGGTTAGTTCTGGTATACAGCAATTTGGACCTCTGTCTACATGCTTCTCTTTGTCTCGATCCGACAGTGGAAATCACTCACCTTGTAAGTCTCATTTAAAGGTTTATTGTTTAATGTATCTGTCTGCTATGTATTGCTTTGTAAATCCGTATTTATTGTCTTTGGTTCTACACCTGTAAATACCTGTATGTTTCTTTTGTATATATTTCAGTTTACAATGAGGTACGTCCAGTAAAAGCCTTCAAGAAAGCTCACCCTTGTCATTTTTATGTGGCTGTGTGGATTTGTTTAAGCTCTCTGTGGCCGCATTGCATGTTATGCAGAAAAATACTAAAACTAAATGAAAAACTTGTGAACACATTTAAGCACACAACACATGCATTTGAAAGGAAACAGGAAATGTGATTGTGTGTTGATTTATTAATATCTTAAAGGCAATGTCTTTGTGGATTGACTCCTATACCCCTTTAAGAGTATTATCCAGAGTGCTATATGGACCAACCTGATTACTGAGTCGGTTGAAACAGAAATGGAGGACAGGAAGAAGCCATGTCTTCTGGTGTTTTTGTTTGGTAGCTGCAATGTGACCAAGCAAGTAAGCAAGAATAAGAGAGAGCAAAAACATCTGTGCCTCTATTCAAGAGACGTGAAAAACTGCAGTTGAATCTGAGTAGCAGGGCATTCACAAGCATTTCAGCAACTAACAGCAGGGTTTCCAATTTCCCTAAACAAAAATAAGGGACAACCTAAGGCAATGCAGGTTTAGGTGGATTTGTGAGAGGGATTGTTTAGAATAGGGGTTTGAAGCGGCATTGCCAAACAATTGTCCTTGGCATTGTAGATGTCCAGGACTTGGATTTTTGGTGCTGTGTAAAATTTGGAACAAATAGCATTCCGTTACAGAACCCAACATATCTGTTTCAAATTCCTTAAAACCAGGAACAGTTGGCAACCCTATATAAAGGGCACCATTTTTAGTTACATTAAATTGTATATTAATCAGTAAAACATAAAACATTTGTTAGTTGTTAAAAAAAAGATTTGGTCTGAAAAGTATATACAAATACATTATGGCAGTGCTTTGCGAAACCCACAGAATTTTCATTTATACAGTGACATGGATTTTAGGCCATACCACCCAGACCTATTTATAGTTGTTTCTCATTGTATTGGAACCACATTTAAATTGATGGGATTAAAGTGACACTGCAAAAATTAGCTATGAAGATTGACACATGTCAAGTATATAAATTACAGTGGTTTCTCAACAAATACAAGACACATATTCGATTTTAACAGCAAGTAGTCTCTAGTATTACCATCACCAATAATTAGAGAACACAGAACAGTGTTTAAAGAGGGAAAGGGAAGGTCTATAGGATGGTAGTGAAACCAGCTTTGTTATATGGGTTGGAAACGGTGGCACTGACCAGAAAGCAGGAGACAGAGCTGGAGGTGGCAGAGTTAAAGATGCTAAGATTTGCATTGAGTGTGGACAGGATTAGAAATAAGGACATTAAAGCATCAGCTCAAGTTGGACGGTTGGGAGACAAAGTCAGAGAGTCGAGATTGTGTTGGTTTGGACTTGTGCAGAAGAGAGATGCTGGGTATATTGGGAGAAGGATGTTAAAGTTAGAGCTGCTAGGCAAAAGGAAAAGAGGAAGGCCTGAGAGAAGATTTAAGGGCGTGGTGAGAGAAGACATGCAGGTGATGGGTGTGACAGAGCAAGATGCAGAGGACAGAAAGATATGGAAGAAGATGATCTGCTGTGGCAACCTCTAACAGGAGCAGCCGAAAGCGGAACAGTGTTTAAACTTTAAATATAAATTATTACTGATCTTATATTTACCAAAAGTCAATAACCCTCTGCTACTGTAACCTTTTATAAGATTATTATATAAGCCATTGCTACAACCACTGCTTTAACTTAAAAAATGTATTACTGCATTTAATTATATAAGTAATGTCATCTAATGTGAAAAATATTTTAGTATCCTATTTTTTCAGAGAACTACATGGTGTGAATTTAATGTGCACAGAATTACAACCTCTGTCCGTAGCTATGTGACTGGTATGCGAGGTAGCCAGTTTAAGAAGCACTTAGTGGTTAATGAATCAAAGAGAATATAGTTTACCATATTGCTTTAGTTACAATATGTTTAAAGAAAGACACAAAAATTAACAATTAAGCTTAAGATGGAGTTTACAATGTTCTTGGTGAGAAAAGCAGCCCTGATTGGAAAGCCAAAAGAAAAAAAAAAAAAGAAAGGAGCCACTGTGTCTGCACGGTCATTCCTACTCATTGTCCCAGTATAAGTTAAAGGATTGCTGTGAGATACCATTTTAGATAGTGAATCTTCTTTCACATTTATGAATGACTGTCTCTGTGTGGGAAAGAAGTAACGACAGCACCAATTGCAAAAAAGACTGGCATTTTTGGAGCCAGTGGAATGATGCTCTAGTCTATGCAATAGTCAAGACCTTCAAAGTTAGATATGTTAAATTATCTCCTAGAAGACACTTACAATGATATATCACTGCTGCTGGGATTGAATTAATTATATGCATTTCAACTCACCAACTCCAATCTCAGCCTACTGCCTTTCTCAATGATGAAGTAAAAATATCTTTTGTTATTTTCTTACAAACAAGAAACAATTAGATAAGCCATTGATCTGTCAGATTGTAGTCACCTTTGCTGCAATATTTTAGAAGCCTTCTTGAAGAAAATGCTGACTATATTTGGCTTCAGAGTAATAGTATCACTGGTTAAAGAGTGCTAAGAATCAACTCACAATAATAAAAATTATCATATTTGAAAACATCTAAAATACTAAATTCAAAACAGTTACAATGCTAAATGGAATGTTCTGTCACATAAACAGGCCTTAACCCAAAATCATTATTCATACCCAATTCTCGAGTTGTAACAAATATATACTAGATAAGCAGTCATATGATAACTCTGTATTCTGTAACAGTGTACCACTGTCTTTTGGTAACTAGCTTACTAAATCGACTTATTGCTAATATCCATTGAAAACATAACCTTCTTCTTCAGGCCTAGATAGATAGATAGATAGATAGATAGATAGATAGATAGATAGATAGATAGATAGATAGAGTATATTCTTGATGCCAAGTGGAAACTGAAGTGTTACAGTAGCCAACACATAAAAATGCATATAATACAATATAATTAAAGGTAAAACCGCATGATAACAAATAAATGAATAAACTGAACATATCTTCTTTCCTGTATCATTAGTTTACATGGAAATTCTCTTTCAATATTTCTTATTGGGAACCTTACATTTTTTTTTTGTACAAGACTTTTAAATACAGTTTAACTGAACATCAGAATATCATTTGGAAGCTAATGGAAATATTAAAGAATCAATTGGTATATTGAGAGATTACTAGATATGTAATATTTCTGAAATCCATTCTGATTAGGTAAATGATCTTAATGTCTCTGCTGTTTGAAGAAATTCACGAAAATCATTTCACAATGGTTAATTAAAATTTTAATGTGTTCTTGTAAAAACAAAGGGATTGTGGAGCCCTATTTTGTTGGAAGTGCTTCCAAACCATAGTAACTGATCACCAAAAGTACACCTAGGTGCAGGATAAAAGGAGCCCGCTGCCACTGCTCCAAGAGCCAGGGTTGGGAGGTGGAAGAAGACAGAGACAAAGGCAAAGATAAAGAAAAAAGAAAAGGCAAAAGGCTTGCTTTATTATATTGCTTGGTTGTAACTGTGCTGTGCAGGTGGGAAACAAGTGTTTCCCACAGAAAAATAAAAACATGTGTTGCTGAGATTGTGACTGCGTCTGTCTGTATCGGGTTTGAGGAGCTGGTGCACCCTATGCAGACCACATTTGATCTAAGGAAATGTATATGGCAAGCTGCTTTAATTCAAGGAACATTGTAGAGTACAGTAATGTATTAAGCTATCATTTTTAATTACTGTATGCTTTAGGCACAATAAATTAATTTATTCCAAAAAGTATTAAGATAAACAGGTTATTTACGTATCATGAAAGAATGTAACATCATTTGTTATTAATTACTACTCACTTTTGCTTGAAGCTAGAAACGAAATGCAAATTTTCATACTGCTTTATGAAGTTTTTAATTCTATTATTTCTGTTTTGACATGAAGAACTTGCAGAAACATACTGTATATTCTGTGTGATTCATATTGCTATGAGAAACCAAATCATTTGTTCAACATTTTAACATTTTGTTTAGTTCTAAGTTGTGCCAAACATATTTCAACAGCATTAGTTGCAAGGCAGGAACCAGCCATGAATGGGACACCACACCATTTCATTGAAGAGCCACAATCACACACACGTCAGGCCAACATTCAATCACTAAAACCTTTGTTGGGGGGTAAGTCTTGAATATATTCAGATAATTGATACATAAACAGGGAGAACATGGTTACTCCAAAGAGAAAGCAAGCTGTCTGAGACTTGATTCTTGGTGTCTGTGGCAGTGAACTATTCTTTACACTACTGTGTTACGCATGTTCACTTATTTACAGATGCAATTATTAAAATCAGCTATATATAACAGATGTTCCTAGGCATTGTATGTTTAAATCATGCCATGTTTGTTTTCATTTATTGTACAACGTTCACTATAAACCTGTACGCATTGCTCTGACTTGTTCTTGCCATTCAAAAAACTGCAGTTTCTTTACTTTGGAAAAACCATGTTTCAGTTTTGCCATCCACTACTAAGACTCATCCTTCTGCTGAAGCTCTCATGGTATAAACCAGGGGTGCCCACACTTTTTCAGCTTGCGAGCTACTTTTAAAATGACCAGGTCGAAATGATCTACCTACATTAAAATTATATATATATATATATATATATATATATATATATATATATATGTGGTGTATGGCATCCAGCAGGGCTGTGTATAAAAACTGCAATGTCCATGATGCCCTGCTGGTCTTCGGGGAACCTCCATACTGCAGGGAGGGCTCCACCTGGCGGCCTGGGGGTATTGGCCGGGATAAATGGCCAGCCATACACCACTATATATATATATATATATATATATATATATATATATATATATATATATATATATACTGAGTATACATTATAAATAAAATGTATGTTGTCATACCTTGCATAACTCAATAACCTTTATGGTACAATAACAATTAAATACATTTATGGTCACTACAGTATTTGGATTTAATAATCGTCATGTGGGCAAAGGCTAACTTGCATAAATAAGTAGAGCCGAAAAATTCAGTCAAGGAGCTTTTGAATTCAGCCGAGTGAAAAATGACAGCTGTCCGATTTACTGCAATTTTAGTTCCCTCTCCTTTTTCTTTCTCAGATCGCTTTTTGGAAGGACCTCAGTTTCGTAGTTTTTATGAACAGTTCGAAAGTGCCTTTCCACATTTTCCTTCTTTGGTATAGCAATGATAGATTGACAGATCAGACAAACGCACTTCGATTGTGACATTGTGAGAAAAAATCCTCTTCCAATTCCACATTCAGCCCATACCCTCTCCAAAATTTTTTTTTAAATCCCTTCTTTAGTCGATATAAATTGGAAGGCTAACTAGATCACAGCCGGAGTTTTGCAGTAGCTTGCGCATTTGATCGTGTGTGCGGGATGACCAGTGTATTAGAAGAAAGGAGATCTCAGACTGGCTGCCCTGTATGTCTATCAAGTGGCAAATGCCATAGGGAGGATATATGATAGACTAACGTTTAAAAAAATTTTTTTTGAATGCAACGCAATCTACCTGCACTATCCTTTGCAATCTACCGGTCGATCGCGATCGACGCATTGGGCACCCCTGGTATACACATTCATATCTGGACTTGCCACCCACATTTTAACTGTGGTTGCATCAGCTTTTTATCTTTAATCAATGACTCTTCCCTTTCTGCATTATACTTAAAGAAAAGCTGCTTTATTCTTTTGATGTACTCTTCTGCTGAGTTTCTGTACTGTCAGTACTTTGCTTATGTTTATTGTGGTTAATTTCTTTGGAGAGTTTACAATAATGTGCATAATAATACTTGAAACAGCCACAGGTGACAAGTTGAGATGCTGCAGTTATTGTAAAGTTCATAATTTGTGCTAAGATACTCAACAGGTTTTTTAAAGGTAACAAATATCACTCATCACTATGGTGTATATATATATATATATATATATATATATATATATATATATATATATATATATATATATATATATATATATATATATATACATATATATATACAGTATATATATATATATATTATTGTTTTCGTGTAACCTCTGCTATTATTTCACTTCATGTGGAACTGTAAAAACACTTTAGCAAGGTATGCTAATATTAAACCTACTTTTTATTTTTTGCATTTGCTGCTAAAAACATTTCCCTTTGTGCGCACATTAGAAAAATATTTTAATTTCAGATCTTATTTGTAATTAAACACAAATGATTTTAAAGGGTTTTCCTATATTTAGTACTTTAAAAACAGTACACATCAATCTAACATTAAAAGAATTGACTCAGAGACAGACTCACAAATGTATCTTTTAAAGCAAAAGATAGTAGTAAAATGAGAACAGTGATATACAAAATGGCAGTACAAGGTAGCAAATGGTGATGGGGTGATTGTATTTTCACCATTCTCACCCAGGTGACAAAATGCACTCCTCAGTTACTATTTTTTAAACAAATCTTGTTGACCTCCTGCGGGCCTCCTTACTGCCTTGTGATGGCTACAGGAGAATACGCTCTGCATACTCTCTGCTTTATGATGAGGATCAACAATGTCTGTTCAATCCTCAACATTAACAAAGTAATTGGAGCATCTCAGGGTGAACATTACTGGTGGGTCCTCGGGTTTAGGGGCCCGTTTCTCAGTTACAAACAGTGAATGTTTCACTCAGGCTCTTCTCACTAGTTCCTCACTAAGCTCTTTTGTCTGTTTCTCAAAGGCTTGTGAGAAGATCAGTGAGAAGTGAGAAACTTAATACCAGTGAGGTGAAACCAGGCCCACCAAAACAACTTTCCCTTTAAGTTTTGATGAAAGTAGCAGTTTAAAATAGGGATGTGATCCTCCCTTTCAAAGATCCAAGAGGACAATGAGAAAAAGATCTCTTAATCAATATATCAGAAAAGGAGTGGAAGGTAGCAATGCAGAGAATTCACTTGAGCTCCATATGCGCAAAGCATACAATTATTCAACTCAAAATTATATATCAAGCACATCTGTCTCGCCTAAAACTGTCCAAAATGTTTCCAGGTCAAGATCCAACCTGCGAACACTGCAATCAAGTCCCAGACTCACTGGATCACATGTTTTGGGCCTACACCAAATTAACATCATTCTGGACAAAATTTTTAAGTGCCTTTCAGACAGCCTTGGACTCACAATCCCTCCTAACCCATTAACAGCTGTGTTTGGGGTTCTTCCAGATGGGCTTAAAGTGGAGAAGGACAAACAAACTGTGATTCCCTTAACTATACTATTGGCATGCAGCCTTATTCTAATAAACTGGAAGAATCCTAACTCTCCTCTTTTAAGTCAGTGGGAAAACGATGCTTTATATTATTTGAAATTGGAAAAAATCAAGTTCTCAGTTAGAGGATTGGTACAGAATTTTTTTTAAAACCTGGCAGGATCTAATCAACAATATTTTAGAATAAGCTCTTAAAGCACTGAGGAAGCAATTCTTTCTGCATTTCTTTTTCTTCTCCATTCATCTCTATTGCCCTTTTAAACTAATCAATTTAGGTATGTTTACAAGCTTTAAGTTTTACTCCATTGGCCATGCTCTCTTTCTTAGGGGTGAGGGTTAATTTGTTTTCATCCTATTTTTTTGTAAAAATTGATCTGTTTGTATGGAATGATTACAATAAAATTTAAAAAATAGGGATGTGATGCAAAGCAATGTAAATTAATGGTGCATGGTACATAGCATTTGTAAATTTTTTTGTCCTTATGTTTTAGGAGCAAATAATTACCGTTTGCTAAATAATTTGGTAATTAAAAAAAAATGGTAATGGCAAATCTCACCAGGAGCCTCATGTATATCGCCTCGTATAGAATTCACATTAAAATATGGCGTTTGGACAAAACTAGAAGTGTGCATATGCACCAAAAACTCAGATGCAGAAAATGTGAGTAAGGAAAGTTCTGCACACTTTCCCTTTATAAATCCCGATCAACGTGAATTTTAAAAAATAGTTGTAACAGCATTTTTTGCTAGGGGGGATGATGCATTATAATTATAAACAGTTGGATTTTTAGCACCCTGTGTGTGTCTAATTTTTGAAATCCAATTGACGGTCTTTTTTGAAACTCCATAAAAGATGCTTAACAATGTAGAACACAGGGCCGGAAAGTGAAGGCAAAATGCAATAAAACTAAAGAAATTATAACAAAAAAATGTTTTTCATCGTAATAATTTTGCAAAAGGTGGTTAATTCAAAGTGTGCGTCGATTGTTGCTGCTCTTTAGCTCATGTGGGAATGAGCATATAGTACATCTGATCATTAGGTGAAAAAGGTGTTCTTTACCATTGCTATGTTTTTGTTAAATTACATGTTATCATCTGCCATAAAATAACATTTTAAAAAGATGGCATTAACGTGACACGAGGCCAATGCCTGAAATATGAGTTTTTGTCACATACTGAAGACACCCAACGTCACGTTAGCTTAAATATGCATGCAGTTACAACACGTAGCGAGCCTGCTTCAGAATCTCTCATAATGCTTTAAATATACGTGCATCAGAGATACGCTTGGTCTGTGCTTTATATTTTAAACGTATATTTCTTAAAAGTTCGCAGAAAATGCTTGCAAATGTGTGAAATATCTTTAAATGTAAACAATGTTATCAGGATTTGCAATCGGGATCCAGGAGCGTCGCTCCACCGCTTAGATTTAATAGCTAAATGTCTTGATGTTGAAATGTCCATTCAAACGCGAGGCACATTTCGGTGCTTTATTGTGGTTAGCAGAACACACCAGCTGTTTCGGCTGTAAGAAATATTTGAATACAAAAGAATTAATAATTTTGTTAACCTGCTGCAGACGATTTCCCTGTAGCTTGCAAAAAAGATTTTGGCAAATATTCATCTATCACCCAGTGACAGATTCGCAATAAACATATTTAAGTTTTTATTATTTATTTATTTTTTATGCGGCGCTCACTTTCATTTCCACTCCCAGCTCGCTAAGTTAAAGTAGTACATTTTATTAGATTTGCATCCCTGTGCACAACTGAACATTTTATTAGATCTTTACAGATAACTAAATTGTCTGAAAGCTTTCACTTCTTACAAGTATTTCTATAACGTTATCACATATAGTTCGCCTAGTATGGCATTATGCTATTTGAATCGCTTACTAACAACAATCATTTCTGTTATATATCGTGCATCACAGAGTAATATGACCAAGTCTGTTATAGTCCAGTACAAGGATGACATGGTACCATACTGTGCGGATCTCTAATCAATCACAGCGCACTCCACAGTACACACACTGCGTTATCTGTTAGACATGTCTTAGGCAGGATTAAATCTAACTGATCGAACAATATTCATTAACCAATACTCACCGTCTGCAAAACGATAAACATGAAGCCAGTGTTCACAGCTTGAAGGAGAAACATGACGGTAAATACCAGGTGAGGCTGACTTTTAAAGTGCAGGTATATTCAACGTAGTTCTCAGACTGAATCTCAAATCGTGATTAAACTGCGGCGCCCAAAGGTGTCTCATGGAGTTTTTGATCCCCACCCAGACTTGGGGACAGCTAAGGTGCTTCTGGAGGCTCGATTCCAAGTTTGCCAAATTGCTGGAAAATAATGCAGACATTACTGTTAACGTAATAGAAGAAACATGATCCATATGTCTGTTATGCTTTTGCTATTCGTAACTGTATATTGCCTTATCCAAAAAATGTTTCCTTTTATTCTAAAATATCTGTTCATTTTTTGACTCTTCATTTCTGTTGAAGATCACGAGTTACCAGTAACGATTTCCGATGTTCAGAAAACCCACGCACCCTATATATTTACGGATAAAAAAAAATAATAAAAGGGATAAACTGAGCCACACACTCACATACACCAACATGCACACACACTCACTCACAAACGCGTGTGTAAAGTAGGGATCTGAGCGCAGTTATCCGTGCGAGAAAACAGAAGTCCAAGGAAGACATTACCTGCTTCTTCGTAGCAGACAGTATACTGTATAATCACGCTATCTGATTTGCATTTTAAATAAATGTTGTTTTTTTTCAATGTTTGTATTAGTCTGTGGAATTCTCCTAGCTACGTAATTCGTAAGAGAAATGCTCCTGATTAACACTGCAGGTGACGTGACGTTCAGTTTAACCTGCCTGCTTCTGCATCCAAGCACTTCAAAAAGTCCCAGTGAACTGACCCTCACGATGTTATGCTTTTCGAGTTCTTGTTTATATACAAGTTTAATGCAAATAAACGTAAAAGGCAGAGATGTATTTAGGTCAACGTTTACTGAAACATTTAGAAAGTATTTTATTTACACGTCAGCAATATTCCATGGCTTGGCTGCATTCTTTTGATATTTTGGATTGTGATGATTTTTAGGATGATATTTCTTTGATTTCAGCTATGAACTAGTCCATCTTTTGTTTCAATAATATAACATTCTGGGTGTACTTGCTCCTTAGCTATTCCTCGCAGAGTCAAAAATTCCTTTACTCCGATTTCTCCTTTTTCCAGTTGTGGAAGGATCCTAATCCCTCTATCAAAATACACCTTTTTGCTTTTCTATTTGCCTCTCTTTTTATCACTTAATTTTCCTTCTCACTCTTTAGCAGGTTTTCCTTCATTGGCAATTTTGATCATAACCATCTTCACATGAGTATGTGCACTGGCAAATCTCATCAGGGGCCTCATATATAACACCTCCCATTGAACTCACATTAAAATATGGTTTTTGGACAAAACTAGAAATGTGTGTATATATTCACAAAAAAAAAAAAACTCTGATGCATAAAACTGTGCCTAAGCAAAGTTCTATGCACTTTCCCTTTATGAAACCTGATTAACTTGAATTTTAACTTACATGCATGTATCTACAGCCCCACTCCAACTCCTCCTAGAAATCCATCTATTTGAATATGCAAATCAATATAATTAGCCCCTATTGTTCAATGTTTTGTTAAAAGACAATGGCAAAAGCATGTGTAAAAAAGAAGAATTTGAGCGAATGCAAAATGAATGTTCTGCTCAGTGAAGTGCAGGCAAGGAAAAATGTACTAATAGCTTAAGCAGTGGTATAAGCAACTAAAGGAAATTGATGGAGTGGCACAGCGTGGCAGAGACACTCAAAAGTTCAAGTTCAGAAAGTCACACAGTGCCCAAAATAAAATAGAAGTGGTCAGATATCAAATTCAACATGATAAGGTGAGTCACAGCCCACCATCTGAGTGTCAGTACCACTGGAAGAGGTAGTAATATTCTGGGGCTCACTTTGTTTGAACAGCAAGCTGCTGTAGTTATTGGCAAGACACTTGTACATCTCACCACAACATTAATGTGACGCAATTTTCTATCACAGATAGTTTTTTCATTAATACAGTGGAAATGCTTTCAATTTATATAGTATAATCAAATTGATTCTCTGAAGGTGCCATTATAGCAATGTGCATGCAGTTGATTGCTCCAATTACATTTGGAAAACTGGACCTTGGTGCGTTTTGATGTTTGCCTGTTCAGCCACAGTGTAAGAAAATCTTATATATCTGGATGACAAGCAGATAACACCATCCCATACAGCTGGCATGGCATCAGTCAGTGATGACTCAGAACAACCAAGATCGGTCAGCCAATTCACATTGAAAAGCTCCTGAGGCTGCATAGAACTTGCAAAGGAGCAGGTAGAGCACAACTTCTCAAAGTCTGCCTTTGTAAAGCTGACCCCAGTTCAGCACACAACTCCAAGAGGATAGCCCTTGGAAATCGAAATCGACTTAGAAGCCAGTCATCATCACAGGACAAGAAGTCAGTATGATCTCTATATGCGCTCTCTTCTAATTCTTCCATTTCAGATGTCTTCTAACAACACTAAAGCAGCCATGGTAGTTTGGCCATTCCGTGCACCATTATATTGTTACAGAATGATTACAAGCAAGTGCTTTAAATTTATAAATAATATGTAGTTAATTTTGGTGTATTTGATAAAGCCTGCATTATGGATGCAAATATAAAAAACAAAGAGAAACCACACAAACAGTAGCCCTGCTTTGACGCTGGGAGCCCCCTGTTTACAACACCGAGCAGAAACTTGCTTACACATGTGCTTAGGCTGCCGTGAAAATGTGTGTAGCATTATGCCAACTTTAGTTTTTATACATCTCAGTATGCAATATTGTTGTGCACACACACCATTTATACAAGAAGGGTCTAATGGAGATAAGCTACACTCTCATTGGATTTCTTCATTACATGTTTAATTGTGGGAACTTTACACAAGTCTGTTAGATGTAGGAAACTTTGGACCTGATGTGAAGTGTATAAAAGTCCATTCTCTTGCAAAACGTTTGAACCAAACACTTACAAACTATTATTCATTGTTACTGAAGACCTCATTTGGCACTCCATATCAGTAAACAGCTTTCAAACATTTTATTATTACATCACAGTTTGTACTATTTTATGCATACATTTCAAGATAGGCAGAAAACTATAAAAGACATTTTTAGTCATAGGACACAAATAATCTATACCTGCTTTTTTATATGTCCTTTATGATACTGGATGAAGTTTGAAAGGCTCAGCAGGTCTTTATTTGAAGCATACTGTACATTTGTGTACTTCATTAGTTATGTCTTCATTAATTTTAGGACCAGAACATTACCTTCCATGTCCTTTTCTTGCACTTTGTTATTCATGAATGTCCAGTGGCATTTGCTTCCATAATGGGAATGGTATCACAATATTCTTCCCTTTATATATGATTCTATTCACTAAAGTCGTTTCCAGTTCTTTAAGTGCTCATTCACTTGCGGCTATAGTTATGCTTGCCTTGTAGTAAACCCTTGAAGGATTACTTCTTTCAGCTTCTGCATTCCTTCATCTCTTCCTCTCTCTTGCATAAGTAGCTGTGTTTTCTTGTTAGGCAATGGCATTGCTCATACAGTTGTGCTTGAATGCTTATGGTGTTCCAGTACTTAGAATTAGAACAATCTAGACGAGAACAGGCCATTCAGCCCAACAAAGCTCACCAGTCCTATCCACTTGCTTCCTCCAAGAAAACATCAAGTCGAGTTTTGAAAGTCCCTAACGTCTTACTGTCTACCACACTACTTGGTAGCTTATTCCAAGTGTCTATCGTTTTTGTGTAAAGAAAAGGGTTTGTGAACCCTTTAGAATTTTCTATATTTCTGCATAAATATGACCTAAAACATCATCAGATTTTTACTCAAGTCCTAAAAGTAGATAAAGAGAAACCAGTTAAACAAATGAGACAAAAATATTATTCTTGATCATTTATTTATTAAGGAAAACGATCGAATATTACATATTTGTGAGTGGCAAAAGTATGTGAACCTTTGCTTTCAGTATCTGGTGTGACCCTCCTTTCAAGTTCAAGTTTAAGTTCAAGTTTATTGTCATGTGCACAGTAAGGAAATGCGTTTCCCTGTACAATGAAATTCTTTCTTTGCTGTCCACACCAAATTACAAAACCAACGTATAAAGATAAACATAAATAATAAGTAGCAGACAGATAATAAGTAACAGAGGCAGCATAAAGTATAAAAAAACAAAACAGAAGTATAAAGTGTAATGTGCAGGTAGGTGTATGATGGACAAGTCAAATACAGTTGTGTGAGGTAAATAGAATGAGGTGGCCCACGGTTATAAGCTCCCGTCAGTTATTTAGGAGTCTAAACCACTGATAATGGCTTAACAAAGTCTTCCGTAAAAGTGCACAACATTAATACTCTAATGACCAATCTTATTGCACGTAAAAAATCTAGGCAGTGCGGCATAAACACCAATAATTTAATTGAAATTACTACTTTAGATGAACAATGCATTAAAACTATAAAAACAGACTATAGATCACATAAAAAACACACACAGAGCGGCGCTAACAAAAATAACGTAGTTTCTGTCTCAAATATCAATAACGCGCATAGAATTCAGCCCTGCCCCTCCGAAACATTAAATATGGCACTATTAAATGTTAGAGCTTTAACTAACAAGACGTTTTTTATTAACGATCTTATTAGTGATAGAAAGATTGATTTTATTGCACTGACGTGGCTTAGCTCAGAAGACACGGCTGTTTTAATCGAATCTGCGCCTCCGGATTACAAAATTTTACTCGTGCGGATCGCCAGGTAAAAACAGGGGGCTCTGGCGGCTTGGCAAACATGAATTCCTGCCAGTTAAACTGTAAAGATGTTAGTTTTGGTAACTTCAAGTCCTTTCAGTAACTTGCCGTTGTTATTCATGGAGATTCTCACGTTCTAGTATTATCCGTGTTTAGACCTCCTAAATTGAACGCGTCTTTGTTGGAGGAATTCTTGACTTAATGTCAATTTTAATTACGAACTATGACACACTCTTAATAGTCAGCGACTTTAACTTTCATATCGATAATCAGTGTGACCTAAAAGTAAAGGAATTCATGAACCTCCTGGACTCTTTTGATTTGAGACAGCTCGTTAATCAGCCTACACATAAAGCAGGTCATACGTTAGACTTAGTAATTACCAAAGGACTAAAGTTGATATAAAGCAGATCATTGATATTGGTCTATCAGACCATTTTCTTCTACTATTTAATATAGAAATAATGATAGAAAACATTCATGAGAAGCATATTGTTAAAAAACGCTTCTTTGACTCATCAGCAGCTTTAAAACTTACAAACATTCTAAGCAATCAGTCCGTTTATAGTGCCAACTATAATAGCGAGGATAATGTAAATAGTAAGGTGGAAAATTTAATTCTAAAGTGAGAGCTGCTGTTGACATAGTTGCACCTGAAAAGACAGTTAAAAAATCTTCTAGCATTGTTATACCATGGAAGACCCAAAGAGTGTCTGATTTAAAAAGAACATGTCGTAGAGCTGAGCATAAATGGAGGAAAACTAAACTGATTATTTACTATGAGATATTAAAGGTTAAAATAACAGAATACAATAACACAGTCCGTCTTGAGAGGCGCTGCTATTTCTCTAAGATTATAAATAACAATGCTAGTAATCCCAGAGTCTTATTTTCTACAATTGATCGTCTGCTAAACCCAGGTAACACAAAGGAATGCCTCCAAAATACTTCCAGTGAAACCTGTGAGGCTATTGCTGTATTTTTCAATCAAAAAATTAATGATATTAGAAATAACATAGTATATCTCCCCAACACTGCGGATCCTCCTAAGCCCCAGTACTCCGTTATAAACAAATTAAATTCTTTCACCAGGATAGATTTACCTGATTACATAGAATAATCTCTCAACTGAAACCCTCCACCTACGTGCTTGACCCAATACCAAGTTTTTTCAAAGAAGTATCAGGCGTGCTAATTGACAATATTCTTGACATAGTAAATTCGTCATTAGATACGGGGGTCTTCCCAGACTGTCTTAAGACTGCTGTAGTTAAACCCCTACTCAAGAAAAATAATCTTGACCCCTCTGCTTTTGAAAATTTTAGACCCATCTCTAACCTGCCCTTCTTAAGTAAAATTCTAGAGAAGGCAGTCATTATGCAGTTAAATGACCACCTCAATAAACATGCTATTCTTGATAAATTTCAGTCAGGTTTAGAACAAATCACAGCACAGAAACTGCACTCGTTAAAGTAGTAAATGACTTGCGGTAAATGCAGACAGAGGCCATTTATCTGTTCTCATCATCCTAGATCTGAGTGCCGCATTTGACACCATTGATCACAATATTCTTAGAAATCGCCTTAGTCAATGGGTGGGCCTCTCTGGCAGTGTCTTAAATTGGTTTGAATCCTACCTGACAGGGAGAAAATTCTTTGTTAGTTGTGGTAATTACAACTCAAAGACACATGATATTCTATATGGTGTTCCACAAGGCTCTATCCTGGGTCCGCTGCTCTTCTCAATCTACATGCTTCCGTTAGGTCAGATTATCTCAGGTTACAACGTGAGCTACCACAGCTATGCTGATGACACACAGCTGTACTTATCAATAGCACCTGATGACTCAGACTCTCTCATTCACTAACACAATGTCTTACTGTATCTCAGAATGGATGAATAGTAATTTTCTCAAGCTAAATAAAGAGAAAACTGAAATTTTAGTGATTGGCAATAATGGATTCAATGAGGTTATCAGAAATAAACTTGATGCATTAGGATTAAAAGTCAAGACGGAAGTAAAAAACTTAGGGGTAACTGTTGACTGTAATCTGAATTTTAAATCGCATATTCATCAGACCACTAGGACAGCATTTTTTCACTTAAGAAACATAGCAAAAGTTAGACCTCTTATATCATTGAAAGATGCTGAGAAATTAATTCACGCTTTTGTTTTCAGTGACTAGATTACTGTAACGCACTCCTCTCAGGACTACCCAAAAAGACATAAATCATTTGCAACAGTGCAGAATGCAGCTGCTAGAATCCTAACTAGGATAAGAAAATCCAAGCGCATTTCTCCAGTTTTGATGTCACTACACTGGTTACCTGTGTCATTCAGGATTGACTTTAAAATTCTGCTTATGGTTTATAAAGCCTTAAATAATCTCGCTCCATCTTATATATCGGAATGTCTGACACCTTATATTCCAAATCGTAACCTTAGATCCTCAAATGAGTGTCTCCTTAGAATTCCAAGAACAAAACTTAAAAGAAGTGGTGAGGCGGCCTTCTGCTGTTATGCACCTAAAATCTGGAATAGCCTGCCAATAGGAATTCGCCAGGCTAATACAGTGGAGCACTTTAAAACACTGCTGAAAACACATTACTTTAACATGGCCTTCTCATAACTTCACTTTAACTTAATCCTGATACTCTGTATGTTCAATTCATTATAATAACTATTCATGGTGGCTCTAAATTCCGTACAAACCCCTACTCTCCTGTTTCTTTTTCCGGTTTCTTTGAGTCTGGCGGCCTGCGCCACCACCTACTCAAAGCATCATGATCTTCCTGCATTTATGGACTAAAAACCAGAAGTCTACATGACCATCATCATCAAGTCCTTCCGTGAGAACCCAAAATACAAACAGGATTGTTTCATTTATGTGAGTGGACTGGGCAGTCTCATGGTTTGGAATCCCTACAGATTTTATTTTTTTCTCCATCCATCTTGAGTTTTTTTTGTTTTTTCTGTCCACCCTGGCCATCGGACCTTACTCTTATTCTATGTTAATTAATGTTGACTTATTTTATTTTCTTACTATGTTTTTTATTTTTCTATTTTTCATTATGTAAAGCACATTGAGCTACATTTTTTGTATATAAATGTGCTATATAATTAAATGTTGTTGTTGTTGTAATGGCCTTGGGAAAGAAAGAGTTCTTTAGCCTGGAAGTCCTGCATTTCATACTTCTATACCTCCTGTCTGAGGGTAGAAGTGTGAACAGTTCGTGCTGAGGGTAGGTGGGGTCCCTGAGGATCGAGGCAGTTCTCCTGTGGACTCTGCAGTTGTAGATACTCTGCAGAGAGGGCAGTGGGGTCCTGGTGATCTTCTCAGCAGTCTTTACCACTCTCTGCAGGCGTTTGCGATCAATAGCAGTAGTGTTGCCGTACCACACGGTGATGCAGCTGGTCAATATGCTCTCAACAATGCAGCTGTAAAAGTTGCCGAGGATCTTAGTCGACATACCAAACTTCCTTAGCCTCCTCAGAAAGTACAGCCGCTGTTGAGCCCTCTTGACCAGTTGTGTGGTGTTAAGAGTCCAAGTGAGGTCCTCACTGATGTAGACGCCCAGGTATTTAATACTGCTCACCTTTTCCACTTCAACCCCTTAGGATGAACAGTGGCCGGTGAGGTCTCCTCTCCTTACTCATGTTCACTATCATCTCCTTTGTCTTGTCTATGTTGAGGGTGAGGTTGTTGTCTTCACACCATGACACCAAAATGTCCAAACATTCTTCCAATGGCCTTCTAGTTTGTCCACGTGAACTTTAGCAAACTGCAGATGAGCAGCAATTTTGTTTTGGAGAGCAGTGGCTTTCTCCTTGCAACCCTGCCATGCACACCATTGTTGTTCAGTGTTCTCCTGATGGTGGACTCATGAACATGAACATTAGCCAATGTGAGAGAGGCCTTCAGTTGCTTAGAAGTTACCCTGGAGTCCTTTGTGACCTCGCCGGCTATTACACGCCTTGCTCTTGGAGTGATCTTTGTTGGTCGACCACTCCTGGGGAGGGTAACAATGGTCTTGAATTTCCTCCATTTGTACACAATCTGTCTGAGTGTGGATTGGTGGAGTCCAGACTCTTTAGAGATGGTTTTGTAACCTTTTCCAGCCTGTTGAGCATCAACAACTCTTTTTCTGAGGTCCTCAGAAATCTCCTTTGTTCGTGCCATGATACACTTCCACAAACATGTGTTGTGAAGAGCAGACTTTGATAGATCCCTGTTCTTTTAATAACAAAGGGTGCCCACTCACACCTGATTGTCATCCCATTGATTGAAAACACCTGACTCAAATTTCACCTTCAAACTAACTGCTAATCCTAGAGGTTCACATACTTTTGCCGATCACAAATATGTAATATTCGATCATTTTCCTTAAAAAATAAATGACCAAGTATATTATTTTTGTCTTGTTTGTTTAACTGGTTTCTCTTTATATACTTCTAGGACTTGAGTGAAAATCTGATGATGTTTATTTATGCAGAAATATAGAAAATTCTAAAGGGTTCACAAACTTTCAAGCACAACTGTATGTATATATATATATATATATATATATATATATATATATATATATATATATATATATATATATGTATATATATATATATGTGTGTGTGTGTGTGTGTATATATCTTGTGATGTGTTGGTTACCAATTAACAAAAGGAATAAGGAGGTGAGCCCAGGTTTTCAAAAAAATCAGCTTTATTGTAGTGAAGACAGGAACAGTTTCAACATTTATTCAAATGAGAGCTATCACTTCAGCACACAAAAAGCACAACAAGCAAGCAGTGATGTTGTCGGTCGCTCTGCATTAACTACTTTCTTCATATTAAAAGAACAGATAGCCTTCCTCGTCAGGTAGGTTTAGCAGCTTAGAAACAGCGGCTGGAGCAAGCTAATTCTGGAGGAGAGAAGACAGAAAGACAGCGAGGCCATGTAAGTTTCCTGCATCAACCATCGGATGACAGACAAGTAACGCGGTGAGCCTGCAAACGTGCAGTTAAACTGGCAGCAGATAATCACCCCTGCCTGTTTTAATAGAGTTTCAGTGCACAGCACAATTAGGGTTTTGTTGTGTGCCATTGAGGGGATGCCACGGTCACAATGTACTGTATATACTTTTGGTTTGCAGCAATTATTTCCTGGGTTCTTTTTGCCCCAACTGCACCACTTCTTACACCATGTCATGTTTTTGTTTTAGTGTATATAATTTAAAAGCAGTTGAATGTAACAAATAGAAATATTGTAATTTGCTCAACATTTACCTGAACACTGTGGTGGGCTGGCGCCCAGCCCAGGGTTTGTTTCCTGCCTTGCACCCTGTGTTGGCTGGGATTGGCTCCAGCAGACCCCTGTGACCCTGTAGTTAGGATATAGCAGGTTGGATAATAGATGGACGGATGGATTTACCTGAACATTTATGCAGTATCTCATTTGCAGGTCAGCAATAGTCCAATCTTTTGCTCTATCTCCAATCTAGGGACTATCTAAAAAGTAGTAATTAGCTAAAACATAAGGGAGTGTTATTAAGTGATCTGTCATAAGAAAACATTTCCTGTTACTTCATTGCTATATACTGTATATTAGTAATTCACGTATGGGAAAATGACTTAGTCTGTTGGAAGGCACTGTGGTAGTACTGCTGCCTTTCAACAAGGAGACCAAGTCTTGGTTGGTCCCTGTTCTCCTTGTGTTCACATGGGTTTCCTTTGGGTGCCCCAGTTCCCTCTCAAAGATACGAGGGTTAAGTGGGCTGGTGATGATAAATTGGCCTGTTTGGTGTTCAACCTGTGAAAGGGTAGCATCCTGTTGTTAGTGCCTGGTGTTTGCCGCGATTGCATCAAGCTTACCTGAAACCCTGATCTGGATAAATCGTTTTAGCAAATGGATGGATGGATGTAGTCTGTTAATAGGTTAGCAAGTTTAAGGTCTACACATTCTGCATTTTTTGGATATAAAATTATTTGTCTCTTTTACAATAGAGAACAGAAACAGTACCTAGATGCTGCATCTCTGTGCAAACACCTGTTTTGAGGGGAACTAAACTTATTCATAAGCTTGTATTTCAAACATTTGAGTATGTTTAGACAATGGGCTGATGGATGGATAGAATGTAATGTTTATAAACAATTTTTGCAGTCGATTTCATATTAATTGATTATTTCATTGCTTAGTCAACTGAATGCTGCAAGTTGGCACCTTATTTTATTGTGACTGTAAAACATGTTATTTTTTATTATTCTTCCACCTTAATATAAATTTCTGCAATTACATGTGCAATTATATTCTATTGAGTATGTTAGCAGTTTCATTACTTCTTTAATTATATGTTGTATTAGATAGATAGATAGATAGAAAGATAGATAGATAGATAGATAGATAGATACTTTATTAATCCCAAGGGGAAATTCACATAATCCAGTAGCAGTATACTGATACAAAGAAACAATATTAAATTAAATAGTAATTAAAAATGAAAAAAATAAAAATAAAATTAATGTTAGCATTTATTTATTATAATAATGAAATAGTTTGCTTGTTAATGCCTAAAGTGCCTATGAAAAGTGTTCACCCTCTTGAAAGTTTTCACATCTTATTATTATACTACATTGAATCAGAGTAAATTAAATTAGACTTTTTTGACACTGCTCAACAGAGACTAATTGAGAGGTTAGATGACCGTGATCTTGTTTCAAAATGGTTGTAAGCAGGGCCTGACTTGCAAAAGTCACTGTCTCATGGGACTTGTTTCCAAAGGTTGTAAGTATGAAGTGACTTGACCGTCTTGTGGGACGTGAAAGAATCTCTCTGTCTCTTCAAAAGATCACGTCTCATCGCAGGAAAAAAAGTCTCGTCTTCTCCCAAGTTTTTTTTTTTTTTTAATAGAGAGATGCAAATTAAAGAACCATCAACAACAAATCAAATCAAATTAATAATATACTGAACAATTATTATAAAGGTAAAGTTGACCCTGCAGCCGTATGAATAAAACAAAAAACGAGTATGTATTCTGGTAAAGTACCACTTCCAGTTGATGGATTTGGCCCAAAAGTTAATACAGATCTGCAATTTTGATGTAACAACCACATGGCAAATTTCATCCATCTATCTCATTGCATTTTCGAATTATCATGTTTATACACACACACAGACATAATTCCATAATTTTTGGACTCAGGGTGGTCTAAAATGTCAAGATCCATCCATTCATTTTCCAACCTGTTGATCGAAATATTTCATGATTACTATACTTTCTCTATACTTTGCATACGAGAAAGTTAAAATCAAAAACATGTGAGTAACTTAATATTTAGTGTGATTGCAGAGATTAGTGCTGGAGTTAAAAATTAACCTGATGTTAAGTTTCTGTTTAGACTCTGGTAAACGTAAGGTTCAGAAAGCGGAATTATTTCAGTTATCCTCACTCAGTCTTTGTAGCATCCTTATTGTTATATTTAACCCTGGAAAAACAGATCAAAAAGGTTGATTTTGTTTCATTAAGAAAAATGTTATTATATGTAACAGAAACATGTAAACATCAAAATAAATGTAGTAGGAAAGGTATAGTTAGTGTCCTCTGCTTTACTGATGCAGTGCCTGTCCTTTGTGTAATATGTTATGAAACAGTCACCAATGCACAGCGTGATGTTGAACTCGGGACAGTTGAAGTGTGTTTCTTTACATACTTCTCTTATTGTTTTTCTGTTGCTTGAGCATGAGTAGGTAGAATGTCAGTGCCTGATCCATATGATTAATGCATCCCTTGTGCTGTTGTAGGCTACCACAGCTCAAGGCTCAGTGACTTCCACATTTTCACTGAAACAAATGATGGTTGGTACATTATAAATAGTGCTCAGGGGACTAACATCTTTCTTGTTTTTCTACTTGAACACAATCATTTTGGCTTTTTACCATGCACATGTTTGTACCATGATGAACTCTCAGGTGACTTAATTCACCAGGCATATGACAGGAGTTTGATCATACGGTACCATTTGAGTCAGTTTCATTATCATCTGATGAACAATTCACATTGACATCACTATTGTTGGATTGATTTAACTATGGGTTTAGTTTCAGTTTGTTCTAAAATTGGATTTACAACCTGTTTACACACCATTTTGTTTTGATTAAGGCTCTGCCCCACTCATGAATATTGAGGAGTGGAAAACACATCAACATATTCATGATATTTTGCAGAATAATGTTATTTTATCCACTAGATGGAAGCAGGATACAGTCCCCAGTGTTATTCGGAGTTAATGCTGTAAAGCAGAGACTGCCTCTGGCTTAACCATAATTATATTGAATCTCAAGCCTGAGTTACTTTCAGCATTAACAGAGAAAATGGTAATTGTCATAATGTGCACATAACCATCAATATAAGTAGAGTTGGTAATAAAGTGAAATTTCATTAGACACTCCATACTTTTTGAAACAGTAACTAATCAACCACTAGAAACTGGGTAGAAGCTATTTTCTTTGGTTGAATCCATGATGTGTCTGTTTTCTTAAGACCCTAGATCTTTGCAAAGACCTCACCCTAAGCCACTGGGTTATCACTAAATTGTATAATAAAAATACAGACCATATTATATCAAGATGCAAAAAATTCCTAGCAACTTGAATGTTACATGTTGTCTTGTAAAATATAAGGAAGGTTTCGGCATAGACACACTTGGTAAAATTTGTCTTGTGTCTGTAAAAGATTTTTACATGAAATCAGATATAAGACTTGAGTATTTTGAATTAAAAAGTCTAAAGTTCTGTGACAGTTTTTTTTACTACCCAAGATAAAAATATAATGTCTCACATCTTGAAAAAGTATAACATTATATTGTTTTTATATATTCATTACGAGTAGGTAACTAGATTTCTAGAGTTCTACTGTATATGACCTGTTTGATGGAGCACAAACATCTAAACTGTTTGCTGGCTTCAAAACCTAATCTCAGTAAGTCTTTCAATGCTTCGAAGTTTTGATAGTAACTCTCATAGCTGTTTTTGGAAAGATTAAAAGATGACTAAATGCGATGCCCACATTACCTTGTACCTTTATGAAAGCTTGCCTTTCCAGTCATCATAAGTTCTTTATGTAATACTTATAGCTAGAGATGTTATTGATGTGAAGATTCTGTTCAGGATGTGCTGATTTGGAGGATGGTGAATTATTGCCTGACTATTATTATTAATATTTACGTTTGAGCTTGGTTACCCATCTCTGCAAACCGAATGCTACAAAGTATGAAATCAGCCAAGCTACAGTATTTTGGCCATGCTATCTCAAAGGAGGCATTATACACAGATAAAGATGACTCAGTGAAGGTGTCACAGGGTTCTCCTTCCTATGCCTCCTTTCCTGGCAAAGATAGACTTTCCCAGATTCTTCAATAGTAGTAGAACCAACCTATAGCTTTGACTCTAAAACTGCACTGAGCAGTCCAGCAAACGAATGAGTGATATTATTACATGAATTTTACTTATAATTAAACTTTACTATTTAAAGTTGCAACATTTAGCTTTATACAACATATATATGCAAATAATCTACTTTAAATTATTGTTTTGTAAATGCATTGCATTCAAATATAGTGAATATACTGTAACCTCACTGCCGTTATAGAAGTCAGTAAAGGTGTATTGAACAGACCAACACCAACTTTGGTGATGAAGCAAAACTTCAGTCCTACACTGCAAAAATGCATATGCTATAACTAGATAAAACAATCTTCAAATGGGAGTTGTTTTATTTTTATTTAAAAAAAACCTGCCAATGCGGTAAATAAAATTTACTTAACAAGATTTCTTAAAGTAAGCTAAATAATTGTAAATAATTTTTTTCTATTCTTACAATAATGTCACATACTCGACAATGAGCCATAGCAAGGTTTGGGGCAGCCACCCGTATATTATTTCCTGGCTGCAAAATTGAAACAAGTGATAGCACTGAGTCCAAAACAGAACTGAGGGGATAGGGGAGAGGTAGATGCTTTTAAAGGCCAGTATAGGAAGTGACATCAAAGGGGCCAGGACCAGAAGGGTCTTCATCCATAGGCTCGGACCCGGAAATGACATCAGAGGGGCTGGAACTGGAAGGGTCTTCATCCATAGGTTTGGACCAGAAGTGACGTCAACAGGGCCAGGTGGAATTTCCCGTGAATGGTCTGCAGAAAAAGAATCAGTGCACTCTGCCACATCCCGGTCTGGCTTGGAATTGCCCTCATTCAAGCCCTTTAGCTGCCTCCAGTTCGCATGTGTGTGACAATAATGAAAACAATATTTAATGTCATGATATCAATGCTTTTCACTTCCTTAGGTTTCATTTCTTGCAGTGTAAATGCTACTCTATGCCATATCCATGGAAGTCTAGGGGCTTTTTTTCTATTAAAAAAAAAACAAAACAGAATGACTGCGGCAGATATCCTGGGCTTTTCAGGATAATAAATTAGCACTTGCATGGCCAGATCTGCTCCTTTCAAAGGGGTCTGTGATGACCCTTTCCATTCTCGAGAAGAGCTCTTCAACAACAGGCAATAGTCCCAAAGAAGCTTTGTCTCCCTTTTTCAGCAGCCCTACATTTAGGCATTCAGAGCAAGCTTCACAAAATCTTGCCACGTCTTTATTTAAAAATACATGCTACTAAAACAAACAAAAATAACAACATAACAGATACAAGAGTTTACCTTAAAATCAATCCAGAAAGCACAAAAGAAAAAGAGAAATAGAAAAGGGAAAAAGGCAAACATGATTCAAGCCCTGCCCAAAAGAAGGAGAATAAGATGAGCAACATGATCAGAAAAACCCCATCTAATTTTTTAAATATAACAGAAGCATCCACCTTAATAAATGGATAATTATCTGTGTGTCCATCCAGTTGCTATATCTCTGTCATTTCAACTGATGGTGCATTCAAACATTTGTAGTAGAACAAGATTTGTTTTCCACTCCAAACTAGGCTGATGTATGTAATTTGGCAGCAAACATTTGTAGTAATAAAATGCATTGCATTTGTCATTCCAACAGGTGGTGCATTACAAACATTAAGACTGTTTTTATGAATCCCATACCAAATGACATAACGTGAATTAGAAAAACAGCTATGAACCTTTCTGGTTTGAAATGCATCCTACGTTGGTTGCTTATTTTAAACACTTGTTGGATAACTGGATATGCTGGTAAAGTGGTGATAATTTGTGTTGATAAGAGCACAGAGCAGAGCATACAAAGAAGGCTTAGATAAAGATTTGTTTTCCACTCCAAACTAGGCTGATGTATGTAATTTGGCCAATAGTCACCTTCTCTGATGTCACCGCTTTCACCAAGTGAACTGGTAATGGAATACTATGCCCCTATTTTCAATACGTGCTCATGTAGATTCTCAGGTAAAACTACTTACTGCATTCATTCCTATAATATAAAAAGTCATCTTTCAACCTGCTGATCTGTCTTTGTCGTTACCTGTTTAGCAACTTTTGCAAAGGAAGTTTACACACCGGAGTGGTGCTGCTGAGAGGCTGAATATCCTCATCCTTATTTTAAACACTTGTTGGACAACTGTATATGCTGGTAAAGTGATGATAACTTGTGTTAATAAGAGACCAGAACAGGGCATACAAAGAAGAGTTAGAACAAGATTTGTTTTCCACTTCAAACTAGGCTGATGTATGTAATTTGGGATCAAACATTTGTAGTAATAAAATGCATTGCATTTGTCCTTCCAACAGGTGGTGCATGAGACACATTAAGTCCGATTTTATGAATCCCATACCAAAGACATACTGTATATCCGAGACAGATGCATTGCATTTGTCATTCCAACAGATGGCATATCACACTTGTTTCTAATAATGCATTTTATGAATACAAATCTTTGTGATGTACCATCTGTTGGAATGACAAGTGCAATGCATTTTATTACTAAATGAATTATAAAATATATTCCAGTAGATGGTACATGGCAAATGTTAATGCTGAGGGCTTCACTGATTATTTAGATTTCAACTCGTCTTAGACAGGTAGCACAGCTAGTTAATAGCAAAATAGCATAATCATGGAGACAGTATGCTTATTCTAAAATCGTATGAATCACTTCTTGCTGTGTTTTTAAAAGGTTTTGGACATAACTTTTTAAAGAGAATTTGATTTCTTCAATTTCGATAATATTGAATATCGCTTACTCACTGATTTATAGAAGGAGGGCTGGGAATCTTCAAGTTAAGCAAAATAATTCTACATGCTAGTATTTAGGTGTAGCCAATTACAACAGAGTCCTCCCTACGCATTTTAATGCCATCTGGGAATACACAAAATATTGCAGTTAATTCAGTGATTATGACACCAAGGCTGTCTGGGAAATATGTAAAGATTTTTGTCCAAAATTATATTAATTTAGTGCATTCATAAAACATGGAGCTAGAAGACAATGCTCAAAGGTTGGAACTAGCCTAGGTACATTATAAATAATTTAAAATAAGATATGCAGTATGTGATCGACGAAATCTTCTTAGTTCAATTATGGAATGCTTGGCACAAACAGAACTAGAGTCTTATGCGTAGGAGTTCCACTCCTTTCCTGAGATGCTGATTGAAAGGTCCCTCTCCCATCATTCCTCAGGACTATTGAAGGGTGGATTCGTTGAAATATTTTTATTTATTATTGAAATTGCTTTTCACGTCTTTAACAAGACTAACCAGTACTGCCTCTGTGATAGATATGGGTGTGAGGTGTGGAAAATTAGGTAGGTTTCTTTTAACAAAAATTCCTAATTTGTGTTTTGGAAAAAAGTGCTTAGCTGGAAAGCTTGGAGTGTAACTGTTGATAAGATGCAAATGTTGTTTATATACAGATCTCTGTGTCTTAATCGCTAACATTTTCCAAAGGTAAAATAATAAGTAGGTTTGAGAAACAGCTATGAACTTTTCTGCTTTGAAATGCATCCTACCTTGGTTGCTTATTTTAAACATTTGATATGCTGGTAATATGCTGGATATGCTGGTAAATGAATGATAATTTGTGTTGATAAGAGCACAGAGCAGGGCACACAAAGAAAACTTAGAACAAAATTTGTTCTCCATTCCAAACTAGGCTGATGTATGTAATTTGGCCAATAGTCACCTCTGATGTCACCACTGTCCCCAAGTGAACTGTTAATGGAATACTATGCCCCTGTTTTCAATGCGTGCTCATGCAGATTCTCAGGTAAAACTAGCTGTTTATTATCATTTAAAAAGTCATCTGTCAACCTGCTCATTTGTCTTTGTCTTTACCTGTTTAGCAACTTTTGCAAAGCAGGTTTACACACTGGAATGGTGCTGCTGAGAGGCTGAATATCCTCAGGTTTGTCAAGCTGCAACCTGTAAAAATCTGAATCTGGCACTTTAACCATTTATTTCACAAGTCTTACGGGCTGTTCCAGTATCTCTATTGTAAGTGGAAGTTAAGTCTCAGTCCTCTAGGTCACTCAGTCTTTGTCTTGCTGCTTAAACTCAGGTAAGCTCATCAATATTTGGCAGGACCAGCCCTAACAGAACAAGGAGCATGGCCATAGGCAAAGCATACCAAGTATTAACAAACCTCAATGTTTACTTTAACCACAAGGATATGTTACTTCATCCCCATGAACACACCTCACTGCCATACTCTTGCTCAATTGTACTGCTGTCTGGCCAAAACAAGGATTGTGTGCCACCTGCATATTTGAGAGCTTTAATTTGAACCCCTCAATAGCCACAGTAATCACATCCACACTTTTTAATAATTTCGGGGTCAAAGTGGGTAAAATACAGAGTGTAAAATATAATCCAGTGTCCTCCTTTCTTTCCTCAGGAAAATTTCCTTCTGGTATTGCCTTGGTACCCACAACCATAACATTTCACAGCTGTACTTGTTTAGGTGTGTTTGCAAATAATGAATAAAGAAAATTAAAACAGCACCTACTGTGACAGCAATGTCTGTTCATCTGTATTTCTGTTGGTTGTCTGCACACATGAAACAATGCAGATTCCAGTGGACCAATATTGTTCTTCAAGGAAATTTATTGGGACAGCTCAATATACATTGAGATATCTTAACTACAGCAAGAGAAACTTTAAAACACATTGGCAAAATTGAAAATTCATCTATCTTAAAACTGAGAAACATTCTGTGTGAGTTTACTGTTTCAATTTGTCCTTACAGTAGTTATTTTAACTTGTATATTTTTTCTTTTGCTGAAGCAAGTATACCTCGCTACAGGACACAAGATAGATAGATAGATAGTCACACGCATGTGTTTGGGGAGCAACCTAAAGACTTAGGTGAGTGTAACTTGCCTCCGAGACATGAGGGGGCACTGTCTAATGACACTCTCTCTTCTCCTTCCCCCTCTTGAGAAAAAAAAGATTGACATCTCTCCCTCTTTGATGTCACTTCTGGGGTCAGACCACCTGGACCTGCATCTTCCTCCCAGAATTCCACATAAGATGAAACGAACCATCTTGAAGAGAACAATAACTGAGATTTGTATTGTGCTTTACCACACATTTTATTTTATGCCTTTTGCATACTTCAATATACAGGGTTTGCCTTTGACACTTTATCTTGTGCCTTCTGTCTTTTACAATATATGTATATGCCTATGTATATGTACAGTATGTGCAGAAGGGGGTGAAATGGCTTTCCTCATGGATTTGAGGAAATGTTGCTACCTGCCTGGCAGACCATAGTGTAAGGAGTGCAAGAATGGAGGCACAACCTGGTTCAGAAGATCTTGCATTTTTATCCCACTTAGGAAGAACAATTAATGAATGAACAGTTCATCACCCAGAACGAGATCTGGCAGTGATCCGCTGACTGGTTCCCAGTTTGAACACCTACAGGGTTGCCTGGGATTTGTAGTGTGGAAGGGCAACCCTGTTGGGGACTTTGGACACTGCCAGGGGTTGCTGTGTGGAGAGAACCTTCCTGTTATAAGCAACATCTGTGCAAGCTGGAAGTGCTTCCATCATGCAAAGTTGCAACACCATAAGTTCTCCTGGGTTCAGATTAAAAGATTGTGTCTCGTCTCACTTGGGGAGTTGAAGTTGAGAGGCAGTGAACAATGCCTGTCTGAAGAAGAGTGGAGAACTGTCTTGCACCCCAAAACACAAGACTGAGTGTCAGTACTTTAACAAAACCAGCTTAATTCAGTTTGAAACAGGAACAGCATGGTTACTTATTGCAGCGGGATCTACCACTCTCCTATACACAGACACAGCAGTCAGGCAGGGTTGCGGCCAGGTTAGTGGTCAAGTAATACTGTTCCATGCATTTATAATGTTCCTGGCATCACCCATTGACGACAGGTCCTTATAGCACAACCACGATCGGCTTAGATTTGCTTTCACGGTGAGCTGCTGCAGCGCTGTGAGCCTGTGGTTGCCCTGGCAACGGATAAGCAGTCTTCCACAGATGCAGTGATTGTGTCTTCAGGACGCTTGTCCCGTTTGGGGAGTCCCAAAAGAGTTTAGAAACCTCTCATCACTCCCCTGAGCTTTTTCCACACTGGCTTAGAAAATGGTATGGTATATATAATTATTATAATTAAAACAAACAACAATACAACACACGTAAGAACTTCTTTCTTGGATAATAGTGAGTTACTGCTGTCAATAACATGGTTATATTAGATGAGGTTAGACATCCTAAGGTTTTACCACAGGTTTACATTTATTGTTATTAATATTAAAATGAGCAGCTTGTCCAGCTGGTAGTGTCCATGAAGGGAATATGGTGATACATGTTTGTTAGCTTGATTGAAGTCAACAGCATTCAGAATGATTCATCATTATGGTGTTGGTACAGTGTGACTCATTTCCGCGACTGATTTAGCCACAGTGATGTAACTTATTTCTCTGAGCAGTGATGTGAATGAATTCAGTCTGCATTTTAATGTCTGGATCACATACTTAGGTTTAATTGTAATGTGCTCCCTTTTTCACTATTGCTCATTCACATAAATGTCCAGAGGATTGAGGGGTCAGGTTATAGATGGGGTTGGATAATCAAGTACTACCATATAAGAATGTTTGATGCATATTTATTTATTCAGTTTAATACTTATAATATTTTTATTTATTCCACAGAGTATTAATTATATTTTGATTTATCACAATTCTTTACAGTACCAGAATGAAGGAACAGGACTCGTTATATGCTAACACTCAGGCTTCTGCCTCTGCCCCAATGTGTGCTTTTCTCTGCAGCTGTGTGGCACCTTTCATAAACTTCAGCCACAGCAGCTCACTCCTGCTGCTTCTTGAAATCGAAGCAAGTAATTGACATGATGTTCAAATCCATAAGTGTCAAAAAATAAAAGCAACTTAACTTCTGAAGAAAAGTATGAAAATAACCTCAGAGCTGTATTATTTAAAGATTGAAATTATTCAATTTTTTCTGACACTAATTTATCAGCAAAATTGCCATAATGATCCTAAATCTAACATGTCAGATGCAGCCAACAGTTTTAGCATGAGAATGCAAATTTAAATATGCAGTTTGACTTTGGTAGTTCTTGTTTGACAAAGATCATTCTTGTAGGATTTCATAAGCTTGTGAATTCTACTATTGCATGCTGGTATTAATGAGAGATCTAGGTGTTGTTCTCTTTATCACCAAATGAGCTATGACAGCAGCAACTGTGTACATAAGGTCAGTGACTACAGCAGGCGTCAGGAAAATACTTCACACAGTGCTTGCCAGATCATTGCTTGATGTTACAATATTTAGAATGACAATACTGGTATTATTTAATATGTTAACTTTCTTGGAATAATCTATGATGAAATTTGGTTGTAATTTTAAAGACTTCATTGATGTCATTGTGAGAGCTGGTACTGTTGACCATTCAGTATAATACTAGTTCTCATCAGATTGTGACACCTGAAGACTTGAAACATCCTGAGCACCAGCCATTTTTGTTGTCTTTATACCATCTTTTGGCATCTGCACATGCTCTGGACCTGTGAGGTTTTGGTGCCGACAATAATGCATTTCTAGCCAATCAGGAATTTTGATTATTTAATATGTATAGTATTTGATTACATATATTTTGATTTAGGAAAAATGTTAGTATTTGACTGCTCCAGATATCATATACTCAGCATGTGATGGTGCCTTCAACAAAACAGAATGCCATTATGAACAATGCTGCCAAACCTCTCTCTGACACACTAACACTGAGCACAATTAGCCAACAAATTATTCAGCAGGAATGTGTCAAGAAACACTACTGGGGCTCCTTTACACCAACGGCAATACAACTGCATAATACCACACTATGACTGAAACAGCCAAGTCAGAACTTTTCTTTCTTTATAATTGTCTTGCTTTATAGTCACTCAGTGTGTGTAGGCCAAAGTTTGTGTGTACATTTATTTTTTTCCTTACTTATCTATATATTATGTATGAATTTATTTAAAGAGCTTCCGTAAAAAGCCATATTTCCTCTTGGGGACTATCTATCATTGTTCTCTTGAGCAGAGTAAAAGGACAGCAATGTTGTTGAATTTTTTTTTTTTTTTTTTGTCATTGATTTGTTTTTGCTGTTAATTCAACTTTTTAGATAGGCCATGTTAAGAACTAAATAGTGTTTGCTATTTGGTTGTTTACGAACATTTCAATGTTAACATTAATGGAAGGCTTTGCTGAATAAGCAGGAAACTCTGTTGAGTCTCACTCCGGACACTCCCATCAATCACAGTTTTCCTCATGTGGCTTTATTGTTTCTGTCATTTTTGAGATACATTTTTTTTGTTAAATCATGGTGAGAGTTAATATAAATGCAATATTTAATTTCAGAACACACAGACTGCTGTTTCATATACAGTATCTTTACCATAACATGTTTTATTGAATACAAATTTAAAGGAATACTTCATCCAAAAATGATATTTTGTATGTGTTACTTACCCCATGTAGTTTGTAGTGATGGCCAAGAAACAAATTCTCATATTTTCATACTGAATGGAGGTAAAAAAGTTTCTGATAGAACAGAAGTCTATGGTGAACAATGCTGGACAAAAGCAAATAATATCAGAACATCTGTTAAAAAATCTCACTTTAGTCATCTTGAATACTCAGCATTTGAAGTCATACAGTTGTATGCTCACAATGTCTCAAAAACACTTGTTTTTCCTAAAATAATCAATCAAATAAGTTACTTCTGGAAAATATTCTTGTGAATACATGCAGTCACAAACATGCATTTGAACTGTAGACCCATCTCCTGCTGTCACATTTATATTCATATTTATATCTGGAGTAACTTGGGATTATTTAGTGTCACATTGTGGCATATTCTCTTTCTAATTTTCTGTTCACTCACTTTTCTTTAACCTTTAATCTTTAGTTGTACAGTGAACTTTGCACTCTTGGTATCACATGAAAAATAATATTAGCCAATGAATAAGCTGCTATTGGACTGGAGTAGTGACCAATGAATTGGGGTGGGAGGGTTAGGTCTTTAAATACTAAGATATATCTGAGCATTTTCCATATTTTAATTCACAGTAATATTTTCTAGAAGTGATTTGTTTAACAATATTTTAGTAAAATTACAAGCATTTGGGACATTGTGAGCATGTATTGGATTACTGAACATGGAGATTATGCAACACATATAACGTGAGATTTTTTTCATTGGCATTTTGATACTGTTTGATGTTCTTCTGTAATGGACTTCTGTAATATCCAAAACTTTGCAATCTCTTTTCTGTATGAAAACATAAGATTAACATTTTTCCTTGTCCTTAACTACAAACTACATGGCGTAAAAAAGAAACATTTTGGGTGGAGTATTCCTTTAATGAAAAGAAATCAATCATTTAATAATGATTGTAACTTCTAGCAAAATTCTCACTATAATATAAAGAGAGAACATTCCAGCTTTACTGATCTAGACATGTTAAAAATACAAATTTTACTTGCCACAGACATTTGTTTTCGTAATAGGAGATTCAGACCACATCCGGTATATTATTCCAGGTAATCTTTGACTCATCAGTAACGCAAAAGTGCATTTATATGGAACAGTAAACATCCAAAGAAGGCAGGGATCTTGGAACTTGAGTCAATTCATTAGAACTGCTGTAACCTTTGTGTATAATGCTTTGGCTGTTTCTCAAATATGAATGCTGATCTTTAGATATATTATATTCCCAAACACACCCTGGGATTTTGTTTTTGCTGCTTTTGAATGTTGGTTTTTCTATTGTTTATGATTTTCTTCTCTATTACTTTTATTTTTTTTTTTAATTATTAATTGCACCCACACATCTCTCTTGCCTCAAACTACATAAAATATTTCCATGTTAAACCTTTATTTTTCTTTTGTTTTTTCCTTTATTTCCTTATGTTTGCCACCTAGTGGAAGAATCTGTCACTGTGTATTGAAATCCAAGATTAGAAGCTCTTCTTGTGTTAGGGTGGCAATTCAAGAAATCCTTCACTGATCTGTTGCTTCCATCTGCTGGACACAGTTTCAATAAATGCAGTACTCTGTCTGCCCATTATTTTGTTTCCCAAGCTCTCTCTTATTTAAGAATATGTATTTTTTTATACTTTAATAAAAGTATTCAGAGGTACTATTGATAATTATTAATATCACTAACTCCTAATTTTCCTTTACTCCATTACATATATATATATTCGTATCCTGAGTCCCAAATTTGATTGTATAGGTGGTTACCTACCAGGTAATGCATATATATTGTGGTGCCCGGCCTGGACGCCCAGGAGGACCAGACGAGGGCTTGTGCCTCCTCCAGACCGTGCGGGGGTGTTCGTCCTGGTTATGTTGGGGGCCACGGGTAGAGGGCTTGGAAGCCCAACCCTGTAGGGGCCCGTGGCCACCGGCAGGCGGCGCCCAGGTGCCTGAGGAACCCTGGAGCCCAGCACTTCCGCCACACCAGGAAGTGCTGGGGGGAAGACGACAGGGGACACCCGGACAGCTTCTGGGTAAGCAGCCGGCACTTCCGCCACACTGGGGTGTGGCTAGGACTGATTGCCGGGAAGCAGCTGGAGCCCATCCGGGTTCCTATAAAAGGGGCCGCCTCCCTCCAGTCATTGGCCAGAATTGAAAGGAAGAGGACGAGGTTGCCTGGGAGGAGTGGTGGTGCCAGGAAGCATTTTAATGTGGGTTATTTTGTGAACTGACTTCCTGTGGGAAGAGCACTGAAGAAAATACGCTGAATACTTCAAAGAGCACTGAAGAAAAGCGCTGAGATACAAGTTTAATGAGAAGACACGAGGTATAAACGAGACTTTGGATTACTTTGTAACAGAGTTAAAATTGCTGTAGTGAGAAACTTTTAAATGCTGGGTCTTAGCTAACATTAAATAAAGCTGTGGACATCGCAACATCACACAAGAGAGCAGCTCACGTGAACTGACTGAACACAGTATGAGTGATCACTTCCATGCATCAAACCTGTTCAAAAAACGTTTTACGCAATTGACAAGGTGATGGCTTTATATGTCATTCGTTTATAAAACAGTGGAGAAGCTGTGTAAAGGCTGTTTCACAAAAAACCAGCGGAGCGTCTTATATGAGCAGGCAGTCAGCTAAAGAAGGGAATCAATAAATATCTATAATCGTAATAAACGAACAAAAAATAACGTACAAGTCGCGGATTAAATAAAGGAAATGGGTACCTGAACAGTAAAGTAAGTCTCAAATAGCTACACAATAACTGTAAGAATCATAATAAACGAACAATAAAACAGTACAGACCCGCAAAGCAAGGAGAAACGATGGCCTTATATGGCGTTCGTTTATAAGGCAGCAGAGAAGCTGTGTGAAGGCAGCTACACAAAAAAACAGCAGAGCGCCACACTCTGAATGTATTCCTGGCATCACCATTATACCCTCTGATCTCCAATTTCAATTCAAATGTCTCAAATTTCTACTAAGGCTCTGCTTCGCAATGACAATTAATAAGTCTCAGGGACACACCCTACAAAAGGTTGCCATTGATTTGAGGCAACATTGCTTTTCTCCTGGACAACTATATGTTGCATTCTCAAAAGTAATCTCAGTGCACAGCTTGGTCATATTACAACTGGACTGCTGAACTGACAACGTGGTATACAAAGAGATCCTTAACAGATAGTTATTGGTATATTTTCCCTCAGTTTAAAAAGGTTTTCTTCTTAATAAAAATTTAAAAGCAGTTCTTTGTCGCTGCGAACCGAGGAGATTTTGCTATATACAGTATATATATATATATATATATATATATATATATATATATATATATATATATATATATATATATATGTAGATATATATGTATGTATATATATATATATATATATATATATATATATATATGTGTGTGTATATATGTAGATATATGTATGTGTGTATATATGTTGATATATGTATGTGTAGATATGTGTATATGTAGATATGTTTATATGTGTGTGTGTATATATATATATACTGTATATGACAGCAACACTCATAACAGTGACAAAACAATTACATTGACAATCATGTTACGTTATTTTTAAAATGTTTCCTTTTCTTTTTCATAACTTCTTTAACACACTACTTCTCCCTGCGAAGCGCGGGTATTTTGCTAGTATATATATATATATATATATATTGTGGTCCATGGCTGGCCTTTTATCCCGGCCAATACCCTCAGGCCGCCAGAGGGAGCCCTCCCTACGACATGGAGACGCTTCAAATTCCAGCAGGGCATCATGGACTATGGAGTTTTCCTGTAAAGCACTGCTGGATAACATCAGGACCACCAGGGGTCGCTCCAGGGAGAACCAGGGACTGCTATTTGCCCTACACCCCGGAAGTACTGTACATCTGAGTCACATGGACGGGAGGAATGACGTACTTCTGGGGTGAAGAAAAGGACTTTTTATCTGACCCGGAAGTGATAAGGAATCATGGACTGAAGGATGAGAAACACTTTCGGGTCAGGAACTATATAAGAACTTTGGGAACTCCCAGACGACGAGCTGAGCTGGGACGAAGGGTGGCTAAGTGTCTGGGAGTTGGAGGATTGATTATTGTTATTGTATTGATTATTTAATTAGTAGTGTGGAGTGGAGGGTGCTTGGTGCACATAATTATTATAATAAAAATAAGAATTATTGGACTTTTACCTGGTGTTTGGCATGGTACCTGAGGGTTCAAGGGAGCAATAGTGCCCCCTACTGTCACACTGGCGTAGTCTGCAGGATTCTCTGGCCGTCGATTTGGCAGAGGACCTGTTTTATAAAAATTTTGAGGGACAGAAAAACCCTAAGAAGGTAGTGTCAAAGCATCCTGAGGTAGAAACGCCACAGTCTACAGAGAGCGCTGCAATAGAAAGCCTCATTCAACATTGGTACGTGATGGGGAAGAAGTCTGGGAAGAAGAATGGGGATCACCCAAAGAAACAGACCCTAGATGATGCCACGAGTATGTGGACCTACCTGACAGGAAGTAAGGAAGACCGGGCAATGATTGAAGCCGAGAGGGCCGGAGTGTTACGGCAGCGGGATGGCTGCCAGACATCGGACACGAAGGACTACTAGGTCTAGTAGGTGTCGGAAAAACACCCAATGTGCTGGGATTTTACTGTAATTATTTTTCAGAGGCCTGTCTTCTCATTTCTGATGACGAGTCGAAGATATACTTCCCACCTAGGCAAGATGGCCATGATGACGAGGAGTCTAGCCCATCTAGTAGTCGAAAACTGGGGATCCTATTCGACGAGAATAGTCACATGGACTATCCCGGAGCAGGCTGGGAACACCTAAAGTACTACAATCTATCATATGACCATGAGGGTCACCTTCCATTCTCCGAAAATGGGCACGTGATCTCCCCAGACGGATTATGGGAAGGAGAAGGTCAACAACAGTCCATAGGTGAGGTCGTCGTTTCCCCGATGGGACTGAGCTCGAAGCAGCGCTAGTCATAAATGAAATTAATGAGGGAGGGGACAGGACTGAACGGTCCGCCGCTAAATTAGAAAACATGGATCGCAGTCGGCCAGTTTTGCCACCCCGGCCCTCTAAAATGTGAGATTCCAATTTCTAAGAGCCTTTGCGCAACCCAGACGAGCATGTGACAAGCTGAGCTGGGAGGTAGGGTGGTTAAGTGTCTGGGAGTTGGAGGATTGATTATTGTTATTGTATTGATTATTTAATGAGTACTGCAGAGTGGAGGGTGCTTGGTGCACATAATTATTATAATAAAAATAAGAATTATTGGACTTTTACCTGGTGTTTGGCGTGGTACCTTAGGGTTCAAGGGAGCGATAGTGCCCCCTACTGTCACTATATTATATATATATATATATATATATATATATATATATATATATATATATATATATATATATATATATATATATATATATATATAATGACAGATTTAACCCCCAATATCAGTTTCTTGTTTTATTAATAAATTGTTCACTTCTTGAATAAGAACTATTTTTGTCAATTTGGTTGCCAGGGGTTTTCATTGAATAGATGTCTCCATTACCTTTCATCATTATTGTCATTTCATCAAAATCAACTTTCTAGTGAATCTTTGTAGATCATTTCTGTTCATTAGTATATATTTTTGTCCAGTGGTATACTTCTAACCTATCTGCTTTTTCATTCCCATTCTTTTATTCCCAAGTCAATATTCAATACAATAGCTTCTTAAATATTCATTTGCTATAGCAAAACAAAAGTTACCCAAACATTCAAAGGATATCTAAAAATTAAACTTTTTTTTTACATTTTATTGAATTTATTAAATGCAAGTAACATTCCATACAAGCAAGACAAACTTGACAAAACTAAGTTCAACTCAACCTCCAACCATGAGAAAGAGAGCTAGGCCAACAGAAAGAGTAAAACTTTACGAGTAGGAAAAAAAAGGGGGAAGAAAATCCTTCTCCCTAATTTAAATGCTTATTCTAAAATGTTATTGATTAGATCCTGCCAGGTTTTAAAAAAAGCTTTGCACAGATTCTCTAATTGAGACTTTGATTTATCCCTAATTCAAATAGTTTATAACATCAGTTACCCACTGACTTAAAAGAAGTGAGTTAGGATTCTTCCAGTTTATGTGCCAATAGTGAAGTAACAGCATTTACAGTTTATTTGTCCATCTCCACTGTAAGCCCATGTGGAAGAAAAGCAAACAGCTGTTAAAGGATTAGGAGTAACACCAAAGCTGTCTGAAAGGCGCTTAAAAATTTTGGTCCAGAATGATGTTAAATTAGTGCATGCCCAAAACATGTGGCCCAATGAGGTTGGAACTTGATTGCAATGTTCACAGGTTGGATGTTGCGCTGGAAACATTTTGGACAATATTAAATGAGACAGATATGCTTGATAAAAGATTTTAAGTTGAATAATTATATGCTTTGCACATATGGAGGTCGAGTGAATTCTGTGCATGGCTGCATTCCACTCCTTTTCTGAAATGTTTAGTAAGAGATCCTTTTCCTACTGTATTCTAGGATTTTTGAAAGGGAGGGACTTTAAAATGTTTTTGTATATTAGAGAAATGCTGTCTGAGTCAGGACTGATCAATATTTCTTCCGGAATAGAAGTAGGTGGGAGGTGAGGAAAATTAGGTAGGTTTTGTTTAGAAAAGTTTCTAATTTGGAGGTATTGAAAGTATTGTGTTGATGGAAAGCTAAATTTGGAGTGTAATGGTTCATAGGATGTGAAGATGTTATCTATGTACAAATCTCTAACTAATTTAATCCTGTATGTTTTCCAAACATTAAAAACCACATACGTTTGACGGGGTGGAAAAAGGTGGTTATCCTGCAGAGGTGTCACAGATAAAAACTTGCCTGGTTTGAAGTATTTAATATATTGGTTCCATATTCTGAGTGAATGAAGCACAATTGGGTTGTTAGCATATTGATGATAACTTGTATTTACTGGGGTACAAAGCAAGGAATATATAGAAATACTGCAGGATTTTCTTTTTGTTGTGGACCAAGTCTGTGTATGTTCATCTATTTGTGTCAATGTCCAGATTTTTATAGCTTGTATGTCTGCCAACCAGTAATAAAACTAGCCATGCCACCTTAGGTCTTTGCAGGGTCACCTTTTGGATGCATGGATGTTTTGAATTCCAAATAAATGTGGTTATACTTAAATCTAACTTCTTAAAAAATGATTTATTAATGTATATTGGAATGCGTTGAAATAGAAAAAGATGCTTAAGAAAGATATTCATCTTGGCAGTGTTAATTCTCCCCTCTGAAATAAGATAAAGGGTTGACCATCTATGCAAGTCTTGCTTAGGTTTTTCTATGCAAACAGCAAAATTTTGTTGATAAAGAGCTTTATGTTTACTTGTTATGTTTACCCCTAGGTATTTAAACTGATTTGTGATGATAAAAGGGAAGGTGTCCAATCTAATATTGTGTGCTAGAGAGTTCACTGGAAAGAGCACACTTTTATTCAAATTAACTTTGAGTCCAGAAATCTTTTGAAATTCTGCTAGTGCTGTAAGGACTACAGGCACAGTATTTTGTGGATGTGATATGTGCAGTATCATATCATCTGCATATAGTGATAATTTCTGTTCAAGTCCTTTTCTGATAATCCCCTTTATCACATTAGAATTTCGAAATTGAACTGCCAGTGGCTCAATGGCGATTGCAAAAAGCAGTGATGAATGGGGCGTCCTTGCCTAGTAACATGTTCTAGTTTGAAGTAGTCTAAAATTATGTTGTTGATACAAACTGAAGCTTCTGGACAGGTATATTACCGAAGGAAGCACTTTCTCAATCCTTCTAGGTAGAACTTTGGAGAGTATCTTAACATCATTATTCAGAAGTGAGATTGGTCTGTACGATGCACATTGTAATACTTCCTTATTTTTCTTAGGAAAGACGGTAATTAATCCTTGGTGAAAAGTTAGAGATAGAATTTTATTGTCTCTAGCTTCTGTAAATGTTGCTAATAAAAGAGAGCTAACTTAATTGAATTTTTTTCATAAAATTCAGCAGGGTAGTCATCAGGGCCTGCTACTTTCCCACTCTGAAGTGAGTTTATAACATCTAGTAATTCTGAAAGTGCCAGCGGTTTATCCAATTCGTCTGTGCTGAGAGTATCTAGTTGTGGTATTTTTAATGCATGCAATAATGTATTAGGTTGTGTCTTGTCTTCTTTAAAACTGAGTAGAATATAAGGACTTATAGTAGTCTCTAAATGTGTGCATTATATTTTTATAGTCAATGATTTTTTCTCTGTCTATGTTGGTTATTACTGGTATTGCATTGCTAACTTCCTGCTTGTCGATTTGTTGAGCTAAGATCTTATTAGCCTTCTCTTCCGTGGAGGGTCTGAGACCACCGCTGACATTAAGCCTTGATGCTAAAGACCTGGCTAAGTCATGGAGAACATGGAAGGACGAGTTCAGATTATTCACAGAACTTGCAATGCCAGAGGCAGAGTAAAACGCTAAGGTTAGATTATTCCATTATCTTATTGGAGAGAGCGGCAGAGAATTGTGTCAGGCGCTGACCGGTGATGTAAGACCTGATGAGTTAACCATGAGCTTGATGATACGTAAATTTGATGAACATTACAACCCGAAAATAAATGAAACTGTAGAGAGGTACAGATTTTTTTAAGAAATCAGGCAAGGAGAGAAAATATAGACGACTACGTCACAGATCTGAGACTGTTATCAGGCACATGCAATTTCGGGGAGATTAAAAGTTCCCTTATACGTGACCGAATTGTGTGCGGAACCAGTGATGCAAGTTTAGAGAGGTGCATACAAATATGCAGAGCCACAGAACTGTCGAAGGAGAACAGCAGAACAGTCACACAGTGTTCCCTATTCTATACTTCTCCCGGTGCGTCTCTCTAAACCCTCCGTGCGGGAACATTATCATAAGGCTTAACAATCCTATTTTTACACCTTCTATGTGCACCCAACCGTCCTTATTGCGGAGTCTTCCTTGCTTTACCGCTGTCTGCTTCTTTCCATTCACCTTCCCAGCTCTTTATTTAAACAGTTTTCCTTCTCACTTTTCCACTCCTTCGCTGTCTTCTCCCTTTTCGTTCAAAATACGTGCCTCCTTGCCTTTTGCGATTTGGGTAGTGAAAATGAAACCTGTTATCTTTACAACGGTTGACAAACACGGAATGTAAATTGAACACAACACGTCCTTCAAATACAAACCTGATTGAAAGAAATAATGATAATCAAATCCTTGATGACAGCAACACTCATAACAGTCACAAAACAATTACATTGACAATCAGGTTATGTTATTTTTAAAATGTTTCCTTTTCTTTTTCATAACTTCTTTAACACACCACTTATCAGGTGCGAAGCGCGGGTATTTTGCTAGTATTGTATATTTTTCATTTTTTTATTGTATTATCATTGTTGTTGTTATTATTTTACCGTTTTATAGGAAAATAAGTTTATGGAGGATTTGCATATTGAATCTCATTGTACCATACAATAACAAAAAAGAAATTCAATTCAATTCAATAGAAGAGAGTGTGTATGTACAGATGAAGACGTCTGGCTTCCAAGTCAATTTAGATTTCCAAGAGCTATCTTCTTGGAGCTCCTGATATTTTTTTTAAGATGAAATGCAGTAAAGTATATATATATATATTACATTATAAAGATACATTTTTAACTTCATTTAAATAACACATACTGCTAATAATTAAACGTGTGGACACGGTGGACAGCAGTAGCAATTAATTGGTGCCCCATTATTTTTGCCTCGCGCTGTATGCTAGCTGGGACTGACGCGACCCTGGATGGATAAATGGATGGAATAACTAAACGTGTACTATGAAGATATTTCAATGTTCCTTAAATGTTTTGAAGAATCAGTGTTCTAACCTTACAGATGTCTTGACATTTATTAAAGAGCTGATTCTGTGGGGATTGGTTACTTCGAGAAAGAAAAAGGAATGACAGGAATTGGGGGTTAGTACGTTTGAAAGAGACAGTACTGCTGCATTAAATTGTTATTGAGGGTCACACACGGTTTTGCAAGCATCTTGCGGGAGGCAGGAACAATCTCTGGACAGGGCGCAGCTCATTGCCACCTTTACGCCAATTTGTCTTATACATGCTTTAATTTCTATAATCATGAAAATGATATCAAGTATACATCTTAGTATTTAAATTGTTCAGAGAGCTGTAATATCATAAATGTAATGTATTCTCTGTCCCGTCAGCATAAGAGAGAGCCCTTTTAAGAAGCACGTAATGATTCACACACATAGAGTACATAGAACACGTTGAATACAAAGTATTTAACTTGCTACTTTAGTTACGATGGGATTTGAGAAATTAGTAAACAATTTTAAGATGAAGTTTATGACGTTCTACTTTAATGATAAAATAAACTACGTGATTAAGGTAGAAATTTCAGCTTTTTTTCCCACTGTGTCCCTGCTTTTCCTTTTCTCAAGTCGTGAACATTTGCTTAATATCTTCAAACTGAGCACCAAGTGCTCTGAATGTATTCTCAAACTTAGACACATTTTCCTGATTTTCTCCTCAAATTTTTTCTAGCATAGATTCAAAGGTTGCCTCAAAGTGATTACTTAAACGTTTCTCCTGATCTTTAATATCCTGAAGCAGCTTCTCGTTTGTCTTATGTCCTATATATCTTTCCTTATATCATGTGCAACCTTCTTTGTATTATTCTTTAGCTAATTTATATTATTCTTTAGCTCCTTTATGTCCCTCACCAGAGCAGCGATTATTGTGGTGATCATTACCTTCAGCTCGGACAGTTCGTTGCGGTCTTCTCCATGCTCTACGGTTGGAGTAGCAAGCCCAGTTGGAGTCGGTGTTGCTTGCTCGTGGGGGGTAGTTGACATTATGGAAGGTAAGGCCATTTTCAGTTTCAGTGAACCTTTTGGAATCAATGAGTACTCCTGGCACAATCGCTCCCACTTTTGCTCTCAGCTGGAGACGATGCAGCAGCGTCAGGTCCCGATAGATCTGTGCTTTCGCCTGTCTGTTCCAGATCAGTCTCTGGCAGGCCATAACTTGAGCTTAAACTTGAGGCGTGTTTAGGCTTAGATGAAGCTTTAGCTGTCTTTTCTGTTTCTTCTAGGCTTTTTTTCTGCCACTCATGCTTATAAAAGCTTGAATATACTGTCATTGATGTCCCTTGGGTTGAGTAAATACAGGATACTTGGGAGGTATAAAAAAAAAAGGAAAAATAAACACCGCTGCTAATGGAGTTCCGCCTTAGATGTCCATCTCATTAAACGGATGAGACCAAATTAAAGTATTTTTGACTGGTCTGCCTTTAGGTGTAAAGCAGGGGTGGGCAGTGTTGGTCCTCAGTGGCTGAAGGTTTTTGTTCCAGCCCAGCTTCTTAATGAGAAGTCAAATTATTGGTGATGAAGCACTTATTGCTCAAGTGTCATTTTGATGGTTCATTTCAGTGGTCTCAGTTGTTAAGGTTCCCCACCATTAATTGCTTATTTCAGTCGTAAACAGCTGCATTCACTATTTTAATGGCTCCTTATTAGCAATAAAATGCAAATAACAAAGGAGCCAGCAGTTCTCCACCTAACTTGTTTTCATTTACACCTGTGTGGATTCATCATGCACTGTTTGGTTTAATAAAACACTTTAGAGTAAAATGTGACAGACTGAAAATTATCCATTTTAGTTTTCAAATCATTTGGATGATATCCTTGGAAAAGAAAAAGATCTATAATTTAAGAACCTAACATTGCAGACTAACAAGCCATAAAATTAAAAAAAAGGTCTGAGATTGTCAAGGATTGGTTTCTAATTAAGCATCTGGGTTCGAACTTACTTTGCCAACCCCTGGTCTAAGGGATATCACATTAAACTCGTCATATACATTTAATAAAGCCAATACATCCTTATTGAAGTTCAAGTTCATGTCAGTGATGCTGATTAAAAATGTTTCAAAATGTGCCTTAAGAATTTTTCTTTAGTAAAAATCATTGCTAGTTCTAATTTTTTTTTTTTTCTTGTGTGGCGGTTAGTATCACTGCTTAACCCAGTTCTACACCTAGTCAGGAACTGAGATGTTAAGACTGTTTGAGAACCCTTGTCATCATTAGTGACAGATTCAGGTCCAGACCATTTTACAGTATATCACAGTTACAGATACTGGCATAATGTATGCAATATTTGTCGGTATTTACACTTCAACTACATGACTAGTTTGTTCCATGTCTCTGTAATTTATTGTACAGTATCTTTTATAATATACTAGGCAAAATAATTGGCATTTTCTGGATATATTTGTGTAATGGATTAAGGTAAGAATGCATTTTATTTGTTTTTGAAATGCTGAGCCTTTTGGCATTCGTCCACTAACTGAAACGCGAGTGCCCCATCCATCATATATACTGCCTCTCTATCAATTTCTCTGCTGTCATAAGTCAAGAATGTATTATTTTTCTTTATGTTTGGATCCATGATTGTGGTTATTACTTACTGGGTTGGAACAACAAACACTACTTATTTGTATTTACTGGTGTAGTATGGTTTTATGAATACAATTTTAATCACAAATTAATAACCTAGATAGTGTGTTGAATAACTGAATCATTGTTGCAGCATGCAAGCTGGGCAAAGAAACCTTTGTTGTGTTGTTCAATCTATTGAACATGATGAAACTTTTGAAACTCCATAAGCTCTAAATGTTAAGTTGGATTTAACTTTAACATACATTTAACATTCATTCATGAATATCCACTCAGCTGTTTAGGAATAAGGCATGGTTTTTGTGGTGTTGCCTCCTCCCCTTATGGTTCCCAAATGAACTCCATGAAGCTTATATTTTAAACAGAGTGAAAAATAATCCACCTTTTTCCAAACCTGCTTCACAAGGGCAGCTGGAGCCTAAAATAAACACAACATTTGTGAAAATTAACATAGTTATTTTGGAGTGTTTGATTCATTTTTGCATTTGTTCCCTAAACCTGAACAACATGCCAAATGTATTATCATCGGCTGAACAGTTTTGGCATCATAACATGGTTTTGATTTTGTTCCATTCCATTCCAACCCCATTTTTTGATAGAACTTTTAGAAGGCTTTAAAGTCTACATTTTAACTTGGTTCAGCTTTATTGTACCTACAAAATTTCATTAGATTAACTCAGCTTTTTTGGAATAATGCACAGTTTTGGGTTGTCTCTCCTCATTACAGCCACCCACCCCAGTTAAATTTTTGAAATGCCATATGACCTGTATTTTAAGGTTAGACCAACAGTAATCTGAAATGGGATCCTTAGAATGCAAAAATGAATAAGTAACATTAAACAAATCTGAAGAATTTTAAAAGACAGTCTAGGAATATTATGATTTTATTGATATAAATGTGACCATTAAGGATCTATATGGCTACTTACTAGGCGTTATCTTAATAGACTGATAGTTTTCCAAGAATGGAGGCAACATGCAGTGAACAAATAACTTTGTAAACATTTTTTATGCAAATCAGCATTACGAAAATATATGACCACATGGTATAGTAAATGATTATAATATAAAAGCATTTCAATTCAATATTCATTTCAAAACACTTGCCATTTTTTGAAGTAAAGTCCTTTAGTCATTAAAATAAAACAATCACAATGTTAAGTGCATATGAAGTAACAATTAAAATCAGGTGGTACAAATATAAATAATATATATATAAAGTTTTCTTCTTCAAAATCTTACAATATATTCACATCCATTTTAACCCACCTCAATATTTATTTTCAGAACTCAGAAAAATAAAACTGTTAAATCTCCAGATTATGCTTAAAATACTAAAAGAGTAAGTTAACTTGTTAAATATGCTAATGTGAAAAATGAAATGTATGTGATTATGCTCACTAATTTAAAAAGGTTCCCCTTACAGCCATTTGACTCTATACGATATTGTATAATTAATTGAACTATAGTAATTATACCTAGAGTAAACCGATACTTTTCCACTTTTGAAAAGTAAAATGCTTTAATAAAAAATAATGAATGAAAGGATATGTTTATACCCCTTACATCTGCACACTTACAAACAGGTATTACATAAGGACAAATATTAAAAATACATACAGACATAATCATGTGTAAAATGCTCCACAAAGTGGTATACAATTTAAAAAATCATGAAGTGCAATAATTCTATAATTAAGCCAGTTCTGCTTATACCTGTAGTAGGAGCAAACCTCCTAATGGTGCCTTTCTCTTTTGTGGATTCCAGAGTCGAGCCACAGAGGCACTTAAGTCCTCTTTAATGTATGGATGCCAGCTACCTCTAAAAATGAGGCTGATACCCCTAATCACCGGCAAAATGTAAACTAAGCTAATGTGCAGCACAGACCTACCGTATTTTTTTACTTTTCTGAAATGGAGTCTCTTCACACACTAGTATGTTTTTAATGGACACTTTAGCTATTTCTTTAATTTTCTACACCTGTATGGACCAGGGGATTCCTGCTCAATTTCAATAATTTTGACAATACGACGCTGCCAAACATAAAAATATTCTATACATGTAGTCACAACCTTCCAGGAAGCCTTACGTCCAGCAAGTCAGACACTGTATTGGCCTCATTATTATTTTAAAAGTAAATTGATTTTCCTTGTTTTACTTTTATTGACTTAAAGAATGTAGTTGTTTAGCTGTTAGTCATGGTTCAATGTCTTACGTGCGTCCATCTACTTCTGCCAATTGCTGATAAGACTTTTCAGAAGCCCTTTTGCCTCTGCTGAATGATACAAAAGACTCTCTCCACTTGAGAATGGTGCATTATACACTTGACTCTTCCTAATTAACAATTTTATTCCTATATTACATTTAAACTTCTCCTGTAGTGCATCGTATAAATGTGAAAAACAATTTCACTCACTCTCCCAAAGCTTTAAATGCTGCTACGACATTCAATTGCATGCTTACTTCTATGCAAATAATAATAAAATATTTAACAAGGCCATACAGTAACAAGCTATGGCAATGAAACTTAAACTGAAATTAGTGATTTCAGTCACACACTCTTTGCTTCTTAGATCATCCCTTTCAAATACAAATTTTTTAAAACTTCACAGGTTTATGCAAGCATTAAGTACACATAACCTACAGTATTACTTAATGATGGAGTACATTTGCAGACTGTGCAGGAAATACAAAAGTTTACTTTATGTAAATAAAAGAGAATATGTAAAATAAACATTCATTCTCATATTTTAACTGTTATGTGCTTATTTTGCCATATCACTTCTACAAGTATCTTGGAAAACAATATCATTTATAATCAAAAGACATTATGAAGCAGTTTTCTTAATGTAAATGGCCAGCAATGAAATACAACACTTTTTCCCAGAAAAACTAAATGTTGCACAACGGTTGTAGGGTGTTTTTTGCAGCGAAACTCACTTTGCAAAAAAAAAAAAAAATCAAATAAATGGTGTTTTGCTTCTTAGTGAAAACCATACCATTGACACAAGAAAGGCGTTTTCTGTACTGTTTGGAAGTGTTTTCCTGCACTTATTCTGCCAGCATCTGACTGTCATTTAAATAAAGACCTGTGGTTGTGTGTGGTTTGTCCTGGTAAGAGAATGCCTACTTTACCAACTATGCTGACAATTTTGGCAATCGCAATCCAAAAGATGCATCACAGACAGAAATTAAACTTGAAGCTCCACGCTGCATGAAGTGTCAGAACCCTTATCTGGATTAATTAAGAAACAGGAAAGGGTGGTTTTGCTAGATAACTGTGGCAGTAGGCTGGAAAGCAGCTTTCTATATACTGAATTTTTCCGTGGATGAAACACGGTCTTTGCATAATGGGGCTTTTCAATATATCTTCATGTGAAATATTTTCAGCATGTAACATTTAAAAAAAATGCCTTGTAGTGATGGGCACAACAGTCATAAATGTAATTACATTTACTGGTTTACTGCCGATAACCTGCATGCATAAAACCTTAAACAAAGAATTGTGAATTAGGCTTTAGGAAGCAAGAGCAGCAAGGTGTTATTCTGGACCTGTTGCTATTTACCTGTGTGATAATGCATTGCATGATGCCATTGCTAGGGCTAGAAGCTATCTGATGACTTACAGATTTACAAACTGATATCATTTTATGTGTACACTAGAGGGTTCCTCCCTGCTCGCTTCATTTGCCAGCCACTTAGCGTTTCTACCACTCGCATTATGAAGAGGGGGGCTGAACACACCCCAAGGAAATGCAGTCGTTCCTCTGAAACCCCCACTTAAACGGTGATAAAATGTGAAACAAATACAGTTTTTTTAACCTCCTCTTTGCTCGATCAGCTGCTCGCTTGCTGCTGCTGCCATGCCGCGTGATCTGCATCTTGTGGGGCGCTTCGAAGATTTAAAAGCCTGTACAGCTGCTGTCCAACTCTTTGTGTTTTATTTCCAACCCCGGGCGTGGTTAAATCTTTTGGCACAAAGTCCTGTCTCACGAGACGTGAGTTTTTGATATTTTTACATTTATAATTTAAAAACAGAATAAGAATCTGAAAATCTAGCAACATCACATTAAAGTTTGATAAATTCTGAAAAGAATGATACCAAACATATATATGTAGCTTTTAAAATAAGCCTGATTTAAAGCAATACAAAAAACGTGACATAAAAACGTCACTGTTGCTCTTTTAGGCTTACGATTTTAAATATATAGAATAGATATTGCAAGATGCATTGTCTTCAACATTTTCATGTTTTTGTCATACTCAATTCTTGCATTTTAATGACCTAAATAAAAACTGGAATGGATTACAGTTGATACCAAAATTAGGTGGATTGGTAGATAATCTGGAATCCGTTGAGTCATTGCAGAGGGACTTGGACAACATATAGACTCAGGGAGATATGTGACAGATAAAATTTAATATAAGTAAATGTAAAGTATTATATGTAGGAAGTAAAAATGTTAGATATGAATACACAGTGGGAGGTCTGAATATTGAAAGTATACCTTATGAGAAGAATTTAGGAGTCATAATGGACTTTTTGCCATCAATTGCCAGAAGCCACTAAGAAGGGTAAAAGAGTGTTAGGTTATCTAGCACTAAGTGTACAGAACAAGTCCAACGAGGTTACGCTGAAGCTTTATAACATACTGGTGATGACTCAACTGGAGTGTGGTGTGCAGTTTTGGTCACTAGGTTACAAAATGGACATAGCAGCAGTGGAGAAAGTCCAGAGAAAAGAGACCTGGCTGATTCCAGGGCTACAGGGGATGAATTATGAAAAAAGTTTTAAACAGCTGTGCCTTTTCAATTTAAGCAAAAGAAGATTAAGAAGTGACACAATTGAAATGTTTAAAATTATGAAGGGAATTAGTACAGTGGATTGTGCCTCTTATTTTAAAATGACTTTAACACGGGAACGTAGTTGGAAACAGCGGTAAATTTTGTACAAACATTAAGAACTTTTTCTTTACACAGAGAACCTTAGATAAATGGAATAAGCAACCAAGTAGTGTGGTAGACAGTAGGACTTTAGAGATGTTCAAAACTAGACTTGATGTTATTTTGGAGGAATTAAGCAGATAGTACTGGCAATCTTTGCTTGGTCGAATGCCCTGTTCTCGTCTACATTGTCCTAATGCTTTAATTTCTAATAGTATTTGAAACACTGTCTCTAAAACTGTAAGTGCTCTAAGCTTTTTCGTTCATATGTGAAATACAGTATTGCACAATTTACAAAAACAAACACAAAAAAAGTTTTACATTTTACATAACATTTAAAAGTGCCACGTTCCAAAAAAAAAAACAATACTTACTTGCCACTGTTGAGCAAAACAGACAAAAATACTAATATATAATCCCCACCCTTGAAAACACTCACCATTGCCTCAATACCAACGAGCAATATGAACCAAAATTGTTATTGAATTTACAATGTTTCAAATAACACATTCTTTACAGCCTACACTAAATTTATTAAAGTTTAACCTGCTGAAGCAGGGTCCTTAATGAATACTGTGCACAGTCTGGGTTAATTGTATAGAAACATTCATATACACGCTAATTATAGTTCAATGCAACTTATTATACTAATTAATTCAATATTACACAATCATTTCTTGACTGTGACATTGGCTTTGAGCTTTGTTTGTACTTAGATTTATGGACACAATCATGACAGTTGCCTAGCCCAGAGTAGTACTTTGCACTACTTTTTTTCTCATTACAAAAAAAAAATCTGTAAACCTGAAATTGTAGGCCAAAATGTACAAGTCTTCCTAAGTATTTAATCCAATATTCTTTTTCTGATTAAAAAAGGCATCCTTCTCATTTTACATTATTTAGGCTTTCAGTCATGCGGATTATTTCATGATTAAAGCCTGTCACTCCTGCCAACTTGCTAGGACCAGAAACCACTGTTTTTTCCTTTACAACTATATTCTTAGTTTGGACACTGGCTGGGTCCCCACCAATCCTCATACTCTGTAAAACAGGAATGGATTCTGTTCTTTTTTCCACTCTTAAAACATTCTGAGAGCTTGGAACTGCACTCATATGCAAAGTTGACTGGTCTAAACCTATACCGTTACTCTGCACGCTGGCACCTGTCAATACTTTCTGCTCAGTTATCAGCACATTTTTAGAACCCTGAATTTCACCCAGGCGCAAAGTACCTTGCTCTAATCCAGCTACTCCTCCCTGTATGCGATTACCATATCTGTCCACAAGCACTAAATTCTGGGCAACAGGAATTTCACTCATATGTAACGTACCTGAATCGATTCCTACTACACCACTCTGAATAACTGGTGTTGTGATCACTCGTTTGTCTGTAAGTAGTACATTTTGTGTAAGTAGACTTTCAGCCACCCTCACAGGTCCATGAAGACCAGTAACAATGGCTTGGCCCCTATCTGCAATCAGCACATTTGGCTGTATCTGGGGCTCAACAATGTATCGAGTGGCTTGAATGACTGGGGTAGTGGCATAGTACATGGTTTGAGGGACATATGATGATGATGTATCTGAAACTAGTACATTTTTTTGCAAGTTTACAGCAGACTGTGAAAGAGCAGACTGTGAAAGAGCAGACTGTGAAACAGTAGACTGTGAAACAGCAGATTTAGATGTAGTAGTACTATACTTCTCCGTAATAGACACGTCCTGTTGGACAATAGGAGGAGGAACTTGGCTTTTCACATGAACAGTAGATATTTTCTGATTTGACATTAAACCACCACTCGGCTTTGCTGGTAAAGATACCATAGAACTTTGCTCAACACTAACTGCTAAGTCTTTGTAAGTAGCTTCAGAAGTGTCATTGACAGTGCATATGCCTGCAAGTGTTTTAAATTTGGGACCCAAATTGTTCAAAAAGTTGTTATCCAAACTTTCATCTATATCTCTGCAAATGTCAACAGCAGAAATGACAGAGGCTTTGTCTTCTTCGGTGCTGAACTTAAATATCCTGTCCTCTGGCTCTTCTGAATAATTTCTTGCCTTCTGCAAAGGAATAATAAAATTATAAATATGCATAAACATGCACATATACATATATATATATACATATACATATACATATATATATATATATATACATATATACATATACATACATATATATATACATATATACACACATATATATATATATATACATACATATATACACATATATATACATATATACATATATATACATACAGTATATATATACATATATACATATATATACACATATACATATATACATATACATATACATATATATACATATACATATATATATACATATATATACACACATATATATATACATATATACACATATATACATACATATATATATATACACATATACATATATATATATACACATATACATATATATATATACATACATATATATACATATATATATACACACATCTAAATAAATGCTAAAATGTTTAAATGTATTCTCTGTATTATTAATATGGCAAAACTGAAATCTATATTGCTTAAATATATATATATCAATATTTTAAACTCAAACTGACTTTTCTGTTTTTGCAAAGAAAAAGGGTTGAAAACAATAAAAATATGTAACACTTTGGTAAGAAATGGTGCTCACCCTCTACTTTATATTGTGGAAACCCTTGTTCTCTGGTATAGGTGAGGTGATTCCAATATATAACATATACCTGGAACACTGTTCAAAAGTTGTCTTTCAGTTTGTCTGGCCATGTCTTTCAGTTAGTTTCAGCGAGTTCATCCAACCCACTACACCATAGCACCTACAGTAATATGTACACTCCCAAAGCACAGGAAATACTATGGGGGTCACTGCAGGTTGGCATATGCTACTGATCTTGAAAGTCAGTGGGAGGCAATAGCATCAGTGGTATGTGTACTCATTATCTGTTAAGGTAGGGGCAGCAGAGGGCTCTATGAATTTGACTTTTATAACATGCTTTCCTGTAAAATAAAAGACCAATTGTAGTTGTGCAATTACAAAGGCTGCCACATAGCACAAAACAAAAATACTGCATGAATGTAGGTTTTAGTTAATTCATTGCAATTTTGACTAGCATTTTGTCCAATTAAGCTGAACGTAACCTAAACATGACCTACATTACATTTCAGTGTTTACAAATTAAAGCTACTATGCTGTTTATTTTACTCTTTCCAAAAATCCTGATTGTTTATTGTGCTCTTTTATCTAATTATATTAAATAACAATAATAACTTGCCTTCATCTAAAAATGCACAGAAACAGCAATTAAAAATTTAATAGTTAAGTTTATGCATAGATATAAACCATGCACTCTCTCTGAATGCTAGAGTGAATACATAAAGCAACAAGTATGATCCAATGCTCATAAATTTAGAAATATTTTCATATACACCAAAAAATAATTAATTACCTCCATGTAGTAGGTTTTTAGTAAGTGATCAGGTAGAGCCACAATATCAAACTCATCTTCCTGTTCAATGAATTCACCACCTACAGCAATGTCGTCTCTTCTATTCATAATGTTCATTGACCCTTCTATTTGCTGAGAATATACTGATCCACCAGACTGATGCATCACCTGTCCTCCACTCATATTCACTGTATTCATTGCTCCAGCTGCTCCTACCACATTAGAATCCATTAGTAAACGTTCTTTCTGTACTGACCATATGCTACTCCAATATCCCTCTTTGTGGACTAATTTTTCAATGTCCTATGTTAAAATAAAAACAGGAATACAAACAAATGAATAAAACAGCTAGCAAACATAGTTAATACTTCATTGTCCACTATATTATCAATTTTACTTTACTGGTGTCAGACAGTACAGTATCGCAGAGCACAATATGTTGCAGTCTCAGATTGACTTCAAAGTGCTGTCCTTACATTTGTATCCACACTGTTCAATAACCAGACAGTGGCTATATTAGTAAGAACTGCAAATGCAAACATGGAATGCTTAACGTTAAGTGTGTATGAGACATTATACAATTTGGTGTTTTTTTGGTTTTTTTTTACATGATAAATATTTTCCTGTTGTAAGTTCAATTGTACAGTGAGGGCACTTTCAGTATATTACTACTGTAACGATAAACATTCCATTCACTTGACATATCCATATACATTCTGCTCTAAAACTATGCAAATATGTAAAGGAGAAAACAACTTTGTTAGAATATGGCATCATAGCTAGGGGCTTGAGACTAACCTTATCTTCTCCTATCCCTTCAGAAGCACTCTTCATTAATCTTCCTTCTGTTGCATCTTCAACAATTCCTTTCTTAAAGGCTCCTGCACCAGCAGCATTACCACAAATACAAGCCAGCAGTAGAAGAGGAACAACTGTTTGAAAAGAGAAAAAATGTAAATAATCAAATGCTACATGAAGATTAACAATAATATAAACATAAGTTTGATTTTTGAATTGTGTTCACCATATCCCATTCAAGCAGCAGTAGCACAAAGCTGGGATCAACCCAAGATGTGAGAGGAGCATCTTGAGGAAAAAACATACAGATCTGAAGAGCACATACAAACCTCTTCCAGATCATGACATGCTGACAGTAACCTGTGCCCCTGTGGTTGAGACGCAACATAAACAAGGAATGTGCATTTTTAATGCTTCCATGTAATATAGTGGCATCTTTTCCAGTGTTGGCCTTGCTTTTCACTTTCTTCTTAAAAAAGCTGGGTTTTTTCCTTATCCAAAGTTGTCCTTTTTAACAAACAGGTCTCTTGATGATTCAGTGTATACATTAATATGTAATTGTATAATCCACTGTCACAAGAGTCCATCAAAGCTAGCACATGGCACAAGGTAGGAATAAGCCCTGGACAGGGTGCCAGTCAATCACAGGGTGAAAACACATACACGCACACAAATTTTGTGTCATCGATTCACCTAACCTGCATATCTTTTGGCAGTGGGAGATAACCGGAGCACCTACAGGAAACCCATACAAACACATGAAGAACAAAAATCCTAGGTCTCCTTAATGTAAGGCAGTGGCACATTCCAATGTATTAATATTAATTACTATCAAAATATATATAAGTTATATAAATGTATGATGGTAGCCTGCCAGAAATATTACACTGGTGTTGTAACACTGAGGAACTATATAAGAAAGGGCAGAGCAGACTCTTTATTGCTAGGAGACTGTGTTATGCTAATATAGGTAATGACATCCTTCACATATCACTCTAGACCCCCTGAAAGTAGCGTCGAAGGAGACAATTAATGCAAAACTGAGTACCAATATGAACAATGCTTCACAAACTTACTTAGTCCAGAGTCACATTGTGGCTGGAGCCTATTTCAGCAGTACTGGGCACAAGATAGGAAACAGCGTTTGACTGGGTGTTAGTTGAACCAAGGGCTGACCCTCACATACACACTCACACTGTAGCAATTTCCAATTAATATTACCCACATGTTTTTCTGATATGGAAGGAAAAGTAGTGTGGTCAGAAAAAAAAGCAACACAGACACTGGGAGAACATGCATACTGCATTAGGACAAAAAATAAATGTTAAACTCAAGCCCAGGATGTTGGAACCATGGAAAAGGTTTATTAGAAAGTACTTTGATAAAACAGATTAATCATTGGCCATTACCAGATGCCATGTCTGAGTATATCTCTTCTTTGTTTAATTCTCTACATAGTTCATACAATACAAAGAAAATACTTTCAAAAGGTCCCAAGGGAGCACATTTACTATACTTACAAAGTAGTAGAAGGGGTCCTAACATCAACATGACCAAGGCTAGAGGTCCAACTCCAATACTTGTTCCTGTTCTCTTCTTAAAAACTGAAGCGCAGACCTTGTTTGTATCACATGTGCAAGCACCAAAGTTTAAGACTTGATCATTTTCACAACTCTTGCCTTGCTGATCCTCGATCATAAATTTAATACTATAGTCACCAGGCCAGAGTTTCTGTTGTATCCTAACCACTGCACTGGTATCTTGATATGAAAAAAAGAAAAGAAAATGCTAAATGACTTTGCAAATATTTTATATATTAAATAAATTTAATACTTAATACTTATATATAAGTACTTAAACATTAAATATGGGGAAAATGCTACCATAGTGCCTTCAGCATTTCTATTTACTGTTATATTCTGCTTACAAAAATGTAACCCAATGTAGTAAGCAGGGCTGTACTGTGTCTGCAAAATAATGGCAAAGTTACATCTGTGCCAAGGATTTTCAAGTGCATCTGTCTACTTCTAGTTTTGCTTACCCTGGACTTTATTTAGGCAGCAGAAGCCTAATCATGAAGGGACTATGGACTATTCCTTCCTCACTGCCATTGCTACTGGATTAGGATCTGGCTGACTGATTACACTGAACTGAATTGCACAGTCATTGGAAAATGAAGACAGTTTTTCTTTGCGGGTATTTTATTAAAAGTATCTTCACATATAACTGTCAGATAAATGAAATACTATTTCTCTTTAACTCTCTACTGACTTTTGTAGTTACCTTTTACCTGCAACATACTGAATATTCTGTTGCACATTATATGTTATTGTGTATTGTCTTAAACATAAGCATTTACCATTGATTTTTTCAATTGTCCATTGCTTCTGTTTGATATTTGGTTCATTTACAATTGCAAATTTAAATGGAGGACCATTGGGATCGAAGTCTTGATCTACAGCAGTGACAACAATTGATTTCTCATCTGTACACAGATTTGTGGAAGTAGTCGTAAGAGTGGGACAGTGATCATTAAAATCTTCTACTTGAATTGCAATAGTTCCAGTTGAAGTTTTTGCAGGCATGTCTGTGGAAAAATAACATTTATTATTATTTTGAAAATTGATCACTTGTTTCAATGTATGAGGTCAGGAAAACACTTTTAAAACAATGAAATATATATGCATTAATTAACAATATAAAGGGAACATATTTGATTAAAATATGAAACTCACTTTTATAAAGCACTTTAGTGCACTTTGTCCCAAATTACTTTGCAAGTACTGACCTATACTTCAGTCATGCATTCAAAATACAAGACATACATAAATACTGTGTATATACTCATATATATATATATATATATATATATATATATATATATATATATATATACATACACACATACATATATTTATGCAGTATATATAAAATATATACATATTGCAGGTAATAAAATAATTAAAAAATACTTCTTGTCTGGGTATACACATGTGTCTGAGCTTTTCTTAACCAGAACTTCCCCTCTCAAACACGTTCCTGTAAAGCCTGCTTCTCAGACTCTTTCATTATTTTTGAGTGTTTTTCCAGTCCTTGAAGGAGACTCTGTCAGCATGCCTCTTATGCCTTTCCTCCTCCTTGTGTGTCTCGCACTCACACTTGTTCCTTCTGTTGTGTCACCAAAACCAAACTGGGCAATCATAGAGCAATCGCTCTGAGGGACTGGACACACACACACACGGACCTAAGTGTTTTATTAAATATATTTACTACTAGCGCGGGCGGCACGGTGGCGCAGTGGTAGCACTGCTGCCTCGCAGTTAGGAGACCCGGGTTCACTTCCCGGGTCCTCCCTGCGTTGAGTTTGCATGTTCTCCCCGTGTCTGCGTGGGTTTCCTCCGGGTGCTCCGGTTTCCTCCCACAATCCAAAGACATGCAGGTTAGGTGGATTGGTGATTCTACATTGGCCCTAGTGTGTGCTTGGTGTGTGGGTGTGTTTGTGTGTGTCCTGTGGTGGGTTGGCACCCTGCCCAGGATTGGTTCCTGCCTTGTGCCCTGTGTTGGCTGGGATTGGCTCCAGCAGACCCCCGTGACCCTATTTGGATTCAGCGGGTTAGACGATGGATGGATGGATTTACTACTAGCAAAATACCCGCGCTTCACAGTGGCAAAGTACTGCCTTAAAATGTTTATTAAGAAGAAAATTAAACGTTTTTAAACTGAGGGAAAATATACCAATAATTATTTGTTATGGATCTCTTTGTATACCACATTGTGAGTTCGGCCCTCCGGTTGTAATATGACCAAGCTGTACGCTGAGCTTACTCTTGAGCATACAATGTACAGTTGGCCATGTGAAAAGTAATCTTGTTTCAAATCTCACAGCTTGGATTGCTGCTGTCATAATCGGTTTGAGTTTCATGGTTTGTTTCAATTACGACAGTATTTGTAGGACTTGTGTTGAAGAGACATTCAGCATCTGTCAAGCGTTATAAGCATACAACCGGTTTCATCGATAACTTCACATCCAGCTTTTGAGAGTTTAAACATTCATAAACATCAAAGTGTCCACTACTGAAATCGTCACCTGTCAATCTAAGATGTTTAAGAGGCATTGGTGGTTGTCAAAAGGTGTAAAATATTTAGCCATTTCGGTACACTTTAGAGCGACAACCGAACAATTCAGTGGCAGCCATCAACTCACATGCAGATCCATAGGTGAAGGGCTTAAGCATTTCACTCTTATAGTGCTCCTGTGTAATATAATTATCTCCTGTACCGTCATCAGTCCACATCTTGAACCTGTCCCAGTCATTCAATACATAAGACACAATGTTCCTCCGGATATCAAGAGTGAGCCTGATATGGCCGTGCAATATGTAACAAAGAGAATCAGAAAAGGTAGGTGCCATATCCGGGCATGGAAACCACTCGGTAAGTGACAGTTCTTTGATCGATGGTGATCACCTCGATAGACATGTTAATAGCGGTACGGTTGGAATGATAAAGGTAATGGGTACCTGAACAATGTAAAGTAAGTCTAAAATACCTACACAATAACTATAATCGTAATAAATGAACAATAAAACAGCGGAGAAGCCGTGGATTAAATAAAAAGGCTGTAGTTATCAGCAGGGAGACGTGAATCCCGTGGCGAAGCAAGGAAGGGAATGTAGAGACTGGAGCGATGGATGGCCTTATATAGGCAGGCAGCCAACAACGTGGGAGGTGTTGGGATGGGGGACCCAACGCCGCCTCACACGGTGACCGAGCTGCCTTTTATTACTATAGATATAATAACACACTAAGTTCTGTGTGTATATTTAAAACCATATATATTAATTAATGGGAGGCTTTGAATTGGTGTGAGCAGTGGTACTGTGAGACTGGTTGGTGAAATTGAAGCGCAAACGAGAATGTAGACACAGGTTTGGAGATTGTGTAATTTAATGTTACTTTTCTAGACCACTTCTTTCCCAATTTTTTTCAACACATTGTTTTAGTTCCACACTCCATCAGTAGTACATGTACCACGGGTTGAGAACCGCTGATCTAGACCAAATCTAAACAGTCTCTTTATGACAGCTACCCAGCACGATGATGCTGACTATGTTAAGGGTAACCTTAGGGGAACCCTAGTCTGGGTGCTTGCACTAAATATAATGGAACAACTGGCTCTTGATAATCTGTCACTTACATTTAGTGAACATTGGACTATACCATACTGAATCACGCATGTACTTGGAGAACGTTCTGAAGGTCCTATCAAGGTAAGTTCCCTCCAGGACAAAAGGTGGAGCTGTTACTGACGGGCTCTTTGTTTTTAACTGCAGCTCCAAGGAACAGGCCATAAAAGACCTTTGAACATGCCATGCCTCCTGACTCAAGCCCCGGCTCCTTTCAGGGGACTTCCTATATATTCAACCAAACAGCCAGTGATAGACATTCATTTAGGGACCTGATTCTGCTCTCTGAGCCTACGTTTACAAAGCCTACTGAGAGAAAACAGCAATTACTGTATCTTCTGTTGATTTTGTCTTTGATTTGTTCCTTTTTATTAAAGGAGCTGCCAGACTGGTACACCAACCTTTGAACCCTTATGTAATGTGTTTGACAATACACATCCTGAAAAAAAAAAAACAATACTCACCGTCACTTATGGCCAATATTGTAGCTGTGTATGTACCATTTTTTAAATATGGAGATTCTCGATCTGGCATTTGATTGAGCCTTATTTCTGCAGTGTTTGGATCAATACTCAACCAATTACCTGGATCATTTCCTTTTGCGTATCTGTTTTAAAATAAGAAGAAAGAAGTTTTGGGGTAAGTTAGTTATACTTACTAATCATGTTACCAGGTGAACCAAATATCACACATTCATTTTTCTACAAACATTAGTCAAGTTTATGTTATAAGAGAAAAAGGAACGGTGTATTCTAGAAAATCAAATGCAATACAATAACATCTCTCAAAAAAGATGCCAGTCCATCACGATGTGTAAAGGAACACATTAACAACTGTCCCTGATGCCCTCAATGCATGTCTTTGGACTTAGAAAGGCAGCCACACTTCCTGAAATAGCACAAATGAATAATAGGAAAACTACATTAATTAAAGCAAAAATGTTACATTTCATTTTCAATGACACAGACCTGTTATTAGAGTAATGTGAGCAGTAAACAGTCAAGCAGTCTATTTTGGTTACCAATTTGGATAACACAAGTATATGGTCGCAATTAATGATCTATGTAGGACTTTTTTAGAGCTATTTTAAGGCAGATTTAGTAGGTGTTCTTACTCAATTTTGTGTAAAAGAATAGAGTGTGTCTTCTTTTACAAAATAAATAATCAGGTGAGATAGACATGGGCCCTAGAGCACTGCAGAAATCTCTTTTTTCATCTGTACAATCTCTATGATTCCACGAAGGTCCTTGAAGGACCTTGTTGTAATGCAGCATCAGAGTTTTGTACAGAACATGGATGCGAAGTTACAATAGTAACATTATAATGACAAACAGGCTGGCAACCTGGCTTCATATCTCACCTCCACTGCAAGCATATTAACTGAGTCTGTACTTCCTTTCTTATAGGGATTAGCTACCTTAAGGCCTTGTTCACACGGGCGTTAAAATCGAGCGTTTTTTTTGCGTTCGTAGTGTCCGGTGAGCGCGGATCAAGCGCCGTGTTTTCTACACATAGGAGTCAATGAGAGTGTTCACACGGGCTTTGGTGACGTCGTTTGTCGGCAGCGCGCTTTATGCGGCATCAAAAAAACGTTGCATGCAGCTTTTTCTTGGCGTTCAAAACCCAACGAACGCAAGGAAACCGCTTCTAGTTCGTTTTCTGCGCGTTAATTTTACGCTTCGGAGGACCGGATATATATTTTCATATTGCTTATTTTATTTTATTGTCTCATGTAATTTGTAAACCATGAACCTATTAATTTATGTTCTAATATAATATTTGATAACGATTATGTAGGAGGGGCAATCCATGGCGGGGGGCGTTTCAGTGCATAACACCGGTGTAAGCGCACACTCGACTACTGTTTCCTTACCTCAAAGTGACAAGTAGTCTCTTTTCGGGGCAAACACCAAGTCGCATATTGGTTGATCGGCGTGCAATGTGGCATTGCACCAGCTGCAGCAGACAATCAAAAGTGGAAACCGACATCCGACAGTAATTAAAAAACTTGTGCGGAAATTTTCGCATTTCTTCATAAAGCACAAAATAACTTCCTTTAACCCGACGTTGTGCAGTCAGAGGATGAACCCAGTTGCAGCGGCGATTTTTTCTCTCCCTACGTCGCCGTATTACGAGTATTTTAAAACAAGAAGATTAATATCTAACATAGCAAAATGGTCCATATTGAAAGGAGGCACCTCAAATAAAACGACAAGGGCTTTCATATCCAGTTCCCGACACTGCCTCCACAGGTTAATACACAAACTACAATTTGGGCTGCAGGCTGGCGTTAGACAGAGACAAACGAACGCCGGTGTAGAAGTCAATCGACCGCCACCACAAAATGCAACATAAACGTCTAGGACGTTCAGAGCAAGTTCGTTTATCCAAAAACTTAACGCCCGTGTGAACAAGGCCTAAACATATAATTTTCTGTTAGAGCCTTGGAGACATATAGTGCCACAAGTACTCAAATACTTTAGTAAATATTCTATATAAATAAAGTTAAAACTGTATGTATGTCTGGGCATCACTCAAGAACAACTCCACCGATTTACATGAAATTTAGATGTCTTGATCCATGTCATAGAATAAGCTATTTTCTTCTGCCCCTGGTCTACTTGCGATTTAGCCTTGGTGGAGATTTTGTCTGATAAATCTTGCTTTTCAACACATTGTTTTCTTACATTTTCTGTCCCAAATCAAGAATGCAAACAAAAAGATTGTCATGAAAGTTTAGGGCTAAAGTAAAGGTCTTAGTGTACCCATTATCTCAGTACTACCCCTGGAAGCAAACTCAAGGACTTTGTCATTTGAGGGTACACCCTGTCAGATTTAGCACTTCATGTTCTATGGATTAAATCAGTAAGTTTTGCTACTTCTATTTCCATTTTTTGTTCATTTTTAAAAAATATGCCTTCTAGAATCAGATCCAAAAATCCAAGATATGCTGATATGAGAAGAAAGTGTCTGATAAGGTATTCTGAAAGCCAAGAACAGCAAAACAACTGTTTAAAACTGTATGTTGAAAGTTATAGCTCTTCACAGCCCAGTGGTGTAGTGGTGTCTGGAGAAGTGGGTATACTGAAAATTTAGCCCCCAAATTTTTTAGCGGCCTACACAGCAAAAGAAAAAAGTGCCCGTTATTAATAGTGACATTCTTACATATTTAGTTACCACTAGAAAGGGACAGTACTATTTACATCTGCTGCCCGACTTCATTCACTTCAAGGATCATTATGAGATCAACAAACCAGAGATGCAGATTTTGCAGATCTGTCTTGGTTCATAGATTACAGAGTGATTCAACTGCATAATGCATACATGTCTTAGTCCATGGGGAAAGAAGATTCTTTTGTAAACAGTGTCTTAGAATATCTAATCTGCAACAGATAGTGAAGACCAGAGAGTGACACAATTATAAAATTAAAATGATTTGTCAGTGGCAGTATGTGAAAATTACTGGTGGTACTGGTGGTACAGAGTCCCATTTCATTAACAGTAGATACATTTAACATGAAGCCAACACCTTTTCAGTCAGAGATAAATTTATTTTTACAAAATTTAAACAGCTGATTTTCAAAATAAAATACTTGGATTTGACCATTCTGAATGTTCATTAACTTATTGGCGTGAAAATGGTACCAACACACTAACAGTTTCAAGTTTAAAATCAGCATTTCTCAGGAAGAATAGCGTACCTAGCTAGAAATGCTTTTATTTCCGGGCCGTTTGGACACCGGCTAGTGCTCGGGGAAACGGTTTAAGTGTAACGTTATAAACTCTCCCCAACACCTGTTAATCTATAGGCACTGATGTGAAAGTCAGGTTGAAATATCTGTGTTTTAAAATGTAACCAACCGGAATTTGTTGACAAGTAGCAGCTTTGATGCTAATGAAAGTCAAGGAAGCTAACTTAACACTAGCCACAGCATGAGCAAATAGAAACAAAAAATAAACAAAACTAAATAAAAAAGTTGCTAATTAATGGTGTAGAAACGGTGTATTAACATAATTTTAAAATCTTGCTATTATAAAGTACTCATCATGGTTGACGTGTTCTTACATTGAATTTGCAACGTCGATCGGAGATTTAGCGCCTCCACCGTCAACACCCCTCCAACTAGGGTAGATCTGTGGCTACCTGTCCGGCTGAATAGTAGCAATAATGTAGTTTCAAAAGGTTGTTTCTTCTGAAAGCTAATTTTTGTTTGTATGATTCGCTTCATTTTCATTATTATCTTGGTTCTATTAACTTTTCACGTGAGGACATGTTTTGGTGTGTAACGACGGACTGACGGGAGGTGGCGGGAAAGGATATTTTTCCCGGTTTATTAAAGGAACGGCATGTTCCGCCCTACTTTGCCTCTGATTGGTGTAATGTGTTTGCCCTAACCAATCGGTAGTTCTCCCAAAATGTAACCAAAACAGACAACGATGGCAGAAAAAAATTGACGTGCCTGCAGCACATACATGCGTATCAGCGTGTCAGTGTGGATGTAGACTGTCACAATGTGTGGACTGAAAAGCGCCGTATACCCTCGTATACCCTGTATTACACTGCAGCGTATACCCGTGACAGGGGGATTTAAAAGTGGGTATACGCTGTAACGACCGAATAAGAAGTGGGTATACGCTGGGTACCTGCGTTATAACGTGGACTACACTACTGTCACAGCCACATACTGCAAAACAGGCTAAAATACTGACAGGCAATGAAACAGGTTAAATCATTTTCATCCATGAAAATCTCTGATTCCCAATTATATTCTATTCTCTCTTACATATCTGCAGTTTTCTGTTTGTGTCTGCTTGCAATGACCATAAACAAATAAGGTCAGATGCAGAAAATTGCACGCATTGATTTCAGAACAGATAGTTTCTCTCATGTACAGATTTATGCTTCTCACTCACAAGTGACATCAAAGGATATTGATTTATAAATACTCCACTAAATACAATAAAAGATGTGCTTTTAATAGTGGTAATCGCTTGACATCTGACATTTTTTCAACTCAAATGACTTTTATATAAAAAAACAGTACATTTATTTCAGTTTACAAATATACAAAATTGATATGCATCATAAAGTGGTTTATAAATTAAATGCTGTTTATTCTGCTATAATTTTGAAGTAGTAATCTACTCATCATTGATGTGGAACTCAGCTTTTTGAAACAAAAATAAATCTGTTTCATTTACTGTAAACTAGTCGTCATTTTCTCACTTCTCTCATTTATTTTACTGAATCCTTGAATCTGTTGAGAAAGAGGTGGAGTGATAACTACACAATATATGCAAAAGTGCTATCCTCAGCTCTTTTTTCCACTTTGCACTTATTATCATCTAGCTTAAAATCAGTAAAGTTTCTTTTGTTCCTGTTCGCCTCTAAAACAGATAATTTAAGTATGAAGATCAGTCTAAGATAATATCGGATATGGGCCACTTTGAAAATTGAATATGAGAAAAAATATCTTTGCATCAATTTTGAATTTGTGCACTAGAGTCTGGAGTGCATGGATAATCTATATCCTTCCAAACTTAAAAATATATGATTGCATGATGCTCTTCAAGTGTGTATTGTCACAAAAGATTGGGCATGTCACCTATTTAATCTGCACTTGCTTTAAAGCTGACCATACAGTAGATGCTTGCTAGTTGGTACCACTTTTGCCAAATGACTAAAAGTAAGGGATTTCTGTTGTTAAGAAGATCACTAGTATATTTATTTTCTCTGTGTAATTGTCTGTCTAGCTTATCAGAATAAACTACAGCCGCCAAACTTGAGCTGATCAAATCCGGTATACAGTGATGACGAGCATGAGAAGTACAAGCACTCCTTCTCCAAGTACATCCCTATCTTGCTACCTCTATAGAAAAAAATCATCTAGTAAAGCTGTAATATAACTGTAAAATTTCACTGATTTTAAATAATTAGTCATGAGAATGAGTTGAAAAACAACTGAGTACCAAGTAAGAATTAAAATTTTCACTTTTTTTTGTTTGAGGCATTACTTAATTCATAACTATAAAAGTTAAAAAATGCTAAATGTCAGTACCTGACTAACTTTACTTTTGTAAAAAAAATCATAGTATATTAGAGACAAATAAGTATTGCACTTACTTGACATTTTGTGCAAATTTCCCACTGTCCCTATCCGTTGCTCGATAACTACCAATAGCTTTTGAAAGGTCCATTTTGCCTTTCTGTTCCGAGACAGCCATTGCTTTTACTTTTGGCATAAATGCAGCACCTTCTTTCTTATTTTTCACTTTGATGTTAACTGGAATGGATTTACTCTTGTAACCACTAGCACTTGCTAGTGATTGGTGAAAAGCAGCTTTGTTTCGAACACTAATTCCGAGCTGAAGGTTTTGTAATTCTTCATAGTCCATTTCCTATTTCAAGAAAGGAAAATGAATTATTGTAGGTATACAGTATGTTCAAGTAATTAAATATCTTTTTTCTTTAGTATGTTTTCCAAATAGTACATGTATAATAGATGTCATCCACATGAACCAGGCGAGTGCCTTACTGAGTCCTGTTATAGGGTAACACAGGGAGAACACCATGGATGATGCACACTCCCTAACCTTCTATTTATTTGTCTGTAGTTCAGAGGGAGATCCTTTAGAGGAATTGGGATGTCACTTTCACCATGCCATCAAAGCCCATCTTACTCTGCCACACTCAATAAAAGTAACACTTTCATGAAAGGGAGGGATCAAGAGGTGAGACATATTCAAAAACTAAGCCAAGATCACTACCAAATATCTAGCTGATCTGTTATCATGTACAAAAGTCTTGTCAAAATTCAAAGATTTAAAAAAGAAACACAAGTTTGCATATGAGGAAAAATGTAGCCAAAATTGAATCATACATCAACAATGCTTTTATCCTAATCTTGGATCTTTTAGGGCTAATGCTGACTTTTGTCAACAGCAGGGTTTGAGGGCAGAGGGGTAGAGGGGGACCATTGGCATAAACGTCAACAAAACTTGCTGTTACATTATACGTAGACCCTCTTTGCTAGGATGACTGTTAGACTCGATGACTTGATGTCAAATTTTGCATGTGCAGAGTAAACTGCATCTAGAATGGAACTGACATCAGGCAAGAGAGTGAAGTGAATGCGCAAAGGAAAATACTCTGTGTGTACTATTTATTTATTTTTTGTGCATTATCGCTGAATCAGACTTTGATTTATTGAACTTTGATTTGAATGCAAGCAATCTGGAAATCGAAAATGAAAGACAGGTAGCTGTTTTATTTCCAGAATGTGCCTTTCAACTTATGAGTGATGAGACAAACAGGTATGTGAATATACGTATTGTAGAGGCTCTTGTAACAAAAAACAGAATGACATTTGTCATAAATAAGTATTTTATGTTGATTTATGTGTGAAACCATTGCTTTCTAGAGTTTTTTTTGGAAAAATGTGCAGCCCTGGAAAAGGAAAAGGAAAAAAAATAATTAGCCCTTTAAGGGATGTGCATACCGACCTCTGCATGGTCTCTGCAGTGATGACACACGTTGTGCCATCCTGGTGTCTCCTGGGAATAACCATCATGGAAATCATGACGCGATAGAACAGAAAATTATGCCACCAAAAATAATTCAACATAGCATCATGAAATAATTACAAAAAAATTACATTTTTTTTCTGTAGGCTTCTATAAATAAGCTAACATCAAAATTAATTCTGTGGGTAAAAATTTCCCAAAGTGGGTATATAAAAGTGGGTTTCCATAAAAATTTAGGGTAAATCCCAAATCATAACAGCTAGTTATTTAAAATTATAGAATTATAGTGATGCATGTTTTATTAATAAAATGTATGAGGCAGTCATCATGCTGAAACTGCCACAACAATCCCACAGTGCCCCAGCACATGTAAAACTAAATATACTGTATGTTAAATGTCCAGACCACAGAGTAAAGAGGCACAGTGGAGTGTTTGTAGCCCATGTCAACAACAATCTGTGATTTGGAATAAGACTTGATAATATTAGTATTTTTTCTGGCCAGTTGTTACGGTGTAGTGAAAAATCTGATATTGTCATTTAAGTTTAAAAAAATTATATTCTAAAAATAAGATAAAAAATGTTGCTGTATTTAGAAGCTTGTTATTGACAAGACATAGTTAGAGCTTGGTCATTAGCAACAAAAGATTCAGCAGCAGAGGGCAGCATTAATGCTTTTATTTAAACAAAACATTAAAAACTCAGGCACATTTGAGGAGCCTGCTTTCATACGTGATAGAGCATATTTATCGAAAATATTCCTACTATTTGGAACATCAAGATAAAAATGGAGTTTTTGCTTGGTAGTGTTTAATATTTTATAAAAGGAAAACAACATCCACAATAAATAATAATCATCATTATCATCCATCTGGAATAACACAGGAGACAGTCATGACAAAGTACAACTAAATAATCAAAACTAGAAAACAAGTCTAATATTTGGTTTTGAATGCACTGCTAAAGACTGATTAAATTCAAAGACAAAATATGAAATCTCTCCAATGGGTTTATATTAAAACTTGCATCAGTATGTAACAACTATTATCTTCTGTTGCTCACTACCACTTTTGAACCAACTAATGGTGATTCTCATGTTCACTCATTGCACACTAAAATGTTTGAAAAACTCTTTGATATCATTGAGCGAATGTTGATATTGCATTCTTTGGATCCATTTGTGTAGGTAAGAATCATGTGTAAGTGTTTAAAGACGATTATAACATTTCAATTGCTTTACATGTTTTGTTTATATTGAGGTAATGAGTTTATTTCAGGTACCTAAAAAATAAATGTATATGCTTATGGTTTTTGGAGTTACTTTGGTAAGTTTATAATATTGCCGTCATTGTCACCATAAGTGAAGTACAGATGCACCTTCATAACTTGCCTGTGTAGACTCAAATGCATGTGGAATGAACTTTCAACCCAAATTTACCAGCACAACCTTATTCTAGCATTGCTCTGCGATGATATCCCCCTGCAGATGATATCCATGCTTTCGTTAGTCAACTAGAAATGTTTCATAGGTTTTTACCTTTTGAAGAATAAGGATGCCTTCATTGGTTGCTGCATCAGTCTCCATTCTGAAGTAGCCACCTTCATTTCCTGAATCAATGTGATATTCTGCCTCCCAGTTTGCGGAACCTTCAAGATCTGCATCAAAAGCTTTCATTCTCATGACTTCCACATTTGCTGCGTTTTCTTCAACACTACCTTCATACTGTAAATAAATTACGAATATATAATTATACATAAAAAAGTTACTTTCACATATTTTCCATTTTTAGAATTTAATTCTATTTTAGTTGCTTAATTTCAGTTGATTTTGAATAACAACAAATCATTCATGGAAGCTTCTCAATTCATGTAGTAGTTGTCCCGGAAAATCTCAATTACTTCAGAATAAGGGCTATCCCCTTATTCTCTTTCAGCTTTCTGTAATATGAACATATCCAGTAGGACTAGCAACATCCACAGAACTGTGAAATATTCATATGCTAGGCTTATAATGAAAATCAGCTCTATAAAGGTAAATGTATTACGAAATATTCAACTTGTTTATCTCAACTTACACTATCTTTCTCCATGATAGGTAAATTGTCATTGACATCCAAAATGTCTACTTGAACAGTAGCTGTTGATGATAAGAAGCCTTCTCCTCCATCCATATCTTTGACTTGAATAATTAAAGTGTAGTGATCGATTTCCTAAAAAGAATGTGACACAGAAATAGAAAACTAAAACAATGTATTCAATAGGTGACTACAAATTATTATATATTTAATTTTTTTCTCTAAAAATAGCAATGTCAGTTTTGTTTTCTTAAGTACAATTATGAAAGATAAATATTAATGCATTGACTTTTTGAGTGTTGTGCACAACGTTCTGGGAATCCTTCAGTTTTGTAAGGCTTTACTTTTTTTTTTTTTTGGATAATGTTAAAAAAAATCAAGCATTTTATTCTTACTTTTATGTTGGCTTTCTAATCCCTTCTTCAAACAATTACAAAGGAATATAAAAGGCATCTGTTTGACAATTTTCAGTACCCAGCATGTATCTTCTGTCTTTAGAAACACACCTTAGAACACCGTCTTCATTTATAAGGTCTTAAGTGTTTTTATATTTAGTATATATCAAGTTCATAGACTGGAGCTGGAGTATCTTTATTGTACTCCAAGTACACATTTGTCTTTGCCTTGTGTGATACTTATATTTACTGTAAGATGCAACTAACAATCTCTTTTATGGACTTTTTAAAAGCGTATTTATATGTTATATACCGTAAGTTCCTTATATCAGATTAAGTGGGTTTGAAATAATTATGTTATTTAAAAATAGCACTCGTGGTTATTTCATCGATTGTTCTGAATCTTGTGTCTTTCTTAGTATTTATGATATGTCAGAAATTCTTAACAGGAAAACAAATTAATTTTCGAGAATAACTAAACCAACAAAATGTTTCATGAAACAGAAAAGAAAAAAACTCTTAAGCCCCGGACTTTACATTTATTTCTAATTGTGTATGATTATTTAATTTTTATTAAAAGATAGTCACCAGAAATAGAAGCTCTTTGTTGTGGCGAAAGTCAATAACCAGTTCCTTGGTTTAGCTGAAGTTAAGATACAGGCAATTATGTTTGCACCAAGAAATAAAGTTCTGTACCTGACTCTTATTCTATGTAGCAAGCCATCATGATGCCAAGTTGGCTGATTACGTATTGATCCCTTTTTATTTGAGCCTCATTGCTAATTCCTAACAACAAAATGAGATTAAAGGATGCATTAATATGTAGAAAATTTATATTTTTATTTTCTGTAATAAATAGTCATGGTAGCAGTGAGTATCTTTCTAAATTTCAAAACATGTAATGTTTATAGTACATACACTGAAAAAAGTACAACATTGATGTTGTTCATTCAATGTAAATTTTCTCTTTCAAGCAACTTAAGATTAGTCATTTAGTGTTGTAGCTTGAAATATTTGGTTTCAGATCTCAACCAAAGTAAAAAGAAAATGTTTGTACAAAAGTAAGTTATGGTGGAGGGAATAAACGTAAAAATCCTATTTCAGTTAACCTAATATTTAAGGTTGTTCATGTGCTGTGTGGGAGGGGTCGTTTGTATATTCTTCTGGTCGAACTTTCCACTGCTGGCTTTCCAACTGCCAAAAAAGAAGAACACTTTCCCGAGTGGAGTGGACGTGGCTATACAAGTCTGGTCATTTTCATCAGCAGACTTTTATAATGGAGGATTTCTGGTAAGTAATCCTGTTTCTCAACTGTAAATTTTAAGTATAAGAACTCGTAATAAAACATACTTTCAAGAAAGCTGTAGAAATGTGAATTACACCCAATCAATGATTTATCTCAACAAATTGTTAGATCAGTAAGCTTAAAAGAATTATATTGGTTCAGACTGAAAATATTAAGTGTAAATCATTACCTTAATTATTTTAAGTTGAATGGAAGTTATACTTTTTTCAGTGTACAGTATAAAGACCTGGAGGGAAACTTCTTATTATTTAAAAAGCTGGTTTAAAATCAAGTATTGGTATCAAATTAATAAAATAGCTAGAGTGACAGTGACAAGCTTGTGAGTGTGCTTCTTTCTCACAAAGGTGTTACTCCTGACAGCCCCCAGCTACTGTTTACTATTTAAACATATTCTTATTAACCTTTTCACTAGGCTGCATCCACAATATACTGTGACTTTGCAGCATTTATTTAAAAATAAAATTCTCAAAATGACTTGAGAATCAAAACCAGGGTCGCAGGGGGAACATCCCAGTAACATTTGCTGCAATAAGGGAGTCAGGCCTAGAGGGGGCACCAGTGCAGCACATGGCCCACCTTCATATAAATATAGACAGGCACTTTCTTTGTGAAAAATAGGCCAACCTGAGAACACTTGCCACAAGGACTAATTTGGTACTACTAGATATACCCAACATCTAGACAGGAGATGTGAATATCAGATAAAAAGATTAACAATTCTGCAAACATCAGCAGAGTCAGAAAATTAAGAAATTTCTAACAAGTGGCCTTGTCAGATTTTATGAAACCACAAGAGTAATGTTCCTCTTCTGTGGTTTACATTCTCTGCTAAATTGCACTAAAGATCTTTTCTGCCTCATACTGTATCTTGTTTCTTCCCTGTTTTTACATAGTATGAAGTAGTTACATTAAATACTAGAGTGTAACAAACAGGTATGCTTTGAACGTAATTAAATGAACTGCTGTAGGTTAAAGACATTTTTCCTAACTGTAGCCAAAATGAAATGCAAGAAAATGTCATTAGAAAGTAATCTCAAAATAAAACATATTCTTAATATGCTGTATGTGTCATTGTGTTAGAATAAGGGGAAGAAAAAAGGCATTCCCTCACTTATTATCAGTTAAGCCTTTTTGACAGTGAGATATTTCTTCATCTCCTTCTATTTCATGGAATATAGGTTTTAGAAATGTTTCTTCGGTATCAAGGAATCCTAACTATCATCAAACTCAATTTAAATTTGTCCACCTATTATATTCCACTCCTTGTAAACAGTATGCCTGGGGACTGTCCTTTGAAACCAGCTGACGTTTTTTTCGATAAACACCCCAGGTAATATGTTTTTATGCATATGTTTTGAGACTGTCCTCCTGTGCTCAGTTTTTGGTCTGGTGTCTCTGATTTTCTTACTTCCATACCATACCATATCTAAGCCTGCTTAATCCTGAGCAGGGTCGAAGGGGGCCTATTCCAGCAAGCATGGGGTGCAAGGCAGGGAACAATCTCTGGACAGGATGCCAGTCCATCACAGAGTGAACACACTCACACATTTGCGCACACCAAGGCCAATTCAGTGTCACCAATCCCTTTATCCTGCATATCATTGTGAGCACTCAAAGACACAGAATCCAATGCAGGCACCATACACAGAGGACCCGGGATGCGCACCCCTGTCTCTTTACTGCGAGACAGCAACCACTACCCCTGTGCCACTGTGTTGCCTTTTTTACTTTCATTCTGTCTATTCAATTCCTTTACTTCCTTAGATTTTTTTGTTTCAAAACTTGTCTTTATTTCATTTATCTATTATCCAGCTGAGGCTTTTTTGCTTTAGGAACAATTGTAGCAATGGTTTCTCTTGCCTGTCGCTGAAAATCACTTGATTCTTTCTTTCTCTCAAAATGTTTAATTTTTTTTAATTTGCTCTTTTAGGAACTGTCAATAGCAATCAATGGGGTGGATTAAAAGTCTGATATAATACTGCTGGTCCAAGTTTGGATGCTCATGGTCCCGGTCTGCAGTCCTAATCCTTAGCATTTCTTCTTCTTAAGGGGGTTGATGTTGTAATGTTTGTACACTTGTTGGTCCACTTGGGCTCCTTTTGTTTTCGTACTTGTTCTTAATTTTAATGACACAGCATTGGCTTGGGCCACATTTTTAAAGAGTGGTGAGTTGCGGGGTTGGGTGGACTGCCAACATTTTCATTCTAATTCTTGTTAAATTGGCTTACATCCATCCATCCATCCATCCATTATTCAACCTGTTATATCCTAGCTACAGGGGTCTGCTGGAGCCAATCCCAGCCAACACAGGGTGCAAGGCAGGAACAAACCCCTGGCAGAACGCCAGCCCACTGCAGGGCACACACACACACCAAGCACACACTAGGGACAAGTTAGAATCAGCAATGCACCTAACCTGCATGTCTTTGGACTGTCGGGGGGGAAACCGGAGCACCCGGATGAAACCCACACAGACACAGAGAGAACATGCAAACACCACACAGGGAGGACCCAGGAAGAAAACCTTGGTATCCATACTGCGAGGCAGCAGCGCTACCACTGCGCCACCGTGCCGCCCCATTGGCTTACATTTTTTTCTAAAATGATGTCTCTTGTGTTTAAATAAAAAATGATCACAATAAAAAATATTTAATTAAAGGAAAGTAAAGAGGAAGTGTGGAAGATAATGTTTTAATTGAGCTGTCAAACTGTTCCAAGCAAAGTTTGCTTTAAAGGATTAATGATCTAAAAATAGAAATTGTGCTCCGAGAAAACAAAGAATAAGTGGTGGATTTCTTTAATTAAGATACATTCCAGATTTGAATTCAGAAGAGATGGGAAGAATTATTTTAACAGTGTTCTAAAGACTATATATTAGTTAGGAAAGCTTATTGTATTTCATGGATGCAGTCATATAATAGAAATTCTTTGTGATTAGCTAAATAGGAGAAAAAATATATATTGTTATTAATCTGGCCTAGACTCTTAAGTTTTTGTGGCCTCAGAGCTTCAGGTGGTCAAGTGTCAACTGAAGAAGTTTCACAGAATGGTGAATCAGGTCTTATGGATGACAAATTCAGCTTCAAGCCTACAACTGGTAACAAAATCTGTTAAAACTCACAACCCATAGTTGCTAGATCCAGATATCTGAAATTGCGGGGTTAATCTTAAGAGACATGAGGCCATCATTGCCTAAAGATCTCTCACTCCAGTACCTATAAATGGGAGACAAATAACCTGGGCTTCCTTCACATTCTCCAGTTAACTTTACATGCACAGTGTTAATAGTGTAATTGTTATTATATATTTGAGCAATTATGGTTTTTTGAGAGCCTCAGAGCTCCCTCATCCTATGACAATGCCAAGTATTAAAACAATAAAAAGCTGAAACAATTACTGCAAAATAATTCTCTTCAGTGACACTTTTGCATAAAATGTTCATGAAATATTCATTGGCAAACATAAAATTAATTACCTCCCTGTCAAGAGTGGGCTGGGCTACCATGATTGCATTTTTTTCAATATAGAACATAACACCATCTGATGGTTGCTGGTCCAGTATTTGATAAACAAGCTTAGTATGTATTGTATCTGGATCGTCTGCATCTGTTGCATTAAGATAAAACACAACAGTGCCTATGAAGAAAAAAAACAAACAAAAAATATTAATATATATTGCATGTAATTGTGTTTTATGATTAGAAATCTGAATAATCACTGTCACTAATATGCAGATAATGCTAATTAATTGTATTATTGAATTAAAGATTAGTGGATGAAAACTACTTGCCTCTGACAACAAAAAAAGAAAACAGAAATGTTATTTATTGTGATTTGTTGAGGGGAATGCAGCAGAGTGCAACAATATTGTCACTTTTTAAGTCAGTTGGCCTGAATATCGGCTTAGGTGATATGGTGCACAACTTAGGCATTTTCTTTTAAATCAATTTGAATTTTAAAACACAGATTATAAGATTATCTAAAACCTATTTTATGCAGCTTTAAAGTATTGAAAAATTAATGTGATGACTAAATATGGAAGATACAGAGAAATTAATGTGTGCATTTATTTATAGAAGGATTAACCCAGCCACAGCGGAGGCACAAACCAGTGTGTTTCTTCATGCTGGTCGCAAGCCCGGATAAATGGGGAGGGTTATGTCAGGAAGGGCATCCCGTATAAAATTTTGCCAGATCAATATGCGGACAACAATACAGATTTCCATAACGGATCAGTCGAGGCCTGGGTTAACAATGGCTACCACCAGTACTGTTAGCCAATAGGGTCCTAGCGGGAATCGGACTACTGTTGGACAAAGAAGGAATATATGGAAAAAAGATGATCCGCTGTGGCGACCCTGACGAGAGCAACCAAAAGAAGAAGAAGATGTATTTCTAGAAGGATTGACTACTACACTGCGCTATTCACTGACTTATCAAACCATTTCAAGTGCCGCTTTCAGTTAATTCAAAGTGCTTTTGCAAGAATCTTTATATGAACTAGAAAATTCAACCATATCACTTCTCTTTTCAAGATATTTAGGGCCAGTTAAGGACAATTGATTTAAGTGTCAACTGCTGTTGTTCAGTAAGTGTCAAACAATATTACTGCGGCTTTATAGCCTGGTAATATTGTTTGTTTGTGTTAATTTATGGTATATTTTAGTTTAGACAGCAACCAATATAAATCTTATCTGTCGGCGGCACCTTACAGAGTTGTGCATCATGTATAAGCATGGAAAGTGATTCTCACCTAGAATAAGGAAAATCATCATAAACAGAACCGGACACAATTTTGAGCTGGCAAGTATGTGGCAGATGAAGAATGAAACATAAACAAATAAAAATGTCAGATATGATTTCACAATGCAAGATCTGAAATCTGATATTTTGGAAGTATACCCTCTATAAAAGACTTACATGTGACAGTGATCTTCACTCTGTCCACAATCAGACATGACTAAATAGTATAATGTAATGTTGGGTTACACAGCATCGTGTACTCAAGTACTACTCAATGGAAGTTATTTTTAAATTATACAACTTGCTTGTGACACCTCATTATCAGTAGATTGTAGATATGTTACACTCTAACATGGCCTAAAAATGTAGTTTAAAATATAATTTCTTGCCTGGTGTACTCAATTCAGGAACTTCTGCATAATATACTGGTGATGAGAAAACAGGAGCATTGTCATTGACATCATCTATGATGAACACCACGTTGATTTCATGTTCCACTTGTTTTCCCACACTATTCAAAGCATATCCCACAAGCTGTGAAGAAATAACAACAAAAATAAAGCATATCTGAATGAAACAAGACATCCTATTATGGAAGCTGATATAAATTGTGTGGTGAAGGCCGATGATATAATTTAGGGCACTGCATTTTGCTGCTTTCATTGTAAAGGAGAGGTAAAAACTTTGATTTGCCATACACCCAATGAACCTAAACACGATTACAGATCTAGTCATTTTGGATGCCATAAGTCAATATTATGAGGAAAATGTAAAGTTTTTCATATTGATTGATTGCATGCCTTATATAAGAATTAACCGTTATTACCTTATCAAACATTTGAAAAGTTACATACCTGTTTGTACATACTGTAAAAGAAATACAAACTGTATGAAAAAGAATTAGAACTCCAGCCAGTGGAGAAGGACAAACAAACTGTAAATTGCCTTTACTTCACTATTGGCACGTAGACTTATATTGCTCAACTGGAAGAATCCTAACCCACTTCTTTTAAGTCTGGGTAACTGATGTTTTATACTATTTGAAATTGGAAAAAAATCAAATTCTCACTTAGAGCATCTGTACAAAACTTTTTCAAAACCTGGCAGGATCTAATCAATAACATTTAAGAATAAGCATTTAAATTGAGGAGGCGGAATCTCTTCCGTTTTTTTATTCTATTTATTTATTTTTCCTACTATTAAAGTTTTACTCTGTTAGCCAATCTCTCTTTCTCATGGGTGGGAGTTGATTTGTTTCAAACACAGTTTTGTAAAACTTAACTTGCTTGTATGAAATGTTATTTGATTTTAATAAATTCAATAAAATATTAAAAAAAAAAAGAGAAGAACTCCAGCCAGGAGAAGCTACATAACTGGAAAATTGTGAGCCAAAAAAGATCAATTAAAACAGTTGAAACTTAACTCCTTGCTGGCCTTGATTCTACTGTGTTGTAATGAAATGAAAACAGAACTGCAGGATCATTATTCTTTTGCTGTCAGGTCTACTGCCTGAATGACAACATCGTTCTAATCAGGCGGGCTTTTATTCTTCCTAAATGTTAGGACAGACGCGATGGCAGACCATTTCTGGTTGGTCCATTTTACACTGGAAGATGGCAAAAGTGTAAAAACTGTTCCACTCTATAACTGCTACATCGACCAGGCTTATAACATGTGGGCAAAAATCTGCCTGAATCTAGAAGTGCAATTGCTAATGGTCCAAATGGTGTTCCAAAATGGAGATCAGAGAATAACAGTGCACAATCTGGCTGTGGTCTTTAATAATACTGTCTGTCATTCAAAGACAGTCGGTGATAAATGTTTCTGGCAGAGCTAATGTTTTTACCAGTAATATTCTGTGCAATGTTCCTGTTTTCCTCGGGCAACTGGCAAGGAAAAGTAGGTTTGCATTCCTGACAACACACAAGATATTTTTTTTCCAACTGAATTCATCAGTGATTGTGAGTCCAAGAAATTTGTTAGTTTCCTTAAGACTGACTTAAATGACTGTCACAATCTAAACCACAGTTTTTGTCCAAAGAGTTGCTAGATTTTCTTTTTATTTTCATTTGTGTGTTAGAAGTTAAGTAACCTGGGGCCTCATGCACAACAGCGTGCGTAGAATTCACGCTATAACATGGCGTAAGTACAAAAGTGGAAATGTTCGTACGCACAAAAAAAATCAAGATGTTTAAATCTGTGCGAACTTCCACGTTCTTTCGCTACATAAATCCCGGTCAGCGTGAAAAGTAACACATGCACGCGCCTGCTGTCCCGCCCCAACTCTTCCCAGAATGACGCCTCTTTGAATATGCAAATCAATATACTGTAAATAACCCTTAAGCTCAGCATTCTGTGAAAAGGCAATGGCAAAAGCAAGGGGGGAAAATAGAAGAATTTCAGCGAATACCAAGTGGAGGCATGGAAAAACGTACTATTTGTTGGTTTAAATAGTGGTGTAAACAACAAAAGAAAGTTGATCGAGTGACATAGAGTGTTGGAGAAACTTGAAAGCTCAAGTTCACAAAGTCGCACAGTGCCTGAAATGAAAAAGAAGTTGTCAGATATCAAAGTCGCTGTGAAAAGGCGAGTTGTAGCCCACCGTCTGAGTATCATATGAAAGCTTATTAGGGCACAGAGAAAAAAAAATAGGAACGCAGTGGGAAAAAAAGCACGAAATTTCAACTTTAATCTCTAAATCATCTTAAAAATAATATCGTCATCATATGTAAATACGCGCCTTTATAAAATGGTTCAGGTTGTGCGATATTATAACTGTAGTGCAAGTTTACAGTGAGATGATTGTACTAATAAGTACAAACAGTTCTGCAAGGAGCACTTGATGGACTGATTGAGTGTGTTTATAGTTCTTGAAATGAAACTGTTGCTGAACCGCGAGGAAAGGCTCTGAAGCGTTTGCCATATGAGTGCAGTTCAATAGGCAGCATGGCTGAGGCAGCGTGTGCTTGATGCTGTATACCGATAATTCTCGTTCCAATCAGCTGCTGAACTGTGATTCCCCACTCAGAAACAGTGATAAAAATACTCCGAGGGGTGCAGTAAGAGTAATATAGAAAAAGATGATTTGCTATGGCAACCAACCAACGGGAGCAGCTGAAAGAAGAAAAAGAAGGTGCAATGAGAGTAACAACGCTAAAGCAGCTATGGTATTTGGAATACTTTGGCCATTTCGTGGACCATTATATTGTTACAGGTTAATTACAATCAGATGCCTTAAACTAATAAACAATATGCACTTAGTTTCAGTGTATATGATAAAGCTGCATCAGGGATGTGGAGCTAAAAAAGAAAGGGTAACCACACAGGAACAATAGCACTGCTTTGACGTTGGGTGTCGCCAGTTTGCAAAACCGGTTTTATACATCGCGATTTGAGTGTGGAAACATTCTTACGCAACATTTTTGTGTACACACCGTTTATACTGTACATGAGGCCACTGGACACTAATCAAACCAAAACTGGAATTCCAAACCAGGATATTAACAGAAAATACTTCAAACAAAAGTTGTGTAGATAAAGTTCTTAATTATTGGGAACAATGTCAGATGCAATTGTGAACAGTAATAAATAATAATTCTTTCCATTTATATAGTGCTTTTCTCACTACTCAGAGCACTCAAAGCAGTGTGGAATCTAAATCTCTGTTATGGATAAAGGTTAGAAAAAAGCCAAACAGTGATGACTGAACTCAAAGCATCCTTGCTAAAGCCTATCTGAACATTTGAAGTCTGTAGTAGAAGGGTGTTGTACCAATGTTAGCCGACATAAATGCAATGAGAAGTGAAACAAAATGACACCTTTCATTGACTAACTGAACAGATTACAATATGCAAGCTTTTGAGGCAGGTCAGTCATCTTCTTCAGGCAAGTTGATTAAATGTACTCTCAGATATCCCTCAAGATTAATACAGCTAAACCTCTCTGTGTGTTTCTGTGATAAGAGAGTTTCATGGCATTCCAAATTTTAAATATGTAAGCTGGAGTACCTGAGCTTGCAGAGTTCATGACAGTGCAGGTGCACGTGTAAGTGTGCACCCACTGCTCCAAGGTTGATTGGGGGGCTTGGCTGATCAAATATTCACATGCAATTCTGAATGGGTCAGATCAAGCGATTCATTCAACGTTGGAACAGGTGGAAGACAGAATCTACACCCAATTGGCTCTATAAAGAGAGCCTGCTTGGCAAAATTAAGGGAAAAAAATTAGAAAAAGTAAAAAGAGGTTAAAGAAAAGAATGATGGATATGGCAGGACCAGAAGATACCAGCGCATGATAGAAAGGAGCCAGGCAGCCAGGTATTAAGCCCTGAGGGACACCAAATTGCTGACACTTGAAAGGGGCTAAAGAGGGTTGGTCCAGCTGAGCATGTTGAGGATGAGTGAAATGCTGACATAAAGCCAGGGAGTGGCATGAGGCAAGGTGAGGTGAGGCGAGGCACCCTGCGGGGAGTCTGTGACAACAGCAGGGGCCCAAACTCAGTTAAAAGGTTGGCTGTGCATGTTGGAAGGCCATCTCCTCTGGTTGCAAGTATCTCATCTTGTATAAGTAGAGAAGACATGGAGTTTTTAGAAGAAGGCATCTGGGATTGCGGGTTTTTAGAATTGTTTCCTGCTTTGGATTTTAAGCTCGTTTTAATGGATTAGTTATATGGATTCTTTAACCTCCACTTTTTACATGATTATAATGGATTATTTATTAACAAATTTTTAAAGCATTGCACTTCTAGACACTGTTTCTTGTTTTAAATAAAAGCACTAAAACACTTTGCACCAACCCCTTGCTGACTGCACGTGTCCTCATTTGCCCAGCTCATCCTTGAATATGTTATCAACGGTACTGGGTCCAGGAGGCAGTTGGAAGCAACCAGGGATTGTGGAGCTCACTACATGTCTGTCTATGTCTGTGGCACACACTCAAGTTTCAGTATTATTTTTTTTTTGTTTTGTTTTGTTTTAGTTAGGAGTACAATATGCGATTTATACAGGGGTAAATAAAATAATTAAGGCAATTTGAAAATTATGTGGGTACTCCAGCTCTATGATCGCCTAGACAAGACCTACTCATTTTTTTCTGCCAGGCTTAGATAGTTCGCTTGTCTACTTGTTTTCCTTTTGCTCCCAAACAGAATGAGCCCTGCCCTATGATTTTTTGGTATGTTATCCCATCTAATCCATCCATCCATTATTCAACCCGCTATATCATAACTACAGGGTCACAGGGATTGAGCCAATCCCAGCCAACATAGGGTGCAAGGCAGGAAACAAACCCCACGCAGGGAGCCAGCCCACCGCAGCCCATATAATCCTGCTTCTACAAATGTAAAGCAAATACAGGAAGCCAGATGAGACTATCAAAGAGGGGAAGTCTTTATGTCTTGTCCTTTGTCTTTTACCAAAGACATAAAAAGGGCACAACATTCATAAGAAAAATGTCACTGCAGGTTAATAAACCTGCCTATCATTATTTGGTTGACTATTAACTTGAATTACTGTGAATAGCAAGTCACTCCATTACTGCATATCAGTGATTTGATTTTAAAAGAACACATCCCTAAATGCAAGTCACATAATAATTAGCTTACCTTAAATATTGCAATGGTAATTGAGGTACCCTTTGATGATCAAAATATAACCTGAACTGTTAAAAATGCTGGAGAGTAATATCCTTTCCTTAGCCTATTACAGATTACAGTAATTTTTGTTTTTATTTGAAACTGTGACAAACCCTGCTACCCCATGAGGATTGTAGACAAACTAGAAACATGTCGTAAATTTAAAAGGTCTTTAAGCATTATTGTGCTGAAGTATTCTCGGTCTACTGCAAATGTAAAAGCATTAATTACAGCTTTGGACACCTTTAAGTGCTACTGTATATGATGGGATGTGTGTCCCCTTCCACTTGTGTTTGATTGGGGTAGATTTTCCACCTCTAAACTTCTTTTCTTGAACCATTCTAATGGACACTTATTGGGATCATTTTCTTGCTTCATGATCCACTGATGTATGATCAGACATTGTCCTATAGAATTCACAAGTCGTTTAATTATGGAAATTCGTAAAAAGTTTTGATTATGGAAAGGTTCTAATTCAGCAAAGCATTCTTAAACCATGGCACTATCACCAGCATACTTGATTATTGGAATGACACTCTTACTGTTAAATGAGGTTTAGAATTATTTCCGACATACAGTAACTGAGCCCATATTTTTCTTTACACTCGGCTCTCTCCAGAGAATTGTTTTAAAGATCTTGAGGACCATCAAGCCACATTTAGGCAAACTTGAGTCAAGTGCCAATGCTCTTGCTGGTTGTGACTATGTTTCTACCTTTCTTCCCCGCCATTGATCCTATTTTTGCCCAATGTGCTTAATGTCTTTGAAATAGAGGATTGGGGATCACTGACTTGTGCAAACATCGGAGAGACTTGCAGATGCATACATGTTTTTTTTAGGATTTTTGAATTCATGATTCATTTGTTTTAGGAGAGACATTGGCAGGATGACCACTACTCTGAAGACTAATGAGCAGCTAATGTTTTTCCAGTTGTCTTTTTAGATAATTTCACTTTTACAAAGCATTATATGCCTCTAGAACCTGTGTATTGATTGTTGAAAAAACTATTCAAACAGCGGGGTGCTATTTGCCATTTGAAAAAGACTGAGCTCTTCAGAAGAGACATTAGCTTTTTCATACCTGAAGGTTGAACAACTACAATTACATTGTATTCCAGAAAAATGAAATATATAATTAACTTTAACTCTCCCTTGTTTAATACTACAATTCACAAAAAATCCAGACACATTTACTATTACATATATACACTATGTGGATAACAAGAACAGGTACAAATACATTTGCATGGTGCTACATCTAGTACATACTGCAGCAAGATTTTTATTTTTTAATCTTTGTGAGTATCTCTGTGTGCAAGGTCCTTCAATTTAGGTTTCTTTTCTATGAAAAACTGTTAACTTAGGAAACTTCTTCATCATTATCTTGGTGAACTCTTTACATGGTTTGTCACTTCAGGCTCTCCATACATAAAATGACAATTATGGTTTTAACTACCTTCTCAGACCTGATTTCCCACTATATAATCAAATCATTCTGAAGGATCTGACAGCTTGACCACAGCAGACAAATGGGTATTAACAAGTTTTATATAGGAACAGCGTAGGGGTTTCTCCACATCTGTACTTATAGCCAAATATTTGGTCATTGCACGACATGGACACAAAGCTAAACCAGCTGAACAAAACAAAAACTTTATGGGCAATTTAAATACACACAAGTGGCAAGAAAGTATACTACACACTGCTTTCACAATTATCACAGTTAACACAAGGTGGAAATGACACTGTGAACTGGGGTGCACTAACAACCCCTTCATTATGTCATATAGTGACTTTAAGTCATCTCTTACAGTAAGATCACATATAACTCCTTATAAATAGCTCTCTTTTGCCTACAACAAAAAAAAACACTTAAAATAATAAAGATAAATATCCCTTAAAACCAGGCAGTAATGATTTTATCATGCTAAAGAAAGTTCTGTGGTGATTCATTAGTTTGTATAACACAACACAGCTATCCCAGAGTTAAACGCTTTTCTTAAATTGTCCATATATTACTTACACTATATATTGCACATTTCTCTCTGTCCACAATGCCAGTAATGCTCACTTCACCAGTGTTTTCATTAACAACAAATACATTGAACGGTGGTTCATTGGCTCCTTTTCCTGAGATTTTGTAATATTTTGCAGATGGGACATCAGACCGAATCTTAAAAAATAAATAAATAAAAAAAGGTAAATATGAGTATCACACTTTTTTAGGGTGACTGTTATATAACGTAGACTACATTGCTAGAATACATCCTTAGTGACAGTTATCAATCAATCAATCAACATTTATTTATATAGCACATATTCATACAAAAAAATGTAGCTCAAAGTGCTTTACAAAATGAATAGAGAAATAGAAGACACAATAAAAGATAAACATAAGTCAACATTAATTAACATAGAATAAGAGTAAGGTCCGATGGCCAGGGTGGACAGAAAAAACAAAAAAACTCCAAAGGCTGGAGAAAAAAATAAAATCTGTAGGGATTCCAGACCAAGAGACCGCCCATTCCCCTCTAAATTATAATATGTTTTAGTTCCTAACAAATGTTAGCTCTCCCATAATATATAAAAGTAAGTGTAATATAGTTTAATATACTGCTCAAAAGAATTAAAGGAACACTTTTTAATCAGAGTATAGCATAAAGTCAATGAAACTTATGGGACATTAATCTGGTCAGTTAAGTAGCAGAGGGGGTTGTTAATCAGTTTCAGCTGCTGTGGTGTTAATGAAATTAACAACAGATGCACTAGAGGGGCAACAATGAGATGACCCCAAAACAGGAATGGTTTAACAGGTGGAGGCCACTGACATTTTTCCCTCCTCATCTTTTCTGACTGTTTCTTCACTAGTTTTGCATTTGGCTACAGTCAATGTCACTACTGGTAGCATGAGGCGATACCTGGACCCTACAGAGGTTGCACAGGTAGTCCAACTTCTCCAGGATGGCACATCAATACGTGTCATTGCCAGAAGGTTTGCTGTGTCTCCCTGCACAGTCTCAAGGGAATGGAGGAGATTCTAGGAGAAAAGCAGTTACTCTAGGAGAGCTGGAGAGGGCCATAGAAGGTCCATAACCCATCAGCAGGACCAGTATCTGCTCCTTTGGGCAAGGAGGAACAGGATGAGCACTGCCAGAGCCCTGCAAAATGACCTCCAGCAGGCCACTGGTGTGAATGTCTCTGACCAAACAACCAGAAAGACTTCATGAGGGTGACCCAAGGGCCCCATGTCCTCTAATGGGCCCTGAGCTCACTGCCCAGCAGCATGCAGCTCGATTGGCATTCGTCATAGAATACCAGAATTGGCAGATGTACCACTGGTGCCCTGTGCTTTTTACAGATCAGAGCAGGTTCATCCTGAGCACATGACAGAAGTGAAAGGGTCTGGAGAAGCCATGGAGAACATTATGCTGCCTGTAACATCATTCAGCATGAGCAGTTTGGTGGTGGGTTAATGATTGTCAGGGGAGGCATATCCATGGAGGGTCACACAGACCGCTACAGGCTTGACAAAGGCACCTTGGCTGCCATTAGGTATCAGGATGAAATCCTTGGACCCATTGTCAGACCCTATGCTGGTACAGTGGCTCCTGGTGCACGACAATTCCTGGCCTCATGTGGTGAGAGTATGCAGGAGGATGAAGGAATTGATACCATTGACTGGCCACCACACTTTCCTGACCTAAATCCAATAGAACACCTCTGAGACATTATGTTTTGGTCCATCCAATGCCACCAGGTTGCACCTCAGACTGTCCAGGAGCTCAGTGATGCCCTGGTACAGATCTGGGAGGAGATCACAACCACAACACCATCTGTCATCTCATTAGAAGCATGCACCGATGTTGTCAGGCATGTATACAAGAACACAGGGGCCATACAAAGTGCTGCGTACAATTTTGAGTTGCTGCAATTAAATTTTGGCAAAATGGACTAGCCTGCCACATAATTTTTTCACTCTGATTTTTGGGGCGTCTTTGAATTCAGGGCTCTGTAGGTTGATAATTTTCATTTCCATCAAACGATGTGGCATCCTTTCGTTCCTAACACATTACCCAATCTATATCAGTATAGATATCCAGGAGGATTTCTTTTTTCCATTGAGATCTGATGTGTTTTCAAAGTGTTCCTTTAATTTTTTTGAGCAGCTTATATAAAAGTAAGTGCTTTCAATAAATTAGTCAGATGTTTTCAGGTATAAGTGAAATTCAGGAAATAAACTGCAAATTGTATTACTCTGGTGAGTGGATTTTTACTGGTGTAATCTTCATTTTCAGTTATTCTGATTGGAGGAATAGTCATTTGGTCTCTTTTTTGTCTTTGATTATTGTTTATGTTCTGGTTATGAAGAAATTCTCCATTTTGAATTTGAAGAGTTTCCAAAGTTGTCTTTCCATAGCTTGGAAATATCTGGAAAAAAAGACCAGAAAAAAAGTAGAAAGATGTTATCAAGTTTGACCACAGTGCATGGTAGTACAGAAGATAATTAATCAAACTTCTATTTATAAAACACATTCAGACATAACAAACGTTGACCAAAACAATTTCAGAATAAAATTAATAAATGTATTAAACATATAATAATGTTACAAAAAAATAAGATAAAACATAAACATAAATCATACCAAATCATTAAAAAGAGTTAAATAAAAATGCAACTTTACTACGTTTTAGCTTCTCCGTCACTCATAAAAATGATTCGTTAGTGGAACGTAATTCAGTTATCTGTAAAATTTCCATGTAAATGTATTGAATAGTTTAAATCCAATTTAATTTACTCTAACCAGAGTGGAAGGAATTAGGTGAACATAATATATTTGAGTTATTCAGACTTATTTAAACTGACAACTGTAAACATTTAACCAAATTAATGAATGTTAACAAAATTTAATTGAAACGTTGATTGCAGACTTATGCATTGCATCTAATTTCCAATCATTTAAATATTCCCCCAAATTTAAAAAACAAAAGATAAAAAACACAATCTTGGTTTTTCGAAATTTTACTTTCACATTTTAATTAAATTGGCAAGTTGTCTCATCACTAATCACAATCACATCTTTATTAAATGACATTATCAAGTAGCCAATCACACCTAGGTAATTAACATATTAAATCATCTCCAGTCGTCAGACACAGAAAAACCTGCTCATGTGGTGTAGGCCAGTGGTTCCCAAACTCAGTCCTGGGCTCCCCCTGTGTTCCAACCAACCTCCATTTTTCATTGGACTCCTAGCCTAATTAAACGTGTCATTATTTCCCAGTTTCTGTGTTTTGTAGTCAATATAGAAATTACAAAACTAAGTTTGGTAGATTTTTATTAAAATGTATTAAGCAGTTATATGGGGAATATGTAGTTCATTTTTTTAAGTTGTTAACAGTTTTTTCATCCCAGTTTTCATTCTGCTTTTCCAGGTGTTCTGGTTATTAAATTAATTATTTACTAATTAGTGGGCCTGAATCTGAAGAAGCTGCAGTTTTCATCACCCTGTGTGTCTGTTCTGTTTGTTGTTAAATCTCACTATTAGGGTTAAATGAAGGGAGCAAACTACTCAGGAAATGGGGAAAATAACAGGAAAACAACAAAACAAAGATAAGCATTTAGAGCTTTAGAAAAAAAATAGAAATATTTCTAAATTATAAATATTTACACCATACTGCTGTGCTTTTCTGAGTGCAGAATAAGAAAAGAGAGCGATAAAAAAAAAAAAACAGGTGATTAAATGTTATTTATTATTATCACTGATAGTGAATCTGGTTGAGAACAAAATCCTAAAGCCACTGCGATGTCCCCAGGATCGAGTTTGGGTGTAGGGTGTACAGTTCATGTTAATCAATTGTGATTATTCTAACTGTAAAATATACATCATCCAAACTAATTTGCATGTATTTGCAAATGTAAACAGCTATCTAGACATAAAATAAGAAGAGTAGGTGCCCGAAGCAACACCACATTTAAACTTTACATAATTCAAAAAAATGTTCTACACACCATGACTTGCTGCTTTTGGTTTTTATTCCAGTATTGTACCCAGCATCACAAAGCACCATTATTTCTTACCTTTTGGCGTTGGATTACTAACCTTTTAAGGAGTATTCCATCAATAGCTATTTCAAAATCAAGATAAGTAAAATAATATACACTCCTACTGTTAAATGCTTTTCTTGCTTCCTCATAAACATCTAGCAAATTAGTGATACACAATCTCCCTGTCTAAATCAATCCAGAATGTTCACTTACACATCACATATCTTTAGAAATTTCTGAAATTACTCTTCCTGAGGAGTACATTAAACCAACTGTCCTGTAGAAAATGGATGAACCAAATAACCTTGTTTCCATAATATGACTATACTTTCAACGGTTGCTTTTGACCGTGACATTTCTTAGCAAAAACTGGAATGGACTAACATTTCTTCAAATACTTTGATCACATAGTGAGAAGACAGGATTCCACAGAGGAGAGTTTCATGTTGGGGAAAACTGAAGGTAAAATGAGAAGATGATGAAAGAGGCTAAAATGGATAGATAGAATTACTGATTCTATGCTTACAGCCTTGAAGGAATTTAGAGAAGCCGTTTCAGATAGAAACGCCTGGTATGTTAAAGTCTTTTCAGGTCATGAACAGTCAGATTTGACTAAATGATTAAATAACAACCACAATGCTTGCTATTTTTCAGTGTGTAGGTATTTCCCTAGTATTAAAGGATTTGAGGGATATAGAAGATAAGACTTTTGGTATACAATTATTATCACTAGTTTCGTTGAACACTTCTAAATACATATTTTCTGGAGTAAACAGTTGATTACACTTTATACTTTTTCAGCCTGCTTTTGCTTCTCTCTCACACACTCTCACTCTTACTGTAACTTTCAGAGTTTTGTAATAAATTAATGTAGCAAATGAGAGGTTTCTAACGTATTCTCAGCTAAACACCACAGAAAATATGAATTTGGCAAATTTACTGTTTTGTTTTCTGTATATTTTATTTCCATTTTACCTTTCTTAATACACATTACCTCCTCCTTAGATGTTCATTTGTTAATAAAATGTTAAACAACCTTCTAAGAACAACTTATGCATTTTCAGCAAGATTCTTCTCTAACTACAATTTGACATCTCTAATTACATTTTAAAGTTTTGTTTTCAAAATGTTATGTACAGGAATTAAATGTAATAAAGCTTTTTTTGTGCAAATGCCTTGACAAACAATTGTGAAACATAAACAATTATCTCTAGAAAATGGTTTGAGATCCTCTATACTCTGAATTCTATTTCATTATTATTAAAAATAAATCTAGATATGGTGATTCAAACCTATAAAAATGGTGTCATACATGTGCACATGGGAGGCAGTCTAAGGGCTTAGGTGGGAGTAAGATCCCTCTTCCACAGATCACCAGAAGGAAAGCCCACCCACAGCTCCTCCCACTTCCGGCTCCAGTCCACACCCTTCTACTGACTGCATTGCCACCTCAGAACCTGCCTCTTCCTGCCCTCCACCTACAAAACCTGACCGTTCCTATCCTTTAGTCAGTCTACTGTTAGGACCCAGTCTTTGATGATTACTCTATTGAGATTTTTCTTTTTTTTATGTAGAAACCTGATCCCCAAATCTTTATCTTGTTCTTTGTGTCTCATTTAAAAAACATTTTAATATTTGTATTAAATCTACTATTAACATGTTTCCGTCTGTGTCCCTGTGTTTTTATTGAAGAGCTTAATTTAAAGTAATGAAAAGATAAGCTTAATAATTCTTGTCATACTGTAATTCTAAAACCTTTAACCGTGTCACTTTTTATCACAATTTGCCTAAAATGAAAACACTCAACCCCTTTCTTCATAACTCATACTTCAATGACCTGTAATCAGCTTAGTCCTTCTCTGAACATATTCTAGCGCTGCCAAGGCAGTATACTGAGTACTGAGCACCAGCATTTCTTAATTTGACGCTGTTGTGTTCTGGCAGTGTTTGATGTATACTGATACTGTTTCCAACAAGTGTACCTGCTGAAATTATTCTTAAACGAGGTGTCCATGTGAATCCCTCCACTGGTCATGGCGCTTGATACTCCAAGAGGGACATCCCCTTTCTACCCGTTCTTTGATGGACTGTCATTGTTTTGCAGCCTCAAAACTTCAACTCCATCTCCAACTGCTTGAAGCCCCCAATTCCTGCTCTTAAAGACAGGGCAACAGCACTTATATATATTTTCATCATTCACTGAGCACTGCTGTGTCTTTTTTTGTAATAAGAAGACCAAAACAGCACACATTACTCTAGTTGAGATCTTACTAGTATCTTACATAGTTAAGCATAATTTCCTTTGTCTTTCAGTATACTCTACACTTTGTTCTATATAACCTTACATCTTATGATTTTTAGTAGTTTCTTAACCCGGCCTTAATGTACTCAGTGATGAGTCTATACGACTCCTAGATCCTTCTCTTAAGTTGAAATGATTCAGCTCATTCCACCAGGTTTGGTATCATCTGCAAATGTGAATGTTTTTTACATGATCATACTGGTATTTAAGGGACTGGCTATGTTCATTTAAGCTTTCATGATGTTGCCTAGAGTTCATGTGTGGATAACTGAAGAATCAACTATTCTTTTCGTCAGTCTTGTGATATTGAGAAGCTGTACTTTTCCTAGAGGTTGGAGTTCCAGTAGAATCAGTAATGAGAAAAGATGTTTAACGGAGTGACAGCAATTGTCAGTGTCTCATTTTCATTTTGTTTACCTCATGTCGGTAACACAGGTATGACATTTTGGACTTGCACCATACTTATATAATTATGTTGCAAGCTTAATGCATTCAAATTAGTCTGACTAATTGCACTGGATAGAATCTGATTGAATTGATAAATGTATTCTTTTTAATTTAATTATTTACAATTTTTCTCCCCAGATTTGCTGCCTGGCTGATGCTTTACAATATTGATAATGCAACAGTTATTATGGTAATAAGTCATCGACTAAGAAATGCTGGGGATGTTTTGTGTGATTTTGCTTGGGTTGTGACTGTTACAATATTAATTCTTGTCGTGGTAATCCATTTTTTGCTTGTTTTACCCATTTCATAGTCTTGCATTGAAGCCCACCCATTACTGTACCTTCCCTATCTAAGCTTGTTTTATCAAGTTGTATGTTGACATGTATCTGCATGGCCAGTCTATGATATTCTTCCAATGTCATGTTTCTGTATTCACAGCTTTCTGTCCATACTAACATGTGACTAATTACTGCTTTCAAGAGAACTTTTATCAAGTTTTTCTCCATCCCTCCCAAATTTTGGTCATACTTATCATTTTTCAAATGATATTGTGACCAGTAGAGGGGGAGGTTGCAGAACCCCAAAGCCCAGACACAACAATACTAACACAAGTCATGGATGCAAACAAATGATTTATTGTACAAATATCTCTGCTGTAAAGGTCTCTCTGTTAAATACAATAAATATTTTTCTTCTCTTTTACTTTTGTTATTTCCTTCTGTCTCTCTCTCTCTCTTCCACTCCTCCTCACTGAACTTCATCCTCAACCACCCAACTCTGACTCAGCTGAAGTGAGAAGGAGAGGCTTCCTTTATGCCAGACCCGGCAGTACTTCTGGTGCCGCCACATTGCATCCAGGAAGCAAATTCAGGTTGAACCTCCCTAAAAGGAGGAAACCTCCATCCCACACCTCCCTCTGGTGGCCCCTAGAAGACCCAGCAGGGCTGCCTATTGAAACTCCAATTCTCATGAAGCCCAAGTGTATATGGAAGACCCACCAGAGAGCTTCTGCCACATGTCAGACTAGGGGACGACATGGCTCTGGCAGGCAGTCTCCTTCCATCCTTCCATTATAAAAGCACCCCAGCTGGTCAAGGAATCATCTGTCCACTTTAGGATGCCAGCCAAACCCTGTCTTCTAAGACAATATTTATCCTTTAATATTATACTCATTCAGCCATGTTTATTACTGCTATAACATAATAAGTATTTGTAGATTCATATAATGACAATATATTTGATTTGTCATCTAGGCCTAATATCTCTGCCATAATATTTTGTATTTGAACAGTCCTCTAGTTACCCTTACACATTTGGAGCAGATTTGGACACCTCTCCTTTTGATGTAATCTATCCTGGCAGGACACAAAAGGTACTTTGATGTAGCATATTATATTGTCTGATCTCCAGAGCCTGACTTGAACTGAAGCATTGCACAGACAGAACATCAGAGACAACTGCCTTGTCAGTTTTGCCTTTAGCTGTAACTACTGTATATCTGTGATGCCTTTGAAATAACTTTACCTGACATATTTGTATTTTAGGCAGAAAAAGTAAGTAGTTAAAGGGCGTGAAGATTTTTGTATCAGGAAATGAAAAAGAGAGAAGCTACAGCCTTTCCTAAAATGTGAAATGGAATAGACAAAAATTAATACATGCTTGAAAAGAAATGTAGAATAGATTTTCTGACACAGGGTTACTTTTGTAGGTTCCAGTATATCCATATAGTCTCGAAATGTTTATAATAAATACATCAGCCATCATTTTGGTTACAGAAGCAAAATTGTCTGCTTTGGAAAATATATCCATAAAAATAATATATCAGTATGACCTGCTGTATTTAGCATAGTAGCTAAAAAACTGGACAACAATGTAAAGCCATGGACCTGTCACATATTCCACAGTCTTTGATTTTTGTGGGATAATATAGACTGTGTGGGACAAAAGTACACTGACAATAGCATGTACCACTAAGTGCACAGAGGAGAAAAGAGCACAGTGACAAATGTGTACTGCTATTAAGTAGCCCTCGATTATAATTTCTCCACTACATGTACACAAGGCTGTGAGCCAATGTTGACTAGTCTGACTTCAAAACTTAAGACTCAAGGTCTTTAATAAGCAAAACTAGAATTCCAGACAGTTTTTAATGGCTAACTTATTAATAAAAACACACACTAATAACCCAACTGCAAGTGTAAATTAATGTAAACTTTGCATGGAATACCACATTTGAGCTACACAGCATAGACTAGACATGCAGTTAAAGTAATGCAGCAAGAAAGCACCAGCGCAGCTCCAGGGTGTACTGATGCTATACACACAATAGAGCTGTGTGCCGCACTATTTTTTAAACCCACATACTCCTACTATTCCTATACACTGCGCATTAATTTAAATTCTGTTTACAGATGGTTAAACTTTGCAGTACGTGGAGGAACCCATTTGTCTTCAGATGTCAAGTTCCATGTTTGTTTCCTTAGGGTTGATGTGGAAACTATGTCCCACATAATAAGACCATGTTCACTACGAGCACACACATGCATCAAAGACATCATAATGACACTTATACGATAACTTCTACTTTTTGGAGATGCTAGGAATTAAAGTAAAAAAAAATTATCCTGGTTATACTTTGTTGTGTATTGCATTTAGAAGCATTACTGCGTTTTTCAGCCATGTCAAAGAAATATGGATCAAGATGCAAAAAGGTTTTAGCAGCTATAGGCTTACCTGGACAAATATCTTAGTACACAAGTCCAACACAATTGGATATTTTATCATTGCTTTGCACATAGCAGGGAGCACATCTTCCTTCTCTCTGATGAACAGTTTGGTTTAGCCAGGCAGTATTAACCAAAGCTCAGATAGTTCAACTCCTTTCCTTCTGAATTTAAAAGCAGTACACACATGCTGCAAATGCCTCTATTCCTGTCTTTTTACCACATGATAGTGGTCAATTTTGATCATACTTTGCTTTTCTCAATAGGCTTTGAATATCTGATGCTCAGAAATAACATCAAAGAAATAACAGCATTATGAACAGATGTTTAACACGTAAGCAAGGCTTTTGATAATGTAATGGTTTTGGTCATATTCAAAGCAATAACCTTTTTACTCAAGTTTAAGTACAGACTATAGACAGTTTGTCATCTTGCTTTTCTTAGTAGTGACTACCAGTAACCCACATGAGCATGAAAAGGCCCTGTACCCACAGCTTTTTCCTTGTTTACTTTATGCCTTATTTATTTTTTTTCTTTGTATGCACAGTTTGGAGATTAACACTCATTCAGAGTTAATTAAAGCAATCACAATGTTGGTTAATACCCATTAGGAGGCAATTAAAGCAGACAGGCACTCATAGCAAGCAAGCATGTGCACTAATCTGAATTTATTTAGGGATTTGTAACGCAATGTGATATATTCTTTCTGTCTATCTGCTGCTACTGCAGTCCTTGGTAATTCAGTGGAATAATAATATTTTTACTTTTATGTGCCTGCTGATTATGACAATGACGTTTTGTATCAGTACTTATACTGATCGGTACATGATCACCAGATATTCCCAACATTAAGATCATTAGTATGTGTAATAACTGGCTGATCACTTCCTCATGGCAGCAGTGTTACTCATCAGAAAACTGGCTTTCAACAGGATAATGTTGTACATCATAAGCCTAGGAAAGTCCTGGAATTAATCCAACAATATAACAGCGATTTTTACCTATTCAAATGACCTTCTTGGTCATCAGATATCAATCCTGTCAAACATCAGTGAAATGATATAGAACAAGCTACTCAGAGCAATGCATTTCTACAGGACAATTCACTAGAACTAAAGGATACCATGGAATTAGTGTTCTTCAACATCACTGTGCTGCACTTTCAACCCCTTGTCAAATCCATGGCCCAATAATTTCTGTTCTGAGTACAAAAATGAGACCAAACTGCTATTAGGTAGAGTTTCCAAAAATGTGGCCACTCAGTTTATACGCATTTCAGTTCTTCAAAATTTAATGTTTTTGTATTGAAGTAGGGCGGCACAGTGGCCCAGTGGTAATGCTGCTGCCTCACAGTTAGGAGTTTGCATGTTCTACCTGTGTCAGCATGGGTTTCCTTTGGGTGCTCCGGTTTCCTCCCATAGTCCAAAGACATGCAGGTTAGGTGCATTGGCGATCTTAAATTGTCCTTGGTGTGTGGGGGTGTGTGTGTTCCCTGCAGTGGGCTGGTGCCCGGCCCGGGGATTGTTTCCTGCCTTGCAAACTGTGTTGGCTGAGATTGGTTCCAGCAGACCCCTGTCACCTTGTGTTAGGATATAGCGGGTTGGGGAATGACTGACTGACTGTATTGAAGTATTACGATTATTTTGGGATAAAGAGAACTAGATATTATTATTATTAAACATTTGGTAATTGTCTTGGCAAAATGTAACTAAAGAAAAGCAGAGTAGTTTAAAGTTATTTTTCTCTTCAGAATCTCATTTCAGTCGTTCGATAACTGTGATATTATCTGTACATTTCATGAAATCAAACTTTTTTTCTCTTTGTAAAACAGAAGAAAAACAATAATTTGGAAACTCGTGCATAGATCTGAAGTGTTATATATAAATATAATGATGATATGTAATTCCTCACATTGCCTGCACTCTTAAAATGTTGTATTATAGCATTCTCTTTTAAGTACTCTTTATGTGTTGTTTTCAGTTTTTTTAGCATGGCTACTGTAAAAATTCTTCATAAGTATTAAATGTGCTTCTGTATTTGTACAAAGTGTGTAATTTGCTAAAACTAAAGCCTATGATTTTAATGAAACAAGAAGACCTTGAACAAAACTACTTTCTGAACTTTTCAAATGAAAAATGCAGTATAGTACAATAGGTCTGTGTTAAATAAACATTACATACTTTTGCACAAAAATGACACACCCAAGAGATCTGTCACTTCTAATACTGACGTTGAGGTGAGGAGCGGAATGAGGAAGAAATGGGTATAAATAAGATAATTTTCTAGTCTCATGCACAGTGCAAATACCATGTCAGTTACATCTGTTAGCAAGATGGAAGCTTTTCCAGCACATCGTCCTTTTCCGTAGCAGTTTTGGTTACTTTAACTACATGAGCATGTTTATGTGTTTAAAAAAAGGTTGTTTTCAGATAATGCCTGGGTTTCTTAGTGTGTATGCTTGTGTTCTGCTGCATGCTTATTTATATCATGTGATGTTAGTAATGCTTAGCTTACACAGAACATCTAAACGTCAAAAAGCAAAATCTATTCATGTTTTTTCCTCCTATGTCAATAATACGTCATGGGGAGCTATAATTCTATCTACTTGTAGAAACTTCAGGCACAAGACAGACTGCAATCCTGCCAGGCTCATCAACACTACCATCGTCATTAGTTTAGAACCTACATCACTGGGAGAAGGGCATAAACAGGAGTACCCAGAGAAAAATCCATGCTGATAAGAGGAAACTCATCAAAGTGCAACCGGAGTTTAACCCAGGATTAGAGAGCTGCTTGCAGAGTTAACCCCTGCACCTATGCAGCCCGAATGGGAAACAGAAATATACCTGCTGGTTGAGAGATTATGAAGGTACAAAATGGTGCAATGGTGTCTTTATAGTTTGGAAGAAAGTAACCTCTTTATTTTTCTTTTCCTGGTCTCTTGTTATTGCACTTGTTTTTAAAATACGATCCTACAGATTTTAGGAGATGTGGAATTCAAGGATGGATGGATTTATTCTCCTTATTGCACTGTCCAGCAGGTACTTATAAAACTGTGGACATTATCTGACTTTGACTATTAAAACCATCAAAAACTTTATTTTCTCCAGGAATTCCATTTTTTTTGTTCCTTTTCCATTGTCAGCTGACCATATCTCAATTATAAAGTTAAATAATTTATATTTTCATTTTTTGTTTTAAATTATTGAAATAGACATTGCTTCGTTTTACTGTGTTTTAACCTAAATTATGTGTTTGTGTATGTACATAATGCATATAATATGATTTAAATATTTCTGTCATTGCATTATTTTGGAAGTGCACTGTATTCATTGAACAACACTTCACAAAAAAAATCTAATTGCTTATTTGATAGGAAATTAATAAAATTTTAATCTCTAAAAGTACGTGTTCAGTTTTTAGCATGTAGTTTTGATATTTAGTAATATTGCTGAAGTGCTACCTCTATATACATATGTCTATGTCAGTTCACACACACACACACACTCACACACACTCGTGCATAAATAGTATACACACATATTATATATATATATATATATATATATATATATATATATATATATATATATATATATATATATAGAATTTCAAAAACAAATTACATCCCTTTTCTATATAGTCACATTCGTTTGCGATGCAATTTTCCCAGCGTCGAACCAACTTTTTAATGCCCAATTACTACTCCTCCTGCCTTCACCGCTTCCAACGAAAATATATTGAATAGCATAGACTATATAAACTGCTAAATGTTACTATAAGTAAATATAATACAGAATCAATTACAAATGTACAATGTGCAATTACTGTTTAGGCTACTTATTTTATAAGAAAGCACGCTTCCTGTCCCTCCTCATATTCTGCTGTTCCTCAAGTTTCTTCAATCTCTTTCACTTATTGCTCTTGCAGCTTATATTTTTCCTTAACATATCAGACAAATTTAGCCTTCTGCAAAATCCAAACATATTTTTTGTTTGCTTCGTATACTCATCTGTTAGATTTTTTAAATTTATTTCTCTTTATTATAATAATTCCTCTGAAAAAAACTGCCATCACATTTTAGAGGGGTCCAAAATGTTGAGAATCCTGGCATGCCTTTGAATCATTAAGCACTAAAAGAGGAAGAATTAAAGGTCTAACTTTCATTTTTATAAACAATGTTATGGCATATTATGTAAAATGTGCTTTGCAGAGCTTTTACTTATTAAGTAAATTCATACACTTAAAAATGAAAAAGTGATCATAATCACAGTTTTAAGATAATGATGTTGAACATACGTTGTCATTTTTTATAATAAAAAAATCAATCAAAGTGTGTATCATAAATCATACTTAACGCTATTACAATATTGTAGTTAAATACAAAAACCGTACTATATTAAACCATTTAAATTTAAAATAAATAGCCTATCTTCATTTTTTCTTTGACACCCTCTTTTTGTTCTTTTCATACCCTCTCACATAACTTCGTGTTACCCACACATTCCAAAATATTTGCGGTTTATCAGATTGACAGATCCAAATGTGCGCGGCTGTGGGCTTCTGCGCATGTGCACTCAGGGATGATGGACTGCTCTGTAACCCACGTTCTTTCCAATGGATAATATAAGATATTCTGATTTCGACTGCAGCCGACCAAAGATTTGCCCTTCCATGCGCAAATACCTAATTCCACGGACAACATGACGGGATCCACCAGCCTAACAATGCTTCAGGTGAAGTATTTTTATAAATAGATGGAAGCCCCATCTGTAGCTAGTTTGTGGAATAGTCACTGCAGGCTCTAAAGACAGAACAGCTTCCATAAGGTCACAATGAGCACTGAAGTATGATCATACTATCAAAAAGCTAAAAATCAGTATAAGATCTTACCGTCTGAAATCCGATAAGCAGAAATCCGATGTTGAAAACGCGAGAAAGAGACATTCTGCCAAAAAATCTCTTTTGATCCAAAAATAAAAACTGCTTGGGCTTAGTTCCTTTACGCGACAACTCTATAAGTTCCTTGCGCTTAATGCCCGAAGGATTGTTACAAACGAGGTTTCATTTTTTTTCTCTTTTGTTCACGATATAAATCTGCTTGAGGAGGTGCCTCGTGGAGTTCTTCTTCGGTCCACACCCATATCAATCTCACCTCAGGCAAATGCATACGAAATTAATTCCTGGAAAAGACATATTATAGCGCTGTCATCGCAGTTAACATGTAAAACACCCACCACTTAACAAAACTGTTGGAGTGGGATTGTGAAATACGGGGTCTTGGCCAATACCCACAATAACAACAGTAAAGTGGTCTGAAAATATTTCAAGTTTGACATTAGACATATGAATATATCAATGTGATGGAAATACTAACTGATTATTCGATGGTATTAATAACGTTCAAAAAACGACAATTGTTTATTTTTCAGTTGTAAACTGAAAGTACTGGATCTCATTTTGGTGAAGAGAAGTAGGCTACCGTGTTCTGAGCAGGAGACCGGACACTATTTAGTTTTTATAGCGCCATGTCAAAAATCACGCGTCGTTACATTTTGAGTTTGTAAAAAGGTATAAATGAAGACTCACACGAAATCAGAAACATCCGTTCTCCAATTGTGCGCTCAAATCACTCTGCATTATACTGCAAGTCAGGATTGGTGAATTGTTGAAAGACAGCAGGATGAAAGGTGTTTTGCGTGCAGCGGGAGTCTGTCTCGAGCCGAATTAAAGTGAGCCAAAATACAGGAGATTACCGGATTAGTTAGTGGCTGTCACGGGCATGGATACACCTTGAACAAGACACAGAACCTGCTAAAATTCACGTCACAATTGAGGTTAAATTACCTTGAAATTCGTTTGTCATTCATAATGTTACTACTTTATGTTTTCACCTCAGACTAAAAAAAATTAAATGTATACCAATACTTAAATTAATGGTTGCAAAGTAAAAATTCAAATTTATTGATTTTGTTGAACTTGAACTGCAAACGCAATTTAGTAACGTGCTGACACAATAATAACAGACATTACTTCATCTTACTATTGTAAGTAATTTGAACTCATTATTTCACTAATAAAAAGAAAAAACTTAAGTTGTTGTAACGTAGTCAAGGTTATTGGGTGACAGGATTTCTTTCCATGTCAAAATTTAATTTGAAAATGCTAACAAATAATGAGATAAAACTATTTGGAAAAACTTAAATGTGTGAAATGTTGTCTTAAAGACTTATATTCATTGTTATATTTAGTACAAGATACACAAAGGGGTGGCAGTAGTACAGTACAGTGTTAGCTGGAGACCAGGGTTTGTGATTTTGGTGCTCTCAGTGTGGAATTTGCATGTTCTCCTCTGTCCATGTTGGCTTCTTCTCAAAGTCCAAAGACATGCAAGGGTTCTTCCTGCCTGCACCCATTGCTTGCTGGGATAGGTTCCAGCTGCCCTGTGACCCTGCCAGAGACAAATGCTGAAAGTCCGCAGTGGGCTGGTGCCCTGCCAGGAGTTTGTTTCTAGTTTGTTATTAAGTATATGGTACATAGATAATTATAATAATACATGATAGATAGATAGATAGATAGATAGATAGATAGATAGATAGATAGATAGATAGATAGATAGATAGATAGATAGATAGATAGATAGATAGAAATTAACATAGTAATTGAAAGTAAATGTAGAGGAAAAGCTAATTCACATTACTCATTGACGTGTGTTGGATGTACTTAATTTTAATAGAAATTGACAAAGCTCAAAAAACTGGCTGCCATGACTGTTGTATTCATTTTTAGAGTGGATGCTATGTGTCTTTATCACCAACAGCATCTTTCACTTTGCCTATGCATGATTAACTTACTGCGGTGGGCTGGTGCCCTGCCCAGGGTTTGTTTCCTGCCTTGCGCCCTGTGTTGGCTGGGATTGGCTCCAGCGGCCCCCGTGACCCTGTAGTTAAGATATAGCGGGTTGGATAATGGATGGATGGACAATTAACTTAAATCTGCCACGTAATTTGAACCGCTTATAGTATTTTGCTACCATGTTAAATAAATATTGGGGAGATTTTTAAATAAATATTTTTGCTATTTCCATAGTAAACGCAGAAGAGTTACAGTTAGAGTTAGAACACTTAGCAAATCTTAATGTTCGATGTCTGTTTGATATTCAGGCTCTGAAGCTCAATATGTCCAAACCTAAAACAAAAAATGATCAATGTTTCAAACTGGTTATTTATTTCTTTTTATTATTATTTATAAGTCACTTTCAAAATGTGATAAACTCTCAAAAGCAATGAATAATATCAAATTAGACTGTAGAATATTGAATATCACTGGTCAATTTTTTCACACGTGTGTTATTCAGTAAATATTTTTGAAACATGTTATTTGTATAAAACTTGTTTTATCTTGTCCAGACAGAAATAACAATCTTCATCTCAACTCTTTCAGAAAGATTAAAAGTCAAGTTTAAAAGTAATTTGATTTGAAGTTCTTGGACTTGTAGCCTTACATATTGAATGACTGTTACATATCAAAGCTTGAGAAATAGAATTTTACATTAGACGTAGGCCACATAAGCAGGCATGGCATATTATTCCTCCCTTTTAAGAAAGTGGTAATAAAGCTATTCACTTAAAATTATGCCAAAAAATAATAAAAACTTTATTTTTGCATTTTCAGACCTCACTCATTGAACACAAGGCAATAGAGTGCCCTGAGTCTAGTGGGAATCATCAGGCAGGGGGTAATCTGGAAAGGGCACCATTCCAACAATCGTGTTTAGATAAAAAACAAAAAAAATCTTTTGGATTAACACTCTGTCCACATTAGACCCTGATGCCCACTAGAGTCTAGGCACTCTTCTTTCAGAAGTCCTTCTTTGAAAACAAGAGAACAGAATGTAATCTGGGCAGGGCGCCAGTCCAACAGAGGGTTTCAGGTTTAAAAACAAATGTACAGAATGTGATTTTGGAATGCGTGAAAAAAATGCATTTAAAAAGTCATTTTTAGGATATGACGTCATTGTTTTTTACCTTAGCATTATCACTTATTTTAATAATTATTGTGGATCTATTATATTAACAGGATTAAAAGTAAGCCAATGAAATTAAACCGCGTCGCACACCACCTGTCTTTGGAACACAATCCAGTATTTCACTAAAACTTTGTCGAATGGATTGTTTCTTCTCTCATGTATTTACTGTTCTGATTTCTTTCTGGAGCTTTTGAGCTGTTTTTCCTTTGTTTAAACATATTTAATTAGCCTAAAGTAAGGTAATTTGCTTAAGGGAAAGTCTTTATGCCAAAGCGCTGAGACACATTATGGGTATCTGCACTTGAAAATTGTATAATCAGATTAGTTTTGTTTTGAATAAAGCTGCACTTCAGAATGGGCTGAGTAATACTGAACAGATTGCTAAAGTTAATAACAGTACTGATTCAATTTTGAGTTTGATCTACAGGTTCGAAAGCTGTTATTTAGAACAATATACATGGCGTTCTCTAGGCCTATTTTTGCTGGAAGAACTGGAGTGGATCTAAATAAGCGTCGCCTGTAAGAGAAAGCATTTAATGTCTATTCATAATTGTTCCTGAGTACATAATGAATTTTGATCACTAATTTGTTTTGGTCTAATGTTTTTGGACAATCAGTGATATTTTCCACATGTTAGGATGCTGATCTACTTTCATTGAAATGTCTTTGGAAAAGGATGCTCCAAGTGTTCTGTGTATGTTGGTGGGGCTTTACAAGTGGACCAGGTTTTACTTATTTAAATTTTGATTTGACAGTATACACATTTATTTCAATATGTTCCACAGATTAAATATAATTAATTTAATGTGTATGTCTGTTCTACAAATGGAATGAAAACTGCAATAGAAATGAAACAGATCATATGCAAAAATAATGAAATTTGCAACAGTTATACAGTGCTTTGTTACAGTGGGTTTATGGCCAATAATGCTGGGTATACTGGGAGAAGAATGTTAAGGATAAAGCAGCCAGACAAGAGGAAAAGAGGAAGGCCTAAGAGAAGGTTTATAGATGTGGTGAGAGAAGACATGCAGGTGATGGGTGTGGCAGAATAAGATACAGAGGACAGAAAGGTATGGAAGGAGATGATCCTCTGTGGCGACCCCTAGCCGAAAGAAGAAGAAGAATAGTTTGTAATCTTAAGCAGAATATATTTTCTAAATAGTTATATTATTGTAATTTCATCTGAGAATTGCTTTAGCTGAAAATTCTAAAAAAGTAAATTACTTATTCAAATGATATGCAGTATATTTTCTGTTAAAATGTGAAACAACTGAAGCAATATTTGTAAACAAAAAAAAATGCTTCATAGAACAACAGACGTTTTTTCAGGATAATTAATTTTGTAGTTGGAAGTTCTATTTTTTTAGTTCTCATAATTTAATAGAATATGGAAGCAAACCGGTTGTACCTACATTGTCTGAAACAAAATCACTATGTGGTTTGGTGATTCACAAAGTCTTCAGTAGAAACATTTATAAAAACCTGCACATAATTTGATTCTCAGTAAAGTGTAGCAAAACGTGTTTAACATTTAATTATTCTTTTACAGCCTTGCTCTATAAAAATTAACGTGATATGAAACTGAGGACAATGTAATGTTTATGCACAATAGACTAATACAGAAATAAATTCAAAAATAGGTTCTCGACAAAGTATTCTATGTAAACTGATTTTAAATTTCTGATGGTTGGAATCCCCAATGAATACAAATTAAACTTGAATTTAAATTGTAAATCAGTATCAGATATTAATGGTTAGTTTTGCTCTTTTCAAAAACAGGTGATATCTAACCTTTATAAATGGGTGTGAAGCCCAGACTGCATTATGACAACTTACATTGATGCTAACATTTTAGAAACATAAATATCTTTAGTTATTCCAGGATTAGTAATTTCTCTGATGTCTGCAAAGGCATATATGTCCACTGCCTAATAAATGATGAGATTTCTGTAAATTCTGATGACAGATGGAAACCAAAATGATGCAGTGTTTATATTGTTTGATTTAATTCTTTCAGTTGTATTATGTTGCATTTTGGTAAGAACCCTGACTCTAATATGTCTTATTTTAAAAGTACAATTGGTAGGTTTAAATAATGAATATTTTGTATATATTTAAAAAATGATTGTAAGATAAATACAAACAGCAGGCAATGTAATTTATACAAAGCATGTCACCAAGGACTGCATTAGTGACAGAGATAAAGAAAACAGTGACGCTAAAAGCTCTGGTAAGTCTTTGCACTAAACTGATCAAAGTGTTTTATGGATGAATTATCAGGGAATTGTTTCATTCATCTGTCTCTGATGGGAGTATCTGCTTAACATTTAATTTGCTTGTACAGAGTAAAGAAGAAATGGAATGGAAATGGAAAGATCAATAAACCTAAACACCAAAAGACTAAATATGTTTAATTATGCAAACAAAATGTGAAAACTAACACAGATAGGTACATACCTAAACGAATATTGCAAATTTTGACAGTGAAAGACAATGTTTCAGAGTTTTAACAAGATGATTATGTTATGTGGTCCTGGCCCGCTTTTAGATAGAGAGAAATGGTTGCTGTGATATCACACACAGGTTTATGTGAGCCCAACCTCAAAATTCAACAATCAAAATATGGCCAGAATAAAAATAAAAAATTAACACTAAAATGTAAAAATATGCTTAAAAATTCAGGAAGATAACACGTGAGAAAATCAATTATTTATATTGTTTGTCGGATTGTATTCCTTTTTCAATAAATAGAAGCGTTAATGTTTACAGTCACTGTTCTTCCTTAAATAGGATGTCAGTTGCAACACAATTGCACATGCACAGGCACACCTGGAAAAATGTAGGACCACAGTTCTAACAATAGCAGATAAAAAGACAACAACAATGCAATATTAAATAAAATTAATAGCAAATAATTAAAAAGGAACCCAAAACATTATAGACTATGTTTGAAATATTGCTGTTTCTGTTTGTACTCATGGATGAAATAAAAAGGCTTGCCTTGGTATATCAAATTAAAAAGTATATCATGATTATCAACCCTTTATCTGTTACACTCCAGAAAAATTATAAGTAGAAAATTCAAGTTTAAGATCCAATTTTCTGTTATTGCCTTTTGTGCATATGGGGAGTAAGAAGATCAGTCCAGCAGCATTTTCAAAATTATAATTATCTTTCTCCTTTATGTTTCATTGAACAAATGACATGGAAACTGGAGTATGGAGTATGTCAGGTAAACTGATTTGTGTTTTCAACATTCTTGTTTATCGTGGTGCCAGGGTGTGGCAATGTGCATCGTGTTGGTTGGAAATGCAACCATGAATTTCGCTGTACTCTGTATATATGACAAAACTACTACCATTACTAGTATTTATGTTTATGGCTTTCATGTTATGAAAACTGTCCTGAACTCAGTTCTCAAAACAGTCCTTCAATAAGGTGTTGCCAAAAGATGCATTGTTTTATAAAGGTGCAATGTGAAAGAGTTATTGAAAACCCAATCTGTAGTTAGATAACTGCCCATAAAATGAGACAAATGAATTTGTCTTGGAAACAAAACAATTCTAATAATAGTGATGCTGCTTATTCCACCTAGAAAAAAAGCTTCTGGTTTTAAATTGTTGAAAATTTAATTTTTGGTTTTCTTTTCTGATATTATTTCCAAAACTTTCATTTTTGTTTAATATATTTTATAGGTAACAAGGTGATGAATGGGGTAATGTTTATAAAGAGTATCCCCATCTGATAGTATTTTTATAGTTTCGTGTCTTAGCCATGTAACAATAGTGAAAAGGACAATCTGTTGTATGCCTTTTCTCTTTTCTTATACCTTTCTCATATCTTGCACAGCCTGGAAAGCCTTCTGTAGTTTAGACTGGGGCGGGACAGAATCATTCAAGAGACATTTAACAGTGACCAAAATAGTAAATAAAAGAGATGTATGTAGCATTACTATGCTTTTTTAATACATGGACACAAAAGAAAACGTAATTTCAAAAATCCTCAGACATGTAAATCTTTTAGTTTTTTTTTACATCACTTTACCCCAGACCATCCACCCCAACACTTAACCAGGTGGACAACTTAAGAGACAACTTAAACTTGGAACTCCAGTCCAACTTCACCCACAGCTGATTGCTACTGTGACTCCACATCTCCTTTAGCCTTAATCTCCACACCCCAGGTGTCAAGATAAAGCAACAAGGCAAATTGATGGAGATAGCTTTAGATACTCTATTTACATTTCTTAAAATTCTTAATCTTTTCAGTGTGTCATACACAGAAGCAAACCAAATGAGTGTGGTGAAGCACAATACAATCTCGATCATTCCAGAGCTGTCATAGACAATGCTGACTGACAACATCCATTACGTATTAGTGTTCAGTGTGGCTCATGGCATGGGTCTTCTGGACCCTGCTCTTCCCTCTTCTCCTGCTGTTGCTGCTACTTTTTCAGTTTATTTCAGCTCATTGTCAAAACTTTATAAAGCTGGTCTGAAGTGTTTCAGGTCCTGGAAATATTCACCCATCTCCTTTATGGAATATTGTGAGTTGTTCAGATCCAACTGCTCAAATTACAGCAAAACGAATTACCTTCGTCCTGGGTACCCACCAACTTTAGGGAATGTCTAGTTTTTGAAGGTTCAATTCACCTCTCCACCTTTGTTGGTCACTTTGACCATTCTGTCCTCACTCTTGAAACTTTTACCTAATGGGTTGTTTCACTAACGTTGACAACCAAACAAAATGGAAAATAGAAATATCTTGATACAACTAGGGACAGAGCATCCAGCAGATTCTTAATTTCATCTGTGCACAATATTTCACATTTTTCTGAAAGGCAACTAATTGTTTACACTGTTTATGTAACAATACCAGATTTGTTTGACATGTTTTACAGAAAATGGAATATGAAGCGAGTCAGACAAGGTGCAGAACAAGATTACTTAATCCCATGTTTATTTTATTCAAAAATAGAAATGGTAACATTCATAACATGCCATTTTCAAAAATGCTTAGCCTAATTCTGGGTTCCAGAAGATGGAGCCTATTTTGGTCACACCGAGTGCAAGGCAAGATATGGAAATGTTTCTGGTCTATTGATCACCAGTCTATAGGAGGACCCATTCACACACACCTTTGTAGCGGTCTAGAGTAGCTTAGATTCATACCAATTTGGGGGTCCGGTGATTTTTTTATTTGTTTGGTGGAGACCCCAGGAATGCACCCAGCCTTGGCCCGACATGCACCACCCACACACAGAGATGTGAAATAACAGAATTAAACTAATAAAGCTGTGTATTGAATGAGACAAAAAAATATAAGTGGCAAATAAACAGATAACCCTCCATTCTCCCCTACGGCGATAAGGTGATAAATAAAACAACGTTAAACACCTAATAATAAATGCTAACAACCAAGTCCATAAACAGTTCAAAAGCAGTGAGAACAGATGTTGTGGAATGAAGGAACAAAATGACGATCCTGTGAACAGCTTGCTGTAAGAAATGTATAAAAAGTCCTACCAGTTTTACTGATGCTGCATGGGGTGGTTTGAGCAAGTATCACTCCTTAAGATGATGGCAATGGTAATTCCGACACACTACTCACATGACAGGCAAGCACATGGCAGTCCATACATCCAGGAAAAAGTGATAGTCCAAGGCAGATGATGTAGAAGGCAAGACAGAGAGGTGAAAACAGACACTTCTTACTCTCTGGACAGCTTCCTTTTAAAGTTCCCGCTGGCCCCTCTTGTCCCCAGCAGCCCCTGTGTTCCCTGCAGTCATCCAATCAGGGCAATACCCTCAGGGCAGCTGAGAAATGGAGTATTTTAATTCGTAGCGCTGCTACGAACTTTAAAGAGTCAATTTAGAGTCACTAAAGAGACTAGAGTGAACCCAGCCTGTACCCCTTTGGAGATGTAGAAGGAAACCACAGTACCAGGGAGAGTGCACCAGACCACAGGGAGAGTGTGAAAGTGACCAGGCTTGCCATTTGGACCCAGGATACTGGATCCATTAATATGCAGTTATAACCCCTGCACTGTTCTTCCAGCATGGTGTGATCATAATTTTAATAAGGGAAAGACAGTATCTGTAACTGAAAAATGTAATAGAAAAAAGCTTTTCAGTTATGGAGTCAGAGGTTTATGCCTTGTGCAAAGTTCTCCTAAATGGGATAACTGAATACAATAAAAAGGAAGATGCAAGCAAATGCTTAGACTTTAGTAAATAAGTAAATAAAATATTGTTAAATTAGTAATCACTGTACTTACTATTGAGTAGCATAGTGGTGCAATGGTAGCACTGCTGCTTTGCAGTAAAGAGACCAGGGTTTGTGTCCTGAGTCCTCCGTGTAGTCAGTTTGCATGTTCTCTCTGTGTCTGTGAGGGTTTCCTTTGCGTGCCCTGGCTTCTTCCCACTTTCCAAAGACATACAGATTAGGTAAAATGGTGATAATAAATTGGCCTGAGTGTGTGGGTGTGTGTTTGCCTGTGATGGACTGGCATTCTTTGCTAGCTGGGATAGGCTCCAGGTACCCACTGCAAACCCCAGTCTGGATAAACCGGGTTAGAAAATGACAAGACATGTTCTGCCGGCATATTTGTTTCTTTTAATATGGACCAAGTCAAAGAGCAATGCAAGACAAGCTGACTTATGATGCAACATATAATCCTGTAATTACATTAATTACTTTCAATGAACTAAGTCAAGACTTCCACGGCAAAATGTGTGTCATGCTGTTTGAAGTAGAACAATTGATCAACTATACTTATTTTTGTTCTGGCAATTTTAATTCTTTACACAAATTTTGTCATCATCTAAGTGTAATAAAGTAGCATATACTACACTGAAAGTAAGGACTGGTCACACATTGAAAGTCTAATAATGGACATATGAGGAGCTTCCTTTCTGACAATACACACTGCATTGTGCACAGCAAATGACAGCATGAGTTGTTATTGCTGTGAGGCTGGAGGAAGCGTGTGTCTTCCATTTCTTGTTGTTCCAAGGCAGAAAATACAAACAGCACAGAGTGTGACCACCACTCCATTAGTGTACTGTGAATCACCTTCCCTGAAAGAGGCATAAATTACACACACACTGGCAATGTAAATTATGAAAAAGTCTTTTTATTTGTATATAATAGATCCACAAAGTTTTCAATATTGTATTTGCCTCTGTCCTTTATCACTAGAATCCCTGAAGCCTACGAAAGAACTTGTAATCCTGGCCCACCTTAAATCCCTTCGCAACTCTTCATCAGCATGTTTTGTGTTGCAAATGCAGAAGGGGGTAGGGAGAGCATGAACGTGACTGAGAGAATAAAACTGAAAAAAAAGTGAACTTTTATAAGTACCATAAATTTACACCGGCTGTTACAGACTCAAATCAAATGTATATTTTTATTATGTAATAGTAATAAAAATAGCAACTCACTACTCATAATGGTAACTGGTGGACCTGGGAATTGAACCTGCGATCTCTTCATTATGAGTCAGCAACTCCTGCTGCTGAACCACCCAAGCGGTCATGTCAGCAGCTTACCCTAAGTCAGCTTCTTTTTCTTTGGTTATATTCTTGAATAAAAGTGCACTTGTTATGCTATACTTGTTCCTTTTGTGAAAGTGTTTATTTGATATTTGGACATCAGTCTTCACACATTGTATACTTCATGTCTAAAATTATTGCTAAAACATGAAAAACATTTCTGTTTTATTGACGTGTTTACATAGATTGTTGTAGACACAGAACACACATGAAATGCATGTATTCCAAATAAAAATATATTATTTACCCTCCAGGCACTTCACACACAGATAAACCACTTGAGCACTAAAAATCCTCTTTGCAGCTTGATCTGCGGCAGTGTCGGAAAGCAGGTTGCTTGGTGCTTGTGCTGATCGACACATTTGCAACACAAAAGACACTAAGGGAGAGATGCAAAGGAATTTAAGGTGGGCTGGGATTACAAGTTTTTTTGTAGGCTTCAGGGATTCTAATATTAAAGGAAGACTCCACCACAAAATTATGTTTTTATATGTTATTTATCCTTATGTAGTTTGTAGTGATGGCTGATCATTTTTTATTATGTTTTTATGCAAAAGGGAGATTAAAAAAACTTATGATAGAATAATTCAAATTCCTGGCTGTGTTTGAGTGCATTATATTTTAGTTCACCAGAATGTTTTTTTTAAGTTATTTAACAATATATTTTGTAAAAATGCATGCTTTTGGGACATTTTAAGCAAATACTTGGATGACTTCACATGTTGATAATGCCACACAAGTTATGTTGATTTTTGCATTGGCATTTTTGTTCTTGTCCATTGTTGGTCATCATAGACAACTATTCTATCAGGAAATTTGTTTTCTGCATGAAAATACGAGATTACGCTTTTTTTCCTCAGCCATCACTTCATACAACATGGGGTAAGTAAAATAAAACAAACATCATTTTCAATGAGTATTTCTTTAACCCTGGAACAAATGAGGAATGATTTAATAACATTTATGTTAAGTAGAATGCCAAGTGGGGGCTAGGTGGTCTTTTGACCTTGGAACCCCTGCAGATTTTATTTTTTTCTCCAGCTTAACTGGAATCATTATTTTTTGTTTGTTTTTTTCTGTCCTCTTTTTACCTGACCTTATCACCAGACTCATCTTTAGAGACTAAAAATATGATATTGTATTTAAGGATGCTGCTCCTCTACTAATTACATATCTATGTTCTATATGATCAAATTGATTTATTTTCTATTTATTTATTTTTTCTTTGTTGCATATTCCTTATTATTCTTACCTGATCTTATTTGTTTGCTCTCTTCTTGTACCTTTCTGTTTCACATCACTTTCAGCTACATTCTTTCTATGAAAATGTGCTACATAAATATATGTTGTTGTGGCTATTGCTGTTAAGTGAGTGTCACACACATTCGACTAGGAGTGAGCTGAGGGGACCAAGTGGAGGTAATTTCTGCCAGGCCAGGGGGTGGCGGGGTGCATTAAAGCTACCTCTGTTATCTCTGTAGGCCAAATATGGAAAAACCTGCCTGATTCAACATCACTTCCAGTTCTGGCTCACAAAATGACGAAAATTCTGGTTCCAGCACCCAGACAGACGTCACTTCTAGTTCCGCCCAGATGACATCACGTCCGCCTTTTGGCTTATAAAGCCCCCATCTTTTCTCAACTTATCAGTTCAGTTCAGGACTCAAAACAGTGCACATGAGTGCTATTTCAAAACCCTTTTGCAGCCAGGGACAATATATGGGTGGCTGCCCCAAACCTTTTTGTGTGTGTCAAGGCTGTTCATTTCACATGAGGTAGTTTGTTCAATAGTAGTCATGGGTTAGTTTTTTGAATGGGGATTAATAAGTCTAGTTTATATGATCTCATTATAATTCTTATGCTGTTGCTTCTAAAGTTTCTCATGCATTGAACGGAAAACTGGATGGAACCTAAATTAGGGTCCTAGTGGCATGAATTTAGGCTTTCTTAGCAAACAAAGTCCCATAAAAACCTCACAAAGGCCCACTCAAACCCTGGCTAATGACAGATAGATAGATAGATAGATAGATAGATAGATAGATAGATAGATAGATAGATAGATAGATAGATAGATAGATAGATAGATAGATAGATAGATAGATAGATAGATAGATAGAAATTCATTTGTCCCCAGTAGGATCTTTATAAAAAATATTTATTACCACAAAATTGCTCAATAACAAAAAGCTCCACAGAGCAAATAAAACATAGCAGGAGTTGCTTGAAAACAGCAATCGCACAGCAAACAATGTCACAATGTAAAATTAAAAAGAAGAGTTCAAAAGCACAGAACAAATTTTAAAATCCATTACATTAAATAACAAGCAAATAAATAAATAACAGAACTTGACAACAACACAGACACATTCAATGAACCGCATGCCTTTATAGGGCTGAGGACAGTCCCTTCACAGTGATGGGCAGGTGGCCCTGTCCATTAGATGGACCACCCACAAAACACTGGCAGCATAGAAAAAGATACATAGACATATAGAAATTAAATGGTCAACAATGTTAATATAAACAATATAATTAAAATTAACAAAACTTGACCCTGGATGAAACCTAACAGCTGATGTCATAATCTTGATATAGTATTAAACACTTATGAGGTTTATTCTTTATTTAGACTGCACTTGAAATAATTTCATTTTATTCCTGTCTTGATTTTCTTCTGTCGGGAAATATCACATGACTGTGTTAGTAGCTCTGGTGACACCATGGAAATGACATTATAAATGTGCAACAGCTTTACTAGACTCTGTCTCTCATTGGATACTCTATGCATTGGGTCTCTTTAGAGTTTTTTCTCAAGTAGGCCCTATTGCAAGGTTCTTTTTCTGGTTTCTGACTTTTTGCTTTTGACCCTTAAGTAGAGACCTGCCATTCCTGGTTTCCTAATTAGTTTTGATCTCTTGGTTTTAACCCTTTGCTTTTCCTAACTATGACTTTATCTTATTGATCCTCATAATAATCTTAAATGCTCTACATATCTCTTAACACTTAGAGGTTTTGGTTGAAGTTTTCAAAAGTTATTTTGTTTTTGTCTTTGTTTAGAACTATTGTTTTTGTGTGTGTATATTTTCTCATTGCCAAGGGGCAAATAAGTGGCAGTGTAAATGACCCATTGTGGCTGAGATCTGTGATCGGCTGCATAGAGATTGTTTCTTTTGGTTGATTTGTGGTCTTTTTGCCATTCAATAATATTTTTCAGAAGGGCAGCCTGTTAAAACCAGGATATATTGTTGTGTTTCAAATATGTCTGGGTAGGGCTAGCCTAAAATGGGATTCTCCTGGTCAAACCAGGACAACTAATTACCCTATGCACCTATAGACCTATGGGTCTTTTGTTCTAATTGAAATTTTTGCGCCACATAGCAGTTTTTTTCCATTGCATCTGCGTACTAATGACACCCATGGACCACTTGCAAAGCCAGAAAGAATATCTTTGATATGCAACACTGCAAGTACCAAAACACAAACAAACCAATGGGAAGGGATCTCATAAAAAAGCAAAATAATTGGGAATAACCAACTACACTGATAAAACCAAAGGAAAAGCTGCAACTGCTAAGAAAGTGGAAAAGAAACTTGTTAGTAAAATAAAATTAATAAAATTCATAGGCCTCCACAGAAATAGAAGTTTTAACAGCTGCTTTTTGGTTGAAGGCCAGCAGACTAAACAAAGAAGACAATGAAGAATGAACAGTTGTGCTCATTTGCCTGCCAGGCAGACACACAACAGAGAATGAGTAACTCATACTGACATACAAGCAACAAATACCTGATCTCTGCTTTTTCTGGAGAGTGGCCAGTCAAAAGATGAAGAGTTTTCAAAAATTTCCTGACTGACTCACCAAAAACGCAGTACCAGAGAAACAGGTTGGGCAATACAAAAGAAGAAAAAACACCTCCAGAAACAGCTACTGCTCAAGGAGATGGTTTGCTTGTGAAGGAAAAAAGCACACACAAAAACCTGTTCCCAGTCTGGAACTGAAGGGTCCATACAATAAAAACACCAAAACCACTCTTTTTGTATCCATGTTTTTCTCCTGTTTTTTGTCATTCCACAAGCATACACTCACCAGCCACTTTTTTTAGGTATACCATGCTAGTACCGGGTGGGGACCCCCTTTTGCTTTCAGAACTGCCATAATTCGTCATGGCATAGATTCAATAAGGTGCTGGAAACATTCCAAAGGGATTTTGGTCTAAATTGACATGATAGCATAACATAGTTGCTGCAGATTTGTTGGCTGCATATCTATGATGCTAATCTCCTGATTCATTACATCCCAAAGTTGCTCGATTGGATTGAGATCTTGTGTCTGTAGAGACCATTTAAGTACAGTGAACTCATTGTCATGTTCAAGAAACCAGTTTGAGATGATTTGAGCTTTGTGATATGGTGTGTTATCCTGCTGGATGGGTACACTGCAATCATAAAGGGATGGACATGGTCAGCAACAATACTCAGGTAGGCTGTGGCATTTAAACAATGCTCAACTGGTACTAAGGGGCCCAAAGTGTGCCAAGAAAATATCTCCCACACCAATGCACCACTACCAGCAGTATGAACCATTAATATAAGGCTGGATCGGTCCATGCTTTCATGTTCTTGACACCAATTTTTGACCATACCATCTCAAAATCAAGACTCATCAGACCAGGCAACATTTTTCCAATCTTCTATTATTCAATTTTGGTGAGCAAATCAAATTGTAGCATCAGTTGTCTGTTCTTAGCTAACAAGAGTGTCAGCTGGTGCGGTCTCCTATTGCTGTAGACCATCTGCTTCAAAGTTCGACAAGCTGTGTATTCAGAGATGCTCTTCCACATACATTGGTTGTGAAGAGTGGTTAAGCGAGTTAATGTTGCGTTTCTATCAGCTCAAACCAGTCTGCCATTCTCCTCGGACCTCTGACATCATCAAGGCAAGAGAACTGTCACTCACTGAATATTTTTCTTTTTGCAGACCATTTCTGTAAACCCTAGAGATGGTTGTGTGGGAAAATCCTAGTAGATCAGCAGTTTTTGAAATACTTAGACCAGTCTGTCTGGCACCAACAACCATGTCACGTTCTAAATCACTTAAATCACCTTTCTCCCCCATTCTGATGCTTGGTTTGAACTTCAGCAGGTTGACTTGACAATGTCTACAATCCTAAATACATTGAGCTGTTGCCATGTGATTGTCTGGTTAAATATTTACATTAAGAAGCAGTGTACCTAATAAAGTGGTCAGTGAGTGTAGCTGACATCTATGACGTCTATGTTCAGTTGCCTACGAGCAGTAAGTGGAGGCTTTGTTTGGTATAATACTCTATTACTTTACTATCAATCTCAAAGCACAGGAATGAATGGAAAGAAACTGCTTATTCTGTACTCCTCCCAGAAGACTGGCAACTAAGGACTATCAATGCAAATTTCTCCTTGTTCAGTTTGTAAGATATTTTGTAGCGTGGAGGTGTTCCATTCAATCTTGGATTCCTCTGCAATAGAAACTGGGTTTCTGACAAGCAACCTGGCAAACATCAAAATTGGATCTTCGACAAAATTGATTAGCTTTTTTATTGCGACACAATAGAGTATCGTTTGTTTGATTCATCTCTAAAAAGTTCATTATAATTACTTCAATAGTTTCACTTATTCTAGATTTAACAAAGAAGGCATTTAAAAAATCTGGGTGTAGACCAGAGCTCAGGGATTATTTTTTCTATCAGGTTCTCAGAAAGAAAGTAAATACAAAACAAAACAAAACAATATTATCTCTTTTAAAATATTACAATTTTCTTTCTCTTAGATCTCACTGTAACCTAGTAATCAAACCTCAGTTAAAATTTAAGTCAAAAAGTAGAGGGTAGTGGTCAGAGATGTCTCTGATATTTTAAATAGAAAAAAAGTAGTAAGGTGAGTTATACTTTAAAAACAAAGACACTAAATCCAACATTGCACTCTTGTAGTTCCCATACTGTACCTGTAGAGTTAAATTCAGGATTTCAGAAGATGGATAATCTTGTAGCATGTTCTGAATGCAGTTTAGGGGTTTTTTTTATATTGTATGCAATGTTATAAATTTGAAATAATAAAGTACTATCACTGGCAAACAAGTTAATAGAAAATTTGTCGTGTATAGCAAAGGGTGAATTTTAGCAAAGAAAGGTTGCTTAGACAATTCAATGATGGAGAGATTCTATTTGTGTTAACATCAAACAGAGCTATTAGGTGATGTAGGCCTATTATGACACCAAGTATGTCAGAGAACAAAGTAAAAATAAATGTCCATGAGAGTTGGAGTCAAGGGGAACATGTGAACAAAAGGGTCTGGTGACTAGGGGCATCTCTGAAATATTAGGTTTACCTGTATTTCAAGGTAGACGTTACATTTGAGTTTAATGAGAGGGACGGTACTGTCTGTTTATGTGGAGTTTGTTTGTGTTTCTGTTCATGCTTTTTTCATGTACTTCAAATTTCCTTCCACATTCTAATGATATGCATGTTCATTGATTAGAAATTCTTTACTGGCTCAGTATGAATGAGCCCTATGATGGACGTACACCTTATATGAGTAATAATTTCTGCCTTATGCTTAGTACTGACATATACAGTAATGTCAAGCCCCTATGACCCTGAACTATCTATCTAGATTAAGGAGGTTTAAACATACAAGGATAGATGGATCAACAATGGAGATATATAATCTATACTAATAAAAGGCAAAGCCCTCACTGACTCACTCACTCACTCACTGACTCACTGACTCATCACTAATTCCCCAACTTCCCGTGTGGGTGGAAGGCTGAAATTTGGCAGGCTCATTCCTTACAGCTTCCTTACAAAAGTTGGGCAGGTTTCATTTCGAAATTCTAAGTGTAATGGTCATAACTGGAAGCTATTTTTCTCCATTTATTGTAATGGAGTTGAGCTCGAAAGCCGTGGGGGCGGAGTTTCGTGTGACATCATCACGCCTCCCACATAATCACGTGAACTGACTGTCAACGCAGTACGTAGAAAACAAGGAAGAGCTCCAAAAAGCGCTGAAGAAAACATGCATTATATAATTGAGAAGGCAGCGAAACAATAAGAACCGAGCGAGTGACATATACAACCATATTCATGAGTGCTGCTACTTCGGAAACAAAGCACAGTGTAAACCTAAAAGGGGAACTTCTCTCAATGCACAATTTCCTGGTACACCGATTACATTGATGCACACATCAGAGCTCCAAAAATGTTAGCGTCGAAAACAAAGCACGGTGTAAACCTAAAGTTTAAATTAAGATCATAGACAGGCTGCCACTGGCGTTTGTCATGCCCACGGCTAATGCGGGGTACAAGTTTAATGAGAGGACGCAGGATATAAATGAGAGTTTTGATTACTTTGTAACTAAGTTAACATTGATGGTGAGGGGCTGTGCTTATGCAAATTCCGAGAGACTGTCTTTGTGGGGGATTGACAGTTAAGGCGGGTGGGGGAGTCACGTCATCATCTCCCCTCCCATTCACCTCATTTTGCTGTGAGCTGAGCTCTGCAGTTAATGCAGTCTTGTGGAACCCACTTTGTGACACTGCCACCAAATACTCACAGAAAAATCCACAAGTTAATACACACGCTGTCGCTAGAGTTTCTTCACACTCTGAATCCTCCAGGCACTACTTACAAAAGGTTACATTGACAATCGTGTTACGTTATTTTTAAAATGTTTCCTTTTCTTAGCACAAGCACAACTGAGAAGCCTCGATGCATGTGCTCCATAACGTGTTAAAAAATAACACATTTAATCACACTTTGCATTCCAAGCAAAGAGGAACTTCTGTCAATGCATGATTTCCTGGTACACAGATTACATTGATGCACACATCAGAGCTACAAAAATGTAACAGTCGGAAGAAAGCACATTGTTACGACTGATTGGAGGAAAATTTCATTTCGAAAGACTACCCGACGGAAGCCTTGATAAAAGCGTGGCTTTGCGCAAACTGTGGAAAAAGAAGTTTGCATAACACTGAGGCACTTCAACCTTACGGTACCATCTAAATGCAAAACATGTTACAGCGAACACAGAAACTGTGTATGCTGTTAGCACTAACAGTACGAGTTTGAGTACCAACAAAAGGTGTCGGCAGCCCAAAACTGATGACTGGCTTCAGGACCAAAATTAGTAAGTCAACATCGGTCAAACTTACAGATTCTCTCGCAAAATGGATTGCTTTGGACTGTAGACTACTAACAGTGGTGGAAGATAGGGGGTTAGAAAATGTGCTACAGTTAGCGTCAGGTGATCCAACTTTTCAACTGCTGTGTTGAGAGACTATTTCAAGTAAAATTCAACAGCTTTATGACACTGAAAAGCAAGCAAAATTAGATGCATTACAGAAAGTGGACTTTGTGGCTCTTATTGGGGATCATTGGACTTCCATGACCATTAGTAATTTTAATTACATCGAATTACAAAATGTTCAATGATCACACTGTTTTAGCCTAATGTACAAAATAATTTTGGCTAAGGTTACTCAGAGTTTAAAGTTGAAGCTGGTCAAATTAACTTTTATGTTTCTGCCTTATTATTTTAAGATGAAAAACTACACTTTATGTTAAAATTTTTCTTATTATTTAAAGACAATACCATTCTGAACATGTACTTAAAGTACTTAGAATACCACTTTATTTTCAAGTCTGCCCAATTATTATTTGATTCCGTCGCCCACTAAAACCCTTTTAAATTAAAAAAAACATTTGCGCTTTGGGGCAATTTTACGTGTGCGATTACATGCGATGAATCAAGATTAATTAATTACAAAGCCTCTAATTAATTAGATTAATTTTTGTAATCGAGTCCCACCCCTAATATATATATGTGTATATATGTACATATGTATATGCATATATATGTATATATATGTGTGTGTATGTGTGTGTGTATATATATATATATATATATATATACACACATATATATACATATGTATTCATATATATGTATATATATGTGGATGTATATGTATATATACTGTATATATGTGTGTATATGTATGTATATGTTTGTGTGTGTGTGTGTGTGTGTGTATATATATGTATATATGTATATATATATATATATATATATATATATATATATATATATATATGACAGCAACACTCATGATAATGTCAATCATGTTACGTTATTATTAAAATGTTTCCTTTTCTTTTTCATTACTTCTTTAACACACTACTTCTCCGCTGCGAAGCACGGGTATTTTTCTAGTCTCTATATTTAATCTTTATTTGGATCTTGATCTTTGTTTGTCCGCGAATGAATTAGAAGAAGAAGCACTAGATGGCAGTAGAGAGACAGCTGAAACATAGGCATTGCATTAAGAATCTCCTTCAGGCTTATACTACTGAAGACTGTAGTACTCCAGTCACACCTCAAAACACAGAAATTCAAACTAAACAAATTGTGCTTTAAATTAACTAAAGAGATCTTCATTTAGATCTTGATCTTTGATTGTCCACGAATTCCACGTATGCGTAGACCACCTTCCAGTTTAGTACATTGTTGTTACTCACAGATGTCAACAATGTGCCGGAATAACGAAGGGGGTGGTGGACAGTGTTACGCTGGTTAGCTCCTGAGGCCTGGTTAGAGAATGAGATTGCCGAAGATAAAAGGTACGTGCCTACATAACATATGAATGAAAGAAAGACAGTGGGTAAAATGAATAACAACGTAACGTAACAGCACGTTCCGGAAATTATTATTGTTACGTTGTAGCCGGCGAGTGCTGCGCGTCTCACAGTTGTACCGTGGCTTGCTCACATGTCAGTGAAGTGATCCCTATTTATGCTTTAAAGAGCCTGGATACCTATGTGTCCCCCTTTTATAACCATTGCTCCGTGTATATTGCCTTACTCTTTGGATTGCCACAAAGCAACCTGGGAGATTGGAGAAAGGTTGAGAAGACATCGTGAGAGAAAACAATAGTGTCGTGAAAACGAGACGGACTGTGAACGGACAGAAGCAGAAATGCTCCTACACCACCACATAATTACTATTCGGACAGTGGTTCCGAGTAGGCCGTTCCTATCAAATCAATGTCCAAGGGTTTTCTTTTGTAATTTTGTTTCCCTTATAAAAAATCATAATGCTGTGCGATGAAGGGCCCAGTTCACGACTGGCAGCCACGTTTAAACAGGGAGCCCTTCACAGACAACTTTAACACGCGCAACGTAGTTGGGTGCACATGGCTAGTTGTATATAATTTTAAAAGATACGTCATGTGTCGGCCTTCTTGTTTAACAGAAATCAACCGGGTGTTGTCTTATAATCATGTACATATTTTTGGGATTAATCTTTTATTTGTAGCTTTGGTAAATAGCATTGTCAAAGGGTATAATTTTGGAAAGTTTAGTATATTAAAGTGAACAAATATCGATTTGCTTTTCACATAGATGTTCAAATGATGCAAAAATACCACTTATGTAGAAGTCTCAAAGCATATAGGGCACATTTTTTCTCTCTCGGCATATGATTTTGTCTGTACAAGGGTACTCACAGCTCCTCTGCCTCTCATTCTTGAAAATTCCCTGAAGTTCATTCTCCTTTAATGAAATGCTAGTTTCCTAGATACTACTGATTTATATTTATTTACTTTAGTTGAGTTCCTGCTGATTATACTATATTAAATTATCTAAAACTAATTATGAAAAGGTATGTCAGGACATTGGCAGTTTTGGCATAGATTTTTGAAAATATAAGAAATGTAAGAAATTTGACAAACAAGAGGGGCCCATTCAATCCATCAAGCCTGTTTGTTTAGCTAATAGCTAAGCTGCCCAATATCTTATCCAGATTCTTCTTAAAAGTAGTTAAGGTTTCTGCTTCAACTACATGTCTCAGTAGTTTGTTCCAGAGTCCCACAACTCTTTGCGTAAAGAAGTGCTTCCTGGCTTCATTCCTAAATACACGTTCCCTTAATTTTCAGTGATGTCATTGAGTTTAGGTTTCACCCTTAAACCAAAAGAATGTTGTTGGATCTACCTTTTCCATGCCTTTTAAATATCTGGATTAGGTCCCCACACTGTCTCCTCTGTACGAGACTGAACAGATTTTATTCTCTGAGTCTGTCAGAGTAGGACATGTTCTTAAGTACTGGGATTTCTCTCCCTTGGTACAACTACAAGTGCTGATACGTCTTTCTTGTACTGTCATGTCCAGAAATGCACACAACACTCCAGATGCCGTCTTACTAGTTCATTATATACTTTGAGCATAACATCCCTTGACTTAAATTCAACAGTTTTTATGACATAACCTTTCATTTTATTTAACTGTTTAATTGCTTCTGTGCACTGCTTAGTCATTGAAAACGCTGCATCAACATATATCTCTAAATCCTACAGAGTTTCCTGTAGCTTAGTGTCTCCCATCTTGTATTTATAATCGATGTTCCTTTTGCCCATATATCACAGTTTGCACTTTCCTACATTGAAGTGCAGTCTGCCTGGTTCTGAAGGTTGTCCAAGTCTTGTTGAATTCTTTTTGCTGCTTCCTCAGTGTTTGCCATCCCTCCAATTTTTGTGTCATGTGGGAATTTTACACATTTACTAACTATAACAGAATCAATGTCATTAATATAAATCAGATAAAGTAATGGTCCAAGGACAGACTCCTGAGGAGCTCCACTGATGATTTCCATGTATTGCATTCTCCTCATATCTGTACTCTCTGTGTCCTGCCAGGTAACCAACTAGAGATCCCATTTTTTAGGGCACCTCTGATGCCTACAGTTTCTAGTTTCAGAATTAATCTTTGGTGGAGGGCTGTCTCTAATGCATTTTGAAAGTCTAGGTAAATTACATTGTTTTATTTGCTTTGGTCAACCATTCCAGTTGCTTCTTCAAAAAATTTTAAAGTCTGGTTTGGCAGGACCTTCCTCTCATAAACTCATGCTGGCTATTTAGAATATTATTTTCATTTAAGTAATTTTCTAATTTATTTCTTAATATAGTTTCCATAATCGTGCATAGCCTAGAAGTAATACTAATTGCTCTGTAATTCCTAGGATCTATTTTGTCTCCCTTCTTGAAGATTAGAGACACATTTGCAACTTTCTAATCCTCCGGTACTTCTCCTTTCTGAAGTGACTGCTGAAATATGCCTAATAAGGGTTTATAGATGACGTCTTTCATTTCTTTCAATGCAATTGTTAAAATCCCATCAGGTCCAGGGGTTTTATTAGTCTTCAAAGTATTGAGGGCTTGAAGCACATCTGGCATGAAGTATTTGTTCAGTTCATTTGCAGTCTTCTTTTCGTTTTCAGTTAATTTTCCATTTGTGCCCCTAAGCTTTCTTAAATTATCTTTTATTGTCCTTTTACCAGACTCTTTACACTGTTTTTGACACTCTTAACTGTGTTCTTTTCTTTTTCTTCAACTTTTCTGTATAAGATACTTTTCTTTTTTCATTTGGTCTTTTTTTCTCTTTTTGCCTCCTTTGTGGCTTTTGATCAGAACTGTGATTGGTGTTTAGGTATTCAAATTCCATCACTCAGAAATAGCCTAATTAAAACAAAGAGTAAAGGAAATATTATATTTTATGTCTTATTTTTTCATTAAATGTATCATGGAAAAAAGGGAATATCCTACCAAACTATAAACTTTAGTGCACCAATGGCTGAATGTCCATTACAAGTACAATAGATTTCCACATCTATGGAAACACTAATCTTTGTCTCCATATATCCAAGTTATCCAAGGCTATGCAACAAGCATGTTTCACTAGTGATTTTGCTACAGAATCAGGAACTTTCAGCAGTCACCCTCTAGAACAATTCAGCTCTTTTGATCAATAATGGAGACCTGCACACATGCGAATAAGATCTGCATAATGTTTATCAGGATATGGAATGGATATACTTTCAGTAATCTCAATAAAAGCCACATCATACCTTGCTGAATGCATCAGTGGATGTACTCTTGAAAATGATAATTAATGACCATGAAGAGATATTTAAGTTATTCAGATAGGTGTACTTTTTGTTTGAAAAAATAACAATAATGAAAATAAACGCAGCACAACAAAAAGTACAAGTGCAATTATTTTTTAGATCAGCAGATAGCATTGAGCAAGAGAGTCAGTGGTAAAGGGCGATTAAGAGGAAAAAGGAGAACAGTCCATTGGCACAGTGCTTATAGGGTATAAGATAAAGATAATGTACAAATTTAAATTAAATATGTTTGTGATTAGAGTTTTTAGAGAAAGGTGAGATATTATTAAAAATACTATGTTAACGTAGAGGAGGGCAATTAGATTATGCTTCAAAGTACTCATAAGTGTAATGGTAAATACCTTGTCGCGCATGGGAGGCAGCTAAAAGGACTAAATGAAGGTAATTCCAGGCCAGGGGGTGTCGAGGTGTGTTAACTCTTTCTCTGTTATCCCTGCCCCTGCCAATTTCCAAACATGGGAAATTTCGCCTGGTTCCATTCACGATGACGACATGTCCAGTTCCAGCCATGATGACGCCGCTTCCAGTTCTAGCCACGATGATGTCACTTTCGGTTCCCTGCCTTAAAACCCAGACCACTTTCTATGTTTCCTCAGTTATATAGTATGTTGGACTCAATTCTGTACACTTCTGTGCAACCTATTTTGCCTTTTTGCAGACAGGGCTCAAGTATTACTGGTAGCTGCCCCAAACATTTTTTTTTTTGTGTGTCAGGCTATTTATTTCACAACCTGTAGGCATACAGAACGTACACTGCCCTCCATAATGTTTGGAATGAAGACATTATTCCTTTATTTACCCCTCCTGAGTAATCACAAGAACCTGTGATGCCAATAGACCCCAACATTATGGTGCCCTATAATAGGGAACCATGTTGAAAATGTGTTGTAATTTCTACATGGTGTTACCAAAATGTATGCAAATACCCTTAAGTTAAAGCCTGCAGTGTGCACTTTAATCACATCTGAATTGTTTGATTTGTAATTTATAATTGTGGAGCAGAAGGGCAAATCAAAGAAAAATGTGTCTTTGTCTCAAATGGAAGGCACTTGTACAACTTTCAAACCTACTATCAAACAATGATTTTCCAATGGTTATTAAAATATTACAAAGTTGGCTGCAATTGCAAGGTACCTGAAGCAGCAGGTGTTTCAAATAAGACTCTCTTATAACTGCCAATTCCATCAAGGAAACACAGACATAAACAAGCAAATACTTTACAATTGGGGTAAGGGAGTGAAGAGTAAGAAATGATCCCGACAGACTTCAGCTGGAGGTAAAAGAAGAAGGAGGGATTAGTGGTTAGGGGGATTACAGAACCAGAATCTCAACAACTGGTGTGTTTTGAGTACCCAAGTCATTAAAAATATTGGACCCTATTGGGCATCTTATATTCAGTTACCATAATTTTGTCTCTGGAAAATCTGAATTGTTGGTCTGTGAAGCCTCATCACTAAGGTCACCAATCAATGTAAAAGTGTTCATTAGACACCAATAAGGAGTATACATAAGAAAGAGCGACTGTAAGCTTGTTGCTTAGCACTGAGGCACAGGAGGACTACAGGTGTTCAAATTTTGCCAAATTTCCCATGGATTTCTTTGTCCTTTGGCACATGTAAAATTGTGCTCTTTCTTAAGATTTGGTATTATAGTAGGAATGAGTAAGGATGGTAGTTCATTTGAATCAACCCTATTTTGCTTTTATGCCTCTCAGCTAAAAACTTTATGAAGGTGTTGTGTGCCAGTCTGGACTCCTAATCTAAACAGAACCTTTCAAAAATAATGAGCGAAAGTCCATTCTGCCGGTTAAGACCCACAGATATTAGAGAAACGGGATTTTTTTTTTTGTAGGGTTCAGCAGGACTGAAAATGCTATTGGGGTCAGACCTGTGGTACAACTGTTGTTTCAGATGTTGAAGGCTGCACCTTCAAAAATCGGATATCAATGTCAACCACTGACAATGGATGTTTCTCTAGCATTGTCTGTGTCTGCCAGAGATCAGTTGTTATGACTAAAACAAAGACATAGAAATAAAAGCCACTGAATAGCAAAACTTATTATATACACAAAATCACAGTTAGAAATCAAAGCAAGGTTCACAACAGATAAATCCTTAAGAACATGTAACTATTATTTTAAAGGTAGACCCAAAACATACATGGGTCAGAAAGCATGGGTATATAGAAGTCAGGCTGTATAAACAAGGAGGGAATAACATGCCAGGCTCTGAACAAAATGCAAAACATTTTTCTGTGCAGCACTATGAATGATGCAGCAGGCTGAATAAGGAAAAACAACACACAGAAGAAGAATTCAGACAAGAAAGACAAACAAAACAATGACTAACAATGGTGAGTGGGCCAGCGCCACAGGCGAGCTCTGTTGGACAAATATCAAACACAATCTTGTCACTTTCTTTGAGAAAGTAACAACGAAAGATCCAAAAGTGGGCTATTTTCCAATATTCCTTTGCCAGTTTTGAGAACCTGAAAGAACAAATGACTCAACATCATCAGCAACTTGATCAGGTGGCATGCAAGCCTGTATCTCATACCTAAATAACGCAAAGAGTAAACACTGGAAGCTTTTGACTTGACTAGACCTGTTCTTGGTATGACACATTATGCAGAGTAGAAAACGCTTTTACACTATTATTTATTTTTATGCCTTTTTGCCTCAGGGAGGAAACTATTATTCTGGTATTTCAGTTCATTCAGTTACTAAGTGTATTATTCAAAAATCTTCATGGCCCTATCATTAAGCAAAGCTGTTTCGATGCAAAAAAAAAAATTAAACAATAATTTTCACCAAGCTTAATACACTGCAAAAAATGCATATGCAAAAACTAGACAAAAAACTTTAAATGAGAGTTGTTTTGCTTTTATTTAGCAAAAAAATCTGCCAAAGGGGTAAGCAAAATTTACTTGACAAGATTTCTCAAAACATGCTAAATAATTGTAAATACAAGTTTTTTGACAAGTCAATAATTCTTGTAATAAGAAAAAAAAAGATTTAACGTCATGATATAAGTACTTTTCACTTGCTTAGATTTCATTTTTTGCAGTGTAGGGTTCTGATTTTCATCATCTGTCTGTTGAGTTTTTCAACCAGCTTTCTCCATCACTGGGTCATCTGGCTCAAGAGCATTCCAAAGGATTTGAATCTAGGATTTTGGAGTTGTAAGACAGGTAACCTCTGGTTGTTATTTACCAGATAATATAAGTATAACTTTTATGGTGGTATCCTATTAAAAAGCTTGCTATTCAATTAAATGTGTTAAAATATATACATGTAACCAAAATTGAAAATATAGGATAGTAAACTACTGAAAATAAACTGCTCAAAAAATTAAAGGAACACTTTTTAATTAGAGTATAGCATCAAATCAATGAAACTTCTGGGATTTTGATCTGGTCAGTTAAGTAGCAGAGGGGGTTGTACAGTAAATCAGTTAAAGGTGCTTTGGTGTTAATGAAATTAACAACAGGTGCACTAGAAGGGCAACAACGAGAAACCCTCAAAACAACAATGGTTTACAGGTGGAGGTCATTGATATTTTTCCCTCCTCATCTTTTCTGTTTTTTCACTAGTTTTGCATTTGGCTACGGTCAGTGACACTACTGATAGCATGAGGCGATATTTGGACCCTACAGAGGTTGCACAGGTTCTCCAACTTCTCCAGGAAAGCACATTAATATGTGCCATTGCCAGAAAGTTTGCTGTGTCTCCCAGCACAGTCTCAAGGGCATGGAGGAGATTCCAGGAGACAGGCAGTTACTCTAGGAGAGCTGGACAGGGCCGTAGAAGGTCCTTAACCCATCAGCAGGACTGATATCTGCTCCTTTGGGCAAGGAAGAACAGGCTGAGCACTGCCAGAGCCTTACAAAATCACCTCCAGCAGGCCACTGGTGAGAATGTCTCTGACCAAAAAATCAGAAACAGACTTCATGAGGGTGGCCTGAGGGTCCGACTGCCCGGCTCTCTGCCCAGCACCCTGGATAGCGATTGGCATTTGTCTTAGAATACCAGAATTGGCAGGTCCACCACTGGCGCCCTGTGCTTTTCACAGATGAGAGGAGGTTCACCCTGAGCACATGTGACAGACATGAAAGGGTCTGGAGAAGCCATGGAGAATGTTATGCTGCATGTAGAATTGTTTAGCATGACCGGTTTGGTGGTGGGTCAGTGATGGTCTGGGCATGCATATCCATGGAGGGACACACAGACCTCTACAGGCTAGACAACAGCACCTTGACTGCCATTAGGTATCGGGATGAAATCCTTGAACCCATTGTCAGACCCTATGCTGGTGCAGTTGGTACTGGGTTCCTCCTGGTGCATGATAATGCCTGGCCTCATGCGAGAGTATGCAGGCAGTTCCTGGAGGATGAAGGAATTATACCTCTTAAACCCCGGTACTCCATTATAAACAAATTAAATTCTTCACCAGGATAGATTTACCTGATTTATATAAAATAATTTCTCCACCGGCATCCTTGACCCAATACCAACAAGTTGTTTCAAAGAAGTATTGATAGTTTTCTAGTAAACTCGTCATTAGATACGGGGGTCTTCCCAGACTGTCTTAAGACTGCTGTAGTTAAACCCCTGCTGAAGAAAAATAATCTGGACTCCTCTGCTTTTGAAAATTTTAGACCTATTTCTAACCTGCCTTTCTTAAGTAAAATCCTAGAGAAGGCAGTCATTATGCAGCTAAATGACCACCTCAATAAACATTCTCTTCTTGATAAGTTTCAGTCGGGTTTCAGAACAAATCACAGTACAGAAACTGCACTCATTAAAGTAGTAAATAACTTGCAGGTAAATGCAGACAGAGGCCATTTATCAGTTCTCATCCTCCTAGATCTGAGTGTTGCATTTGATACCATTGATCACAATATTCTTAGAAATTGCCTTAGTCAGTGGGTGGGCCTCTCTGGTAATGTCTTAAAATGGTTTGAGTCTTACTTAACAGGTAGAAAATACTTTGTTAGTTGTGGTAATTATACTTCGAAGACACATGCTATTCCATATGGTTTTACACAAGGATTTATCCTGGGTCCACTGCTTTTTTAGATCTACATGCTTCCATTAGGTCAGATTATCTCAGGTTATAACGTGAGCTACCACAGCTATGCTGACAAGACACCACTGGATTTATCAATAGTGCCTGATGACTCCGACTCTCTTGGTTTACTGACCCAATGTCTTACTTCTGTTTCTGAGTGGATGAGTAGTAATTTTCTCAAACTAAATAAGGAGAAAACATAAATCTTAGTGATTGGCAAAAACTGAAATAATGAGAATATTGGAAATAAACTTGATCCATTAGGCTTAAAAGTCAAAACAGAGGTAAAGAATTTAGGGGTGATAATTGACTCTGACTTAAATTTTAAATCACATATTAATCAGATTACTAGGACAGGATTTTTTCACTTAAGAAATATAGCAATAATTAGACCCCTCATAACTTTGCAAGATGCTGAGAAATTAGTTCACGCTTTTGTTTTCAGTCGGCTAGATTACTGTAACGCACTCCTCTCAGGACCGCCCAAAAAAGGCATACATTGTTTGCAACGAGTGCAGAATGCAGCTGCTAGAATCTTAACTTGGAAAAGAAATTCCAAGCACATTTCTCCAGTTTTGATGTCACTACATTGGTTACCTGTGTCATTTAGAAATGACTTTAAAATACTGCTTATGGTTTACAAAGCCTTAAATCATCTCGCTCCATCTTATATTTCAGAATTTCTTTCACCTTACATTCCAAATCATATCCTTAGATCTTCAAATGAGTGTCTGCTTAGAATTCCAAGAGCTAAACTTAAAAGAAGTGGTGAGGCGGCCTTCTGCTGTTATGCACCTAAAATCTGGAATAGCTTGCCAATAGGAATTTGCCAGGCTAATACGGTGAAGCACTTTAAAAAACTGCAGAAAACACATTAATTTAACATGGCTTTCTCATAGCTTCATCTTAGTTTAATCATGATGCTTTGTATATTCAATTAATTATCATTATTATTCATGGTGGCTTCAAAATCCTTACTAACCCCTACTTTCTCTTCTGTTCTTTTTCCGGTTTTCTGTGGTGGCGATCTGTGCCACCACCACTTGATCAAAGCAACGTGATGTCTCTACATTGATGGATTAAAGGGCAGAAGTCCACATGACCGACATCATCTTTTACATGAGAAATCTGAATACAATGAGGACTGATTGAGGTCATTTATGTTAGGTAGAATGCCTAGAGGGGGCTGGGTGGTGTTGTGGCCTGGAACCCCTGCAGATATTGGGTTTTATTTCTCCTGCCATCTGGAGGTTTTTTTTTTTGTTTGTTTTCTCTGTCCTCCCTGGTCAACGGACCTTACTTTTATTCTATGTTAATTAGTGTTCCCTTATTTTAATTTCTTATTTATTTTGTCTTTTTTTCTCTTTCTTCATCATGTAAATCACTTTGAGCTGCATCCCTTGTATGAAAATGTGTTATATAAATAAATGTTGTTGTTGTTGATACCATTGACTGGTCCCCAGACTCACCTGACCTAAATCCAATAGAGCACCTCTGGGATATTATGTTTCGGTCCATCCGATGCCGCCAGGTTGCACCTCAGACTGTTCAGGAGATCAGTGATCCCTTGGTCCAGATCTGGGAGGAGATCTCTCAGGACACCATCCGTAGTCTCATTAGCAGCAGGCCCTGACGTTGTCAGGCATGCGAACAACACTTGGGGGCCATACAAACTACTGAGTACGATTTTGAGTTGCTATAATGAAATTTCGACAAAATGGACTAGCCTGCCGCATCATTTTTTCACTTTGATTTTTGGGGTGTCTTTGAATTCAGCCCACTGTAGCTCGATAATTTTCATTACTATCAAACAATATGGCATCCTTTCATTCCTAACATATTACCCAGTCCATATCAGTATAGATATCCAGCATGTTTTTTCCCATTAAGATCTGATGTGTTTTCATAGTATTAATTTAATTTTTGAGCAGTGTTTATCTCTATGTTTTTCACATATTTTAAAAGAGGATTTTAGATATAGAATTATTTTAAAGCTAAATAATTAGCCTTCTATCCACTAAAATTTGATTTAATGCTGTGTATTAAGACTCCCTGACTATCACATAAGGACTTTTATTCCAGCGCAGCAGTAATAGTACTCTTACATTGGTAGGTGGTATTGAGCAAAGTTACAAGAATTATAATGAGAATGAAATAAGAATAAGAAATTATAGAGGCGTTCAGATTGCATATTAGAAATGATCAGTTTTTAATCTTTCAGAAGTAGTGTGTTTTAGCTCATTTACTTTTAAAACTGAACTAAAATAAAAGAGGTAAAGTACAGTAGTATAACTGGGCGAAAGTGAATTATACTGTGTAAATATGCTACTCTGAATTATATAGAATTATGACAACTAAACCAATTTCAATTGGCTAATCAACATAATAGTATGATTTTGAATTTTGAGTGGAGCATGGGAAGTTATACAAGTGAGAAACGACCAGTCAATCAATAAAGCTTGTTTGGTTGTCCAATTATCTCATCAAGATACAGTTTTGGTCTCCATATTATACTGTAGAAAAGACATAGCAGTTCTAGAGAAAGTTTAGAGAAAATCAACCTTATTTTTTAAAATTTCAAGATTGTGAGGTAAGAGCTTTGAGAAGAGTTTGAAGAATTTGTACCTTTTCAGTTTAATAAATGGAGATTAAGACATGACATGATCAAAGTGTTTAAATTTGAATTAGAATACTGGATCTCAGGTCAAGTCAAGTAAAGCTGGGGAGCATGCACTGATACAATGCATTGCCACACCCACTACACGACAAAACAACTCGGAATTCCGGTTGGCAGCCCCCTAGGCAGACATGCGGTCCAGAACCACCCTCCGGAAAAGACCCTATCTGCCGCAGCCAGGTGTTACGTGGGCGACCACTTGGCCTAGTCCAGCCACTCAGGTCCCCAAAAATGAGGATCTTATGAGCTGGATCACCCTCGGGGAAATGCGCCACATGGCTGTAGTGCTGTAACTGACACTCCCTCACAATGCAGGTAATGTGCCTCATTTTGGACTCCATGAGCAAAAGCTCATTCAACACAAAGTCAAACCAACTGTACCCAAGGATTTTCCAGAGAGACACATTACCAAAGGAGTCTAGTCTTCTTCTCAGGTCACTGGATAGCATCTATATCTCACAATCATATAGCAAGACAGGAAGCACCAGGACTCTAAAGACTTGGACCTTCATCCTTTTGCATAGATAATGGGACCGCCACACACCCCTTTCCAGCAACCTCATGACCCCCCATGCTCTCCCAATCCATCTACTGACTTCATACGAAGAGTCACCAGAGATGTCACTGCCAAGGTAAGTAAGCCTCTTGACAAGGTCGACACTCTCTCCGCAGACAGACACACTGCTGATGGCTGTGCCCAAGAGGTCATTAAAGGCCTGGATCTTGGTTTTTATCCAGGACACTCATAAGCCCAGACACTCATACTCCTCACTCAGTCTCTCAAGCGCCCCGATCAGAGCCTCCATTGACTCCGTGAAGATCACAGCATCATCAGCAAAGTGAAGATCCGTGAGTCTTTCTTCACCAACAGGTGCCCCACAGCCACTGGACCCCACGACCTTGCCCAACACCCAGTCCATGCAAGCACTGAACAGAGTAGGAGCAAGAACACACCCCTGATGAACCCCAGAATCAACTGGGAAAAAGATAGATAGATAGATAGATAGATAGATAGATAGATAGATAGATAGATAGATAGATAGATAGATAGATAGATAGATAGATAGATAGATACTTTATTAATCCCAAGGGGAAATTCACATTAGCCGGAGTCTGCCTCCACTCTGCACAGCATTCACAGTACCAGTGTACAGGCCGGTCATGATATCCAGCAACCTCAAGGGGATCCCGTGAATCCTCAGAATGCCCCACAGGGCAGCTTGATCAACCGAGTCAAACACTTTACAAAAATTGACAAAGGCTGCAAAAAAACTCTGCTGATATTTGTGTTTGCACTCCATGAGAACCCTCAGTGGCAGGATGCGGTTGATGGTAGACTTCTTAGGTGTAAAACCAGACTGTTCTGGTCGCTGGTACGTGAGCAAGTGATCATGGATCCTATTGAGGATGACCCTAGCTCTAGCAAGGACCTTACCCAGCACCAAGAGCAGTGTTATCCCTCTGTAGTTGCTGCAATCCAGGCGATCACCCTTCCCTTTCCATATAGGGATGACAAGTCCCGCTTTCCAGTCAGTTGGGATGATGCCAGTTTCCCAAATGGAAGCAAAGATTGCCTGCAATGCCAGGAGGACAGCCTTACCACCAGCCTGGAGAAGTTCACCCCGAACACCACATATTCCTAGAACCATTCCCCCCTTCAGCTGGTTCACCACCTGTGCAATCTCAGTGAGACTGGATGGTTCACAGGTAATTGGAGGATCAGCTTTATCTGTCATCAGAGCCCTTACAGCTGTCCTTCTCAGTTCCCAGTGCAGACCAGAGTTGCCATTGAGCCGTGCGCTGCTACTCTTCTCGATGATATCCAGGGTGCCCTGCGAGATGAAACACCTCCTTCTTGGAACACCAGTAACACCAACACAACCCCTAGCAACCTTCAGGGTCTTGTCATGGAAGGTCTCCCACATCACATTAGGATTGGCAGTCGTACCCAAATCTTTAAGTTCCTCACACAAACTGCGTGTAAACTCATTAGATCTCAGGTGTTACTTTAAAATTAATTCTGCGCTTGGGAAAATATTAAGGGCAGATTTCACACAAATGTTAGAAAGTTTTTCTTTATGCAATTAACTATAGATACATGGATGAAATTACCAAGTAGTGTGGTGGAGAAAAGGGCTTCAGGAACCTTCATGTCTCACCTTGATGTTATTTTGGATAATTTAGTTGAATAGGATGGAGAAACTTATTTTAGCTGAATGGCTGGTTCCCATCAAAGTTGTTATAATATTGAAATCATTACAATTTCAACTACATTATTTGGTAGTCTAAGCATAATTTCCCCAAATTTACATTGAACAGTATTTAAAACTGACATTTTATTAGGTGTATTTTATAGGTATTTCATCAGTTCACAGATTTTTTGAAATTCTTTTACCACCTTACAAGTATTTGCTTTGTCTTCAGTTTTGGCATCAATTCGAAATTCCTCAAGTTTGTTCACTATGTCAGAATCAATATCATTCATATTAATTAAACAGAGGTAGACACACCTCAGGTGGGCTCCACCTTACCCAATATGGAGCCTTTTCTTCCTATCTGTACTCTTTATCTGTAACTGACTAACCTGTTTAAAATCCAGTTTTGTATGTTATATCCGATGGCAATGTTTTCTAGTTGATGCACTGAACAGTTTTGCTAAATATTCCTCCCTTTAACCTATGCCAACTGTCATGTATATAATCTGTCATACAAGAGGTCTTATTGTGCTTTCCATAATCATTCATTGGTTAGAAGTATTATTCTATGATTTGCCTCAATCCATTTTGTTTTCCTTCTCGCAGTTTTGAGTCATGTTGACAATTCTCCAGTTATTAGGAAAAGATATTCCAATGAAAACACCCAAATGAAGATAGAATCCCAATGAAAGTTCACGTTTTTACTGTGTCAATATGCTGCCCTTAAGAAGAAGTAAGCACTCTGAAGTAAGAACTGTAGATGGATCACATGTGTCACACATGCCAGAGGTCCTCCTTACAGGTTCTGTCAAGATATGTAATATCCTGCTGGGATGAAAGGGTGCACTATTGCTAACTGTGTCATCTCCTTCTCTCTTCACAGTGCCAAGAAAACGCCCGATAAGAGCAACTGATTCCACCCCTTCTGATTAATTCTCCATAAAATCCTAAGCTTCGCGGAAGATGGTATTGTTTTTTGGCAAGAGCAACCAGATGGATGGAGCACCACTACCAAAATGACCTTGCTACAAGCTAACCAGCCTTACTACTACCCTAGCTGGCAGGACACACACACCAATGAGTGACTGATTTTTGTTTCGTATTGGACAATAAGCAAAGCGACCCAGTTGGTACCCCAAGTTTTTCCAGTTCATGGAGCTGTTATTCCTGCACCCAGCCACACATTTTATTGTGGTCATAAGAGTAAGTTTTCATGCAGCTAAATAGTTATAGTATAATTTATAATTTAAAAGAGTGATCTAAAGATATTTCTGTGAAAGGTTAATTTAGTTTAGTTTAGTTTATTTATATAGTACAATTTAAAAACAACTACTGGTTGACCGAAGTGCTTTACAACCTTTACAATAAATAATTGAATAAAAATAAATGAATAAAACATATAACAACATATGGGTAATAAAGAAAACAAAAAATACATATAAACACACCATTAAAATACCTAAAAAGCCTGAGTACACAACTGATGGAACATGGAGAGGAAGACAATTCCACAATTTGGGCCCAGCCACAGAGAAAGCACAGTCACCTTCACGCCTTAAACGACTGATTGGGAAAGAAAACAACAGCTTATCGGCTGACCTCAGACCTCTATGAGGACAATAGGGATGTATGACGTTAATGAGGTAAGCTGGATCTAAACCTTTAAAGATGAACAGTAAAATTTTAAAATTAACTCTAAATTTCACCAGATGTTGAAATTGGGGTACTATGGCACAATTTCTTTTTTTTTTTTTTTTATTAGCAGACATGTGGCTATATTTTGCACAAGCCTTAGACGAGACAGAATAGTCTAACCCCAAAATATAGTCCATTAAAATAATCCAAATGAGAAGAAATAAAATTATGGATTAATGTCCCAAAATCTCCAAAAGAAAACGTGCCTGACTTTGCTGAAGACCCTGTCACACACGTGCGCATGGGAGGCAGCTAAAGGGGTTGAGTGAAGGCAGTTTGGAGGCATGCCGGGATGTGGCAGAGTACACTGACTCTTTTTCTCCCTTGCCTGTAGACCATTCCCGGGGGATTCCACCTGGCTCTCTTGACATCACTTCCGGGACCGAGCCAATGTAAGTCGACCTCACCAGCTCCAGCCCCTCTGATGTCACGTCCGGCTGTGATCCAATGATTGAAGACCATGTGCTCGATCCTTATGACCTCACTTCCTATCTCCCCCTTTAAAAACCTGCCCCTTTTCCCTCAGTCTTGTTTTGGACTCCGTTGTATGCACCTCAGTGCTGGTTATTTTGATGAAAACGGCTTTTGCAGCCGGGATACCATATTACAGGGGTGGCTGCCCCAAAGCTTTATCTGTTCATGTCTCGTTTTTGTGACAACCCTCAGATGATAAAAAGAGGTTTTAACAGCAGCATTTATTTGCTTATCAAATTTAAAATCAGGATCAAATAAAACACCAAGATTTTTCACATAGGGTCTGACGTAATCAGAGAGTGGTCCTAGATCGCTGATTACAAAAGTTTCGGAGGTCCAAAAATGAAAATGTTCATCTTGCTGTCGTTCATTTTTAAAAAATTACTAGTCATCCATTGCTTAATGTCATTTAGGCAGTCAAACAAGTATTTCAGTTTATCTGGGCTGTCAGATCTCAAAGGGAGGTATGACTGTGTATCATCAGCATAACGGTGGTAGGACACTCCAAGATTTTTTATAACATGGCTTTGGGGTAACGTGCAATGAAAATAAAATACAGCTAAGCACTGATCCTTATGGCACCCCATACAGGAGGGGGCAGTGTCAGATGATGATCCATTAAAAGAAACTGAAAACGTTCTCGTTTCCAAAAAAGAAATAAACCATTTGAGAGCGAGTCTGAAATGCCAGTCCAATTTTCCAGGTACTCTAGAAGAATGTGGTGATCTACACTGTCAAAAGCAGCACTGAGGTCTAACAACATTAATATTGTACAGTCTTTAGAATTTACTGACAGCAAAAGGTCATTTAGGATTTTGATAAGTGCTGACTTGGTACTATGCTTTACCTGGAAACCAGATTGAAAAATATCAAAAATATTATTTTCATTTAAAAAAGACTGAAGTTGCTGAAAGCCAGCTTTTTCCAGTATCTTAGAAAGGAACGGAAGGTTCAAAATTGGCCTATAGTTACTTGGATCACTGGGGTCAAGACTGGCCTTTTTGCAGAGAGGCTGCACAACTGCATGTTTAAAAATACTGGTACTTGTCCAGAAGTTAGGGAACTACTCATAATGCTGTCAAATACCTCTTTCAGGACCCAAGGAGGAATTGGGTCTAATGGATATGTGGAATGTTTCAGATATGAGACAACTTTACATAAGTGAGAAAGAGAAATAGGATGAAAGTTTTTTTTAAGGTAGGGGTGCAGGTTGGAGTAGCTACTACTAGTACACCCCTGGAAGATGCATAAGGACGGACAGCAGATATCTTATTAACAAAGAAATTCAAGAAAACATCACAACTTATTGAGGATATATTATCATTGTCACTGAAGGGGGTTTATTAAAGTGCTTAATGTATTGAAAAGGACTTTTGTTTGGACATTTCGTGGTTTTAAAAAGGCTATTTGCAGAAATGTTTCATACATGTTGGTCTGGTACACAAATCTAAAATCATAACTCTAACAGGAGGACTAAATAATGTATTCCTGGCCAAAAGGAAACAGCCAGTTCTACAGCAGGTGTGGGGAAAATTAGTCAATACAACTACTGCCAAGAAAAAAAACACTACGGTGGAGCTTTTTCTAAGATTTATTTATAGAGACTCCCTCCTTAGTTTTAAAGCAACATTATATATATACAGTATATTGTGATCCCCGGCCGGGACGCCCAGGAGGACCAGAGGAGGGCTTGGTTCTCCTCCAGACCGCAAGGGGACGTCCATCCTGGTTATGTTGGGGGCCTCGGGTAAAGGGCTTGGAAGCCCAGTCCTGTAGGGACCCATGGCCACCGCCAGGCGGAGCCCCAGTGCCTGATTATCCCGGGACCCCGGCACTTCCGCCACACCAGGAAGTGCCGGGGAAGACGACTGGGACACCGGACGGCTTCGGGTGCGCAGCCGGCACTTCCGCCACATGGGGGTGTGTCCGCGGGAGATTGCCAGGAAGCAGCTGGAGCCCATCCGGGTTCCTATAAAAGGGGCCGCCTCCCTCCAGTCATTAGTGGATGTCGGGTGGAAGAGGACAGAACTGGTGAGAGGACGGGAGGCGGTCGAGAGAAAGGCAGAGAAACTGTGTGGCCTGGATATTGGGGGGAATCGGTGCAAGAGGCACTGGGGTGTGAGTGCACGTGAGCAAAACTTGTATATATTGTAAATAAACGGTGTGTGGTGGAACTATGTTGTCCGTCTCCCTGTGTCCGGGTGCCAGTTCACTATATATATATATATATATATTATAATAAAACGAGACAAAGACAGATAAAGGTTTGGGGCAGCCACCCATATAATTTGGTATCCTGGCTGCAAAAGTCATTTTCAAAGCACTGGCACTGAAGTGCATACAACAGAGTCTAAAACCAGACTGTGGGAGAAGGGAAAAGGGTAGGCTTTTAAAGGGGAAGACAGGAAGTGAGGTCATAAGGATCGGGCACGTGTTCATTATTCATTGGATCAGGCTCGGATGTGACATCAGGGGGGCTGGAGCTGGTAAGGTCTGTTTCCATTGGTTCGGTCCCAGAAGTGATGTCAAGAGAGCCAGGTGGAGCCTCCCGGGTTTGGTCTACAGGGAAGTGAGAAAAAGAGTTAGTGCACTCTGCCACATCCCGGCATGCCTCAGAACTGCCTTCACTCGCGCCCTTTAGCTGCCTCCCATGCGCGCGTGCGTGACAATATATAGACACCGAATGTTTCAAACACACACATTTTAATTAATACAGTCTGGCACACAACACAGTGCTCTTGCACCAAACACCTTTCAAGTCCTTTCTCTTTTCTATGGACTTCTCCTTCCGCCTTTCTAGGGAGGCGGCTTCTTTTATAATCACCCAGATGTGCTCCAGGTGCTCTCTGATGACCTTCCGGCAGCACTTCCTGGTATAGTGGAAGTGCTGACATCCAGGGCTCCTCAATCCTCCAGGTGCCCCCATGTGGTGGCCAAGGGGCCCTAATACAGTTGAGCTTCAATGCTCAGTTCCCGTGGTCCCCGTTCAGACCAGGGCAGCTGCCCTCTTGTAGTCCAGGGAAGGTGTACTCCCTCTCCCGGCCGGGCTCAATCCCCCGGCCATCCTCTGCAATATACATGTAGACATAATTGAATTGGAAATGATTAAAGGAGTTAACTATAAATCATCCCAATAAAATATGTTAAATAACCTATACTAATAAAAGGCAAAGCCCTCACTGATTCACTCACTCACTCATCACTAATTCTCCAAGTTCCCATGTAGGTAGAAGGCTGAAATTTGGCAGGCACATTCCTTACAGCTTACTTACAAAAGTTGGGCAGGTTTCATTTCGAAATTCTACATGTAATGGTCATAACTGGAAGCTATTTTTCTCCATTTATTGTAATGGAGGTGAGCTCGAAAGCCGTGGGGGGTGGAGTTTCGTCTGACATCATCATGCCTCCCACGTAATCACGTGAACCGACTGTCAACGCAGTATGTAGAAAACCAGGAAGAGCTCCAAAAAGCGCTGAAGAAAACATGCATTATATAATTGAGAAGGCAGCGAAACAATAAGCGAGCGAGTAACATATACTACCATATTCATGAGTGCTGCTACTTCGGAAAGAAAGCAAGGTGTAAACCTAAACTTTAAATTAAGTTCATAGACAGGCTGCCACTGGCGTTTCTCATGCCCACGGG